>NC_041349.1:11815212-12417712 GCF_004354835.1 Perca flavescens
AAAGCACTTAAAAAGTGGACTTAAGTACAGTACTTGAGTAAGTTACTCTCCACCACAGGCATACTGCTCAAATGGCAATGTCCGGCATTAAACGTGTTTACGTGAAAATTAAAAACGTGTGCCGTAGGATAGATGAAACTATAGCAATGCATCATATTTAATGAGCTCTTCTCTAGGTTTTGCATGCAATCCTCATTCTGCAGAGTAACTAGTAATTGCACAGGTATTTGGTTCCATGCGTTAAAGAAATAGTCGTGGATGTTAAAGAAAATAAGTTAAAGTTGTTTTTTTGTTGCTGGTTTGATTCTGTTAACATACTTTTAAGATAAACCATAAGCTATAACATAATGTGATTTAGCCTCCCATGTCCTATTTCTTTGTAACATTAGCTTCACCTGGCTGCTCCGACCTTCACATCCCAAGCTCGCCAACGAAGCCAATCCCTTTCTGATTCAAAGTGATGACAGAAGCAGGGAAAGACGTATGGACTGCTTGTTTGACTAAGAGAAAGGAATAAAAAGTAGGATGGATGAAGGGGCAGGGAGAGACGGGAAGAGGTGGGAGTAGAGAGAGAGAGAGAGAGAGAGAGAGGGAAAAAGGAGGGCAGAGAGAAGAATAAAGGAGTCTTTACATGTCTGTGGAACCAGCAGCTCGCAGCACTTTCACATAATTTAAGACATATGGACGTTATTAGGACGACCGTGTCTGTGTGTGTGTGTGTGTGTGTGTGTGTGTGTGTGTGTGTGTTTAAGCCTGTGTCTTTGCGCTGCAGGCTACAGAAGACAGTCACGTTTTTGTGGTGCAGCAAAATGACTGGACAATCCTCCCCCACCCCTCCCCGTCCTGTGTGGAACTTGGACCGTCCCAGAGTGACACTGCATAAAAAACGGTGTTTGACTGGCAGCAGCCAGGTCGCGCAGGGAGATACCATACGCATGTGTGTCTGAGTGTGTGTGTATGTGTGTTTGTCTGACCTGTAGTTACCTTTCAGAGTCTTGGCCTCCCGTCTGCCTGCGCACGCGCGCGCGCGCGCACACACACACACACACACACACACACACACACACACACACACACACACACACACACACACACACACACACACACACACACAGCGGCTGACTGACTCATTGGTCCTACAGTAGCTCAACCCTGCTGCTCTGACTATTTATGAATGTGTGTGTGTGTGTGTGTTTAAGCATAGGCAAAGTACTCGCCCAAATTGACCAATTATGCATAATCCAGTGCAGACGGGTTAAATGGCTAAATTCACAACGCTGCACAACCTCCTATAACGAATATTTCCCTGTTGATTCTGAAACACGTTCGTCTAGTTTTCTAGTCCTTTTGGCGAGTGATCAACAAACCATCTGACAGCTGGCTCAGTTACAGATAAATAGTTGAGTCATGGAACCATGTGTTCTCAAACTGTTGACGTGAACTAATTCAATCATCAAATGACTGATTAGCCCACCAAATTCCATCCACTTAATTGATGAAGGAACCCATTAAAAATGAATGAATGGCTACATAACCAACTCAATCTTTAACAGACGTTAAAACAGCCTAAGTAAATGAGTGAAAAACCAACCACATAACCAGGGAAGTAATTGACTAATTAACTTAATAAGGCCGTGTTCAGAACTGGCTTTAACATGCGTCTTGGGTTATCTGATCACAAGTGGACAGCTCAGTAGACTACATGTGGTCTGGCATTATGTGTATGGCCACATTGTTTCAGCAAGTGTGTAAGCGAATGTGTCCTGGACAACACTGAAAGACCACCTACTTAAACGATGTCCTCTGGGTAAGCGTAGCGTACTTAAATTGCATAAGCTGGCTTTGTCCATGACGTCTGAAAATGCCTGAAAGCCCATAGACATGCAGGTATTAACGCATGCGTCAAACATCTTGGGCGATTTGGTTTACGTGGAACACACCAAGGAAAAGACCCAGTCCATACAGATTTCTTCTTTCAAGTTTCAACTTGCTGCCTCATGCTGTGTCTCTGTAGCCTACTGCTGGCTGTAACCAAATTGCCCTTTGGGGATAATAAAGATACCTTGTACTTGTACACTTTAACGCACACATCACCAGCTCAGTGAACTATTGTTCATTTATTCTGAGGGTGAAGGAGAGAGGGAAGCAGGGTTTGAAGGAAAGATGGGAAAGCAAGGGAAGAGGGCAACGGAGGAGAAAAATAAAATGAGAGGAAAATGAGGTAGAAGGCAAAATAAAGAGTTTGACTGCCCAACTGATGGTTTGGTGGCTGAAACATCGACCTCAGAAACCACATGTACCCTCACTGGCCTGGTCTCAGATCCCACTAGAAGCTCCTTTCTTCAATCTCAGCCTCCATTATGTCTCAATGAAAAGAAGCAGGAACACTTTGACTTTAACTTATTGAAAACATATTAGAAATACACAATAAAGTCCTTTTCTTTTGTGCATGATGTGCTCAAAAAGCTCTGAATCCAGGACAAGTTCAATGTGAGTACAAACACACTATGTTGTACTGGTTTTTCAAAAGGAGCTTATAAAAAAGCACAAAAACAACTTCAAAATGAACTTTTACTATTATGGCGAAACGCGTCTACAAATGCTCAACCCGCATCTTAACCAGCAAACTAAAAATGATTGCAAGGCTCTTCAAGTGTTCCGCAATGTTCTGCAATGCCTTCCTGCGATTACTGATCAACTAAAACCCACGATTGTAACTTTTGTGAAACTTCATTTGAAGAATTAGACAGCCTTCTGTGGCTTGAACACTGTCGTCTTTTGAAAACTCATTGCTGAAAGAGCTCAACTGTTCGTGGTCATCATTGAAAAGTTGACATTTCGCCCCAAGCAGCAGTAATATTAACTATTCTCTCTCGTTCCCTCCTACAGAACTGTGACTGTTTAAGGGAGAGCTCAAAAGGTTAAATGCACAAGAATGTTATTTATCCTAATACAGCTAAGTGTTAGTGACTTATTCATACTATATAAAAGCCCTATTCTAATCAAGTCCGCTCACTTTTCTCTCCTCTCCAATGTTCTGCACTTCCAAAACATTTCCAAGAGTGTTTTAAGGGCAGTTTTGGAGGTTAAATCAGATGGAATGTTATTTGTCCAAACAACACTGACGATTGAGTCACACTAAGAAATACTACGAGCAGCCAGGAAAGACTTAACTATTCCCCCTTCCTCTCACTTTCTCTCTCTGCCTGTCATTCTAGTTCTGCTGACTGCAGGGGAAAACCTCTACAATGTATAAGTCTCTGTAAAGAGGGAGGGAGATGAATAAGGAACAGGCATCACACAAAAAAAACCCGAATAAGAATGAGGACACAACGGAAAGTCTTGTCTAGGTATTATTCAAGAGAGAGATGAAGAGGATTGATGGATAGAAAATGTTGCAGAGATGTGACAGGAGAGCAGAAGAAGGGGAATATTAGGAACTAAATGTAAATGGACTGTATTTATATAGCGCTTTTCTAGTCTTAACGACTACTCAAAGCGCTTTTACATAGTACAGGAACCATTCACACACTGTGGCCGAGGCTGCTGTACAAGGTGCCACCTGCTTGTCAGATAAACACTCACACACATCGGGGTTCAGTGTCTTGCCCAAGGACACTTTGACATGGGACTGCAAGGCCAGGGATCGATCTACTCACCTTTCCGATTGATTCCGACTAACCCTAACCCTGAGCCACAGTCACAAAATCACAACCATTTAGTAAAGTTTTTACTTTGTTGTACTGGGCGAAATACCGTCACATTTTGGAGTTCCGTTTGTCATTGAAATGTGCATGTTTGAAAAGTCATAGAATCACCAAAGTTGTTACAATTCACCCTGAGGGAAAAATTAATTCCTGCACCAAATTCCATTGCAAACCATCCAAAACTTGTCAAGACATTGAATGTAATGGTAAACACGTGAATGTAATGGTGGCATTAGATAGAAATCAAGGGATCACCAACAAGTCTGTAAGATTAATCCTGCAGAAAACATGGATATCTGTACCCAATATCATGGCAATCCATCTAATAGTTAAGGTATTTCAGTCAGGACCAATGTGATGGACTGCCTGAATGACACACATTGCTATCCATTGAGCCAAACCACTAGCATGGCTAAAAAGCACCCCATTTGGTTAGGATTGGAACAAATTTGTATTTGCAGCAGAATAAACTAGTCCTTACTGCCATCTGTTCACACATCTTGTCAGTCAGGATTCTGTTCATACTACCACGTAAGCGTGAAGGGGGTTACAGTCTTTTTAATTAATCGGTGCTTCTGTCCTCTGCTTGAACTTGCACTGGTTCAAACACATTTCTCTATGCGTTCTGCCTGCGTGCCAAGTTATCCAATTTATGAGCATTTAATGAAAATCCTGGTTGATCTTTATCTGTGTCTGTACAGTGTGTGTCATGAACAGACACATGCAGTCACATTTGAACTGACACAATATGCCTGTTACTCTGTCTCTCCAGGTGTTTGCCAAAGTGTTCAGCCACGAGGCCTTGGAGTCCTACCTCCCGAAAATCCAGCAGGTCATCCAGGAGAGCCTCCGAGTATGGAGCTCCAACCCTGAGCCCATCAACGTCTACAGGTAGGATGGGCGTCCTGGTGTAGAAACACATTCACAAGAGATAGACACGTCATTGTCATTGCGCTTAGAAATCGGGGGAAGGATCATCGCTACAAGAAGAAAAACAACCTACAGTATTGAAAAATGTAATAATGACTTGATTTTTGACAGAAAGATCTTAATGTAAAGCAGGTAAAAACAATGAGAACATCAGCCCATCGCAGAAACATTGATCACTACAGAAAAAAAAATAAATAAAAATAAAATAAATATATATATATATATATTTTACATTCCTATTAAAATTAAAGGTTGCGTCCGAAATTACATAATAGCGTGCCATTTAGTAGCTAAAACAGTATGTGAGATTTTTTAGTATGTCCGAATTCTTAGTATGTGTCAATATCACTGTAATTTACATTTCTACACATTTATGGTCTTGTTATTCACCTCTTTCAGTAATTAAGGCATTATCTGGCGATGGCAAGGAGGCTCTCAGGAAGTGATGTTGAAAATCACAGTTTAGTGCGTCCGAACTTTTGTGCAATACTGTACACAAAAGTATGTTGAACGATAGTTCACGTGTTGAGTATGTAGTGCAGAGTATGCGATCTCGGACGTGACCAAAGACAGTTCTCTTAAAAATATATATAAATAAAAATTTAAAAAAATAAAATGTTTAAAGAAGGAAAGCCTTGGGTTCATGTACAAAATGCATCATGGGCAGAAACATTGCCGTTGCTCGTCAGCATGCGTTGGAGAGATCATTTTCGGTTTCTATCCATGGCGATAGAGCGAAACGTCATTAAGTTCCTTCGCAAAAAAGGTTCGCTTTGGCTTGCTTAGAATTGCGGTCGAGAAGGGGTGTAAACGCAAGTGAGGATCTATCATTGGATGTGACTAAGGTCCTGATTGCTCGTCTTTCTACAGGGAGAGCCAGAGGTTGTCGTTCACCATGGCCGTGAGGGTGCTGCTGGGATTCAGGGTGTCAGAGGAGGAGATGAGGCATCTGTTCTCCACCTTCCAGGACTTTGTGGACAACCTGTTCAGTCTGCCTATAGACCTGCCGTTTAGTGGCTACAGGAAGGTATGTGTTGACATCCTCTAGTCCTTTTTCAAGTATCTGCAAACTTAATTTAAAAAAAAGAAAAAAGAAAGAGAAATCTGTAGTTTGCCTATATTTGATTTTGGCCCCAAAGACAAAACTATTCCCTTTATGCTAAGATGTAATTGTGTTTTACTTACTTACTCTGGTGCATAATGAGCACCTTACTGTAATTGTGCTTTCACCCTTTTGACTTCAATTTTTACAACTAAAGCATTCTTTTGAGTTCCCAACATCACCAGAGACAAAGTAATGTATTTGAAATTGTAAGGATGCTCGAGAAAATTGGTTTTAATGAATGTGCTGCTTTTAAAAGAACCCTTGGCATGTAGTGTTGATTTTGCTTTGTGCGCTTTTGCAGGGTATCCGTGCACGAGACACCTTGCAGAAAAGCATAGAGAAAGCCATCAGGGAGAAGCCGTGTTCCCAGGGGAAGGATTACAGCGACGCGCTGGACGTCCTGATGGAGAGTGCCAAAGAGAACGGCACCGAGCTCACCATGCAGGAACTGAAGGTAACACGCCTACGCACAAAAAAACAAAATCACCTGAGCGGGGGAGGAAAAAAGGTGTGCAAACACACGCTGGAGAGACGCCAAACACACAAGAAGCCACTCGGTCACACATGGGAGCCTTAACACACACAGCACAGACACACGCCAGCTCTGATGTGTTCAAACATACACAACGTTTACCTAGTAAAGTGCTGCCAAAGAGAACCTGTCTTGGCTCACTGAACACACGCACATCAAGAATCATCACAATTTCTTCAACAAATCATCTTGGCATCATAAGCAATGAAAGTGACTTGTCACACACGTCTTTATGTAAAATATGACTGCCATGACGGGATGCTTAGCTGATGCCCACAGGCAGACAGTAACACTATAACGCACACATGGGCAGGCACACCCTCTATTTACCCATTAAAGTAATTCTAAGGAATTCGGTGGAAACTCAACTCTCTCTTTCTCGCTCTCTGTGGTTTCTGGGTTAAATCCAGGTCCAAAAATAAGTCAACACTCCCCCTTGCTAGGGGTCTGAAAGAGGCCTCCTGTACGCACACACTCACACTCGCACACATACAGAATATAAATACACATGAACTGGGGAGCCCCTGTCGCAGAGGCCCAGGCTGAAGCACTCACCTGCAGTTTTCTGACACACGCATATATAACACAGACACATGCAGAGTGAGGCTGAGATGTGTTTTGACACGGATGACGGCAGATGAGAGTTTTGAAATGAGAGTCGTGCTGCCCAGCCTCGTTGTTATTTATTCCACTACCTTAATAATGGGCCCGACACGGCGCGCTAAATGTTGTTTTTGGATACAAACTTCATATTTCCAAATACGCTACTTTTCAGGAATTAAAAACAACATGCTTTTATTATGTAATGGCTTTTTATTTTGGCACTGTGTCGTTACGAAATAAATGGCAATCTTCAGGCGTGGGGAGGTAGATTTGTGGCCAAAGTAAGGTTGGGGTCCTAGGTTGAGTTTTCTCACAATTTGGCTTAATAAGAAAAGATTTCACCTTTTGAAAACTAATCAAAATGCAACTGACAACTCTATAACATGCTGCGTGAGAAAATCTATGTTGTTGGTTGGTTGGCGCTCTATTCTAATGACTGAATTTCTTCAGTCATTAATTCTGTACTTTATATTGCTAACACCTCTGTAATTGTGGCTATAGTTGGGCATTTGGCTATTGTCCACCCTCACCTCTCAGCACATACCATCTATATTTCCACTCTCCGGACCCTTTATTCAAGTGACAAGCAATTAGCCCTTCAGGAGCTGAGTCAGAAACCAGTTGGCTTGCCCACAAAGTAAAGACAAATCAACTTAAACTCCCTCAGTACAGTTACGCACTCAGTGTTAGTTTGTGCTGACGCTAAAATTACGCTTAAATTTCCATATCAGTGAGTGGCTTTACCCAACTCTGGCCGAGTGGTGAATAGAAATAGCGACAGGTATGGAGACCATGTTTAGAGGCTGTATATAGATTGTTGAATTTTTTTTCGTACTACAGCCGAACTTCATTTTAATCGGTGGTTGCAAGATAAATCTAAGGGTTGCGAGACGATTAACAACATAAGAACGAAGAATAAAACACTGGCTTTTCTCATATCTTGACTTTTTGTCTTTTAAAAATCTTAAAATGAAACAATCTTAGGAGGGAATCGCTCTCATGAGTAGTTGGGAACCACTGCAATCATACACTATCTCGCCTCTCTAGGAGTCAACTATCGAGCTGATCTTTGCCGCCTTCGCCACCACGGCCAGTGCAAGCACCTCACTCATCATGCAGCTCCTTCGCCACCCTGCCGTGCTGGAGCGCCTGAGGGAGGAACTGAGAGCCAGGGGTCTCCTCCACAATGGCTGCCTTATGCCAGGAGAGCTGAGGCTGGACACCATCGTGAGCCTTAAGTACCTGGACTGTGTCATCAAGGAGGTGCTGAGACTCTTTACACCCGTCTCAGGGGCCTACCGAACCGCCATGCAGACTTTCGAACTTGACGTGAGTAGCCAAGTAATATTTCCCGACTGAACGATTTATAGCCAGATTCTACTGTATATCTTTTTCGTTTATCATACATCTATTGGTGATGACGTCTTTCCAAACGTCACATTCATCTTCACATGTAACATCAGGTGTGAAGTGCAATTTCTGTCAACAGTAAGAAGATAGTTCTGTCAAACTACTGGAAAAGTATCCAAAAAGTCAAGGTTTTACATTTACCAAAGACAAAGTGCCGTCAAAAATGATTCTCACATTCCCGTTTCATGCTGTACTGTAGCTGGTGTAGACACAAGAGAAGCCTAATATTGCAGAAAAGTCCCCGATGCTTAGCCAGAGATACAAAAACTGGAATCAGATTTTTTTTTGCAAAATATCTGGCCTTACAAGCTCATGTGCCAAAGTGCAAGACATCTACTTGCAGTTATGATTGCAAGTAGATTACAAACTTGCTAAATGGTTTTTGGCATTTCTCTGTCTTTCTGTCTTCAGGGAGTTCAAATTCCAAAGGGCTGGAGTGTGATGTACAGCATTCGGGACACCCACGACACCTCCGCTGTCTTTAAGGATGTGGATGCCTTTGACCCTGACCGCTTCAGTCAGGAGCGGGGAGAAGACAAAGAGGGACGCTTCCACTATCTGCCTTTCGGCGGTGGTGTCCGGTCCTGCCTGGGCAAGCAGCTCGCCACCCTCTTCCTTCGCATCCTGGCCATTGAGCTGGCCAGCACCAGTCGCTTTGAGCTGGCAACCCGGCAGTTCCCCCGTGTGGTCACGGTACCCGTGGTCCACCCTGTCGACGGGCTGAAAGTCAAGTTCTACGGCTTGGACTCCAACCAGAACGAGATCATGGCCAAGTCGGAAGAGCTGCTGGGAGCGACTGTTTGAAGGGCAGAGAGTTGATGAGTAAGGGGCTGGGGGGGGAGGGCGTGGGGGGGGTCGTGATGGAAGAAGTCTTTAGGGAGAAGATTGAAGAAAGGACAGAAAGAAAGAAAGTTATTTTTTCTTCTCCACCTTTGCTTTGCCAAGTTGGAGGTTCCTTTTCAGACTAAAAGAAAAGCAGAAGTCTTCGTCTCTTGTTATGATCGGGACTTTCCTCTGAAAAAAGGAAGAAGCTGCCAAAAAAGTTCTTAATTTTGCTCTATTCTGTGTATTTTTTAAAGAAATATACAAACAAAATGTATGTACAAAAAAGCTATGTAATATAATTTGAAAGAGAATGTGGGTAGTGCACAATGGGAGAAAGAGAAGTATGGTGGTACTTTTGGTGAAATGAAGGGTTGAATTTGGAAAAGTAAAAGTAAAGACGGTTGCGGAAGGAAGGCGAGATGGATGAAACAGGGTATAGGATGAAAGAATATGATATTTTAGCATTTTGCTTGTGCTTAATCAAATGCAGTGAACCATTTCAGTTGTCTAGCAGGGTAAAAGAGATGGCTATAAAGACTTAGAGTTCTAGATCTTCTGGTCAAATATGGTCAATTTTGAGCCAGACTTCTTCAAGGCTTCATCCAAATTCAACTCATGTTTTCTGCTTATTTGAGAAAGATTTCAAAGAATGACAAGCATCGGTGGTGGCATTGTGTTTTCCATCCAAGGTCCATCAAGATTCAAACTGTTTACTGGCCTACAGATGCAGTCAAAGGGATCGTACCACATTGCGTAGCAGGTTGGGGCACAGGCACACTGTGTTGCTGAGCTTGTCAGATTGGCTTTGCACCGTTACTTCGAGCCAACTATATCATGATGCAGTAAATAATTTTAACCCGCAACATTTGTACTGCTAATTATGGTGAAATATCAATTCAGGCAGTGAAGGAAAGGGCTTAGAAATGACGGGGGAAGATATTCTGGCTGCATATTTTAATGGGTGGAACATAACATTTTGAATGGATGTAAATGGACAATTTGTTCACGTTCTTAAGACCTCCTTTCTAGCTGTTTTCTTCACAAAGCTGCCACTACATTTTGTGATCCTCATTGGTTTTTTACATGGCACTTCCATGCATGCATTGTACAGTAGAACAAGTGACAATTCTCAACATAAAAAAAAAAAATAGACATAAAGGGTAAGAACTGTCGAACCTTTCCCTCAGTCCCACTACCCGCTGGTTGCCCATCTGCATTGACTCAAAATGTTGCCCATACTGTATATAGGCCTACCGCATATCACAGTAAGCTTGGTGATGTGTGAACTCAGGTGCAGAGTAGACATTGTGGTGAATAATGAATAAGCCTTTGCTTTTTGATAATTAACCTTGACTGACTGCACATAAATAATGTCACTTACTCATTATTGTAGTTTCAGAGCTGGACCGATTACTTTTTGAAATGCTTTCAATTACTTTGCCTTCCTTCCACATAAACGAAAAGATATCAGGGGTTTCCAAAAAACACTTGCTCTCACTTGAGACATACCCTTAAGCAACCAGGTTGTATCCCATGTTGTAGCAATTTTGGTGTTGCAATTGGTATCACACAAGATAAAAGTAAAGTCAATAAGTAATGAGGTCCAGGTCTGCTTTGTAAACTCTCTGAACATGTGCTTTGATACATAAACTACACTTTTAAGTTGCATTGAGATTGTACTCTTTCGGACAGCGACTATATCCAGCAACAAAGGATACGATTAAGAACTCGCTCTCGTGAAGTGGCGAGCCTTCCTGAAGCTGGAGGGGGGGAGAAAAGTGAGAGGGATAAGGTGGAGATGGAGAGGAGAAGACCTACATACATGCTGCTTGAGTGTTGCTTTGTCATTCTGTGTCTGTTTATGTGTGTGCTGTTTTTATTTTTCCTGTCTCCTCGGGGCAGCCATTTTGAGTTGTGTGGAGAAGGTGACAATTTTTTTCTTGCTGCTCCTCCAATCAACGCTAAGAATGCAAAAACATAAATTCCATGGTGTAAGCAACTTTATTAGCTATAAGAGATTTATTGTTTGAGGTGATTGCACAATCAGAACTCTCAGAGCTTTGTGTCTTCCATGATTAGAGAGGAAAGCTTCTGCAACGGAACTCCGGGACTTTCTAGCGGAACTCTTGGACATTTTAAAATCCCCGGATAGGGTTCTAAGTTCCATACCGAAGCTTAAGGGAGAAGGACCAATGAGGTTTCAGGGGAGGGCAGGGTCGCGTTCTGAGGGCTTTTCTTCTTGGACGATCTTGTTGTCCAATAGCATTACAGATGGATTCTGCCAGTGCTAGACATTGTTCACTCTTTCTACCAACCACACCACTGATTTCTTCATGATAAAAAATTATATAAAAATAGATTTTTTTTGCTGCTTTTCTTGTGTACATTTTCTAATTGAGAGTTCTAGATTGCAATAGTTTGTATCAAGTGAGATTTGCTATTTCTTCCCCTTTATATATATATATATATATATATATATATATATATATATATATATAATTTAGCTGATTAAAATATTTGCATTTTGTGAAAGCAAAAAGCATTCATAGATTATAGTGTATATTCATTTGTACAATATTCATTTCTTTAGCAAGCCATGGGAAAAAGCAGCTATTTACGTCTACTAATAACCTAATATTAATGTTATTGTATGATTAATATTGTTGTTATAAGATATTTGAAATGCTAATTTTTATTCTATTACAGATTTAGAGGTTTTAGCCTAAATGGGAAGGTCTTTGGTAAATATTGGATGTATTTAGAATGTTATGTATTTCAGTTATATTGTAAACAGTGTTTAAAATGTTAATATTGTTGATTTGATGTAATAAATATTATTTGTTTTGTTATTCAGACTTATTATCACTGCATTTTATTTGATATTAATTATGGAAAACAGAAAGCACTTGCGAGGTATGTCTATTTTTTAAGTGCCATGCGACTACATTTTCCCCTTCCTCTCCCCTGTTGTTTTCTCTGAATCTGTCTCATGTCATTCTGTACATAATATTTCTATTTCTTTTTACGGGAAAAAAATTTCATTTAGTTTAATATGAATGTCTTGTTCGACTTCCTTTCTTTCCAGTTTTTGTTACCGTGATTGTTAAATGTACTCCTGTAATAAACTATAAAGTAAAAATATGTACTCTTCTCCTTTTTCTAGATAGCTAAAGAGAGAATAGTTAGGAAAAAAAATACCTTACCTACCTTCACTGTATTAAATTAGTGAAGCTCCAGATATTCAAACAGCTTCCAAAATCAGTAAAGTATGCATAAATAAAGCGTATAAAAGCAACTTTGTGTGTTTTTATAAACCACATGAAGTAAGTGCACAAGCACATCCAGCAGGCAAATCAAACAGATGGCAGGCAGCCTGTATATGCTAATGAGCTTGGAGCACTAAACCATGTAAATCAGAACGGTCAGAAAACTTGTGGATGGGGAACAAGTGAGACCAGGTGCCTTCTGTCAGCTTAAATAAACTGTTAATAGCACTAAACACTGCAGAGACGCACTATTCCATCTACAGCGCTATGTTGAAAAATTCATACAATATCTGCACATGACAACTACAGTAATATTAAGGCATGGTTACAGTTCAGCACCTAAAACACTGCCTTCATGGTAACCAAATACTGTTACCTCATCTTTAAGAAGCCACTGTTTATTTCTGGTGTAAAGCAAGACACAATCTGGTTTCCAATGTTCAAGTCGACCTTGCTTTGGCAGTGACATAAATCCTTCCAATAAATGTCTAATGCCAAGTTTAGAAGTATAACATCCTATAATTCTCACAGATACGTTGATCCAAAGCTCCCAAAGTGTAAAGACTACTACAAATCCTTAGCACAGACTGAATATATCCAGTAATCCTAGCAGTATTGTTTTAAAGTTCTACTTATGGAAAGATGTGCACTTTTAATGACAGGGGTATCTAAGAAAGCCACCATAAAGGAAAAATAATGATGGAAAGGTCCTGCACACTATTCAAGGGACATCTCTGGTCAATTACAAGTTAACTCCTCATCATACAGTGATGCCATTTGATTATTATCCTCTCTAAAAAGAAGTCAATAAAAAGCACACAAAAAATAGTTAAAAGATGAAAAATGACAGCATATAATTAGTCCCACTTGCATTAGCTGATTGGCATCAGCTGTTTCATTCATGCTTAGAGGCATGTTGCAAAATTAACTTTTTGGTCCATGTTGAATGTTTAAATTTTACCAGCCACCCAAAAGATTTAACATTGTTTTCTTTTGGCTGGTGAGTGAAGAAAATCTACCAACCACATTATTATTTTACCAGCATGTCGATGGTGCTAATTTTGAACTCTGCTTAGGGGATACCTTGCCAATTTCAATCCAGCTCTGTGTCATCTTCGTGTGGGCGGTGTGTTTACATGAATGGTGTTTGGCCTCCGTGGCGCCAGTGCATGCATTATCCGGCGGATCATGGCAGACCTCCGCTGCTCGGCTCAGCTGGGAACTCTGTGAGCTGCAACCATGTAGGGAAACCACACACTGTTCATCTGCACACACTGCCATGACACAGAGCTGGATTTCAGCAAGATATCCCTTTACCAATCATTGGCTCTTTCATCAGCTGTTGACTAGTAATGTCCAATTATATTCATGCACCAACGTCATTCAATTCAATTTCATTTATGTGTCAAATCCCAACAGGAGTTATCTCAGAACACTTTATAAATAGAGCAGGTCTAGACCGCACTCTATAATTTACAAAGACCCAACAATTTCCCACCAGCAAGCATTTGGTGCGACAGCGGCGAGGAAAAACTTCCTTTTTACAGGCAGAAACCTCGGACAGACCCTGGCTCATGGTGGTCGGCCATCTGCAGAGACAGAGACACAGAAAACTTTAACCTTCGACTTCCTCAAATCGTTAGCCAAAAATTGTCAGTTACTTTACATAAGTGTCACTTAGACTAAGGTGACATGATCCATATCATTTTAGAAAAATAGGATCAAAGAAGATAGACTTGATTACATCAACTCAAATCTTTCAACATGTTGCTGTAATGTAAATGTTAACTATTTTGTTTGTGAACTCTCCCAAATGAGTCTAACAATGGGACCAGGACCTGTCATGTGGGGAACACACAGAAACTGGTGGTCTGGTTTAGACTCTCAACACACTGACTGACTGATGTCTCAATGCCTCCATATCTGTTTTTATCCCCCAGCCAGCAGATCACTGTGGTTTGTGAACATCAAGAAGGAACCGGCTTTGAGTTTTCCTTTGGCTTGATGGAAGACAGAAACAGAGAACAAGAGAAAGCTATTACAATGAGCACAGATGTAAAATAAATAAATAAATACCAAAACACCTCAAAGACATGGTTTGAGAGTGCGCACACAAAGAAATGAGTGAAGAAATACACACAAATAATAATTTGGAAATAATTGTTAACAAAGACGCATATTCACAAATTACATGAACATAAAATATGAAAAAGTACTTGGATCCATGCACACACGCGCGCGCACACACAAGCGCACACGCACGCGCGCGCACACACGCACGCGCGCGCGCACACACGCACACACACACGCACACACACGCGCACACACACACACACACACACACACACACACACACACACTTTCTGTTTGAAGAACCACTTCAAGGAAACCAATTGTGTGTGTTTGTGTGTATGTGTATTTGATGGTTTTCATGAATGGAGTGAAGTTCTATGATCACTGCCTGAGTGGCCAATTTGAACCATTTCAGTAGATATATATATATATATATATATATATATATATATATATATATATATATATATATATATATATATATATTCTGGATTTTCATGTTCTATAAGTGTGCTGAATAAAAACTTTTTTCACTTATAGAGATGCTTCCATTAGTAAAATTGAACTTGTGAAAGTAAAAAAAAAAAAATTTAAACTTTCTTGTCTAATCTTCTGGTGCACCTGGAAGCTATGGTCCTTTAATTCCCTAATGTTCTTCTCCTTATCAGCAGTACCAAGATGGAAACTTATCTTATCTTGGAGTTTCTTTTCAAACTCCTATTTAAAACACTTTTACTCCAACAGAACCCAAACACATCACTGCAACATTTTATGTCATTGAACAGCCAACGCTGTAGTTTATGTCTTGAAATAATGTGCAAGTATATTTGAAAAGAGAAGTGTCTGTTCTACCTTTGTGTTGTAAAAAAAACCTGAAAAGAAATACAAGGAACATTGAAAAACAAAGAAAGAAAAGATAAAGTGACAAAGGACTGGAGAAAGGAAAGAAACACACAGACGTCCCGTCGGCTGTGACTCTCACGTCTTCTGAAAGATTAAACCACACTTTATAATCCACCGGACTGGATGCAGGAGCACACAGCTGAACCCTCAGCTGCAGGTACGAGGGATCATGAGAAATACCGAGAACAGACAAAAACCAATCACCACGCAGACTGAGTCAACACAATCAGACTGCTGTGGGAGAGAAGTGTGACGGCCCATCTCAGGACGGGATGATGTGGTGAAAACAAAAGAGAGAAAGATCAGAGAAGAGAAACTAAACAGTGTCCATGCAATAATTTTGGCGGCGGCTGTGGACATAAGCACCAACGCATCATGTTGTAAAGAAGTGCAGCTTGCCAGACTCCCTTCGGAAAGCCTATCATTGTTCGGCAGCCGGGTCTGACAGTCCTGATTCTCCTGTTTTTCAATTTTTTATTTTATTAATCCATTCATTCATTCAGCATTTATCTTAACTTGAAAGATCGTTGAGGGGCGGCCCTCGTTTGCCATGACATTGAGTAATTACAAAGACAACCACAAAACAACCACGCAGAAAAGAATACACCGTCATAAGAAAGATAAAAAGACAATAAAACTTAAAAAATGTAACCCTTTCTTTTTACCAGGAATAATCCCATTGAGATTCAGAATCTCTTCTACGAGGAAGTCCTGGCTAAGACAGCAGCATAATAAGTTTCAGCATAAAACAACCCGTTCTCACTCCCAACTTGTAAAATACTGACGCTCGGTCAGTGGCTCTTAGCTACCGAAATCCCCCTTCAGTGTCTGTATGGAAGACACTGGGCATAGCAGCAGCTTGACCGTGGTGGCTGTAGGATGACTGGAAAACCGCGTAACAATGGTGGTTGGGGTGGCGGATGGGTCAAACAACACAGAACTTTCACACAGGAGACCGGGGTTCGTGTCCCGCGTGTAACTTAAAGGGATACGCCACCGTTTGTTGAAATAGGGCTTATCACAGTCTCCCCTAGCTGTAGATAGGTGGGCCAACGCATTTTTTTTACGTATGTTTTAGTCCGGTGCAACACCGGCAGCGCCGCCGCTAGTTAGCTTAGCGTAGTCAATGGAATCCTATGTTGCCGGTTAGCATGTTGTGAGTAAAAGTGAGCCAACAAAAGACAAAAAAAACAACCTAATTACTTGCACGGAGACAAAAAATGCGTTGGCCCACCTATCTAGAGCCAGGGGAGACTGTGATAAGCCCTATTTCAACAAACGGTGGCGTTTTCCTTTAAACGTACATTTTGTAATCCCCACCTATGATCTTTTCCTAAAATTGACTGTCCCATTATCCTTGTAAGATAAACTTTGGTCCCAACAAAAAAGTGATGCCAAGAGTCCCGACCCAGAGCGTCAAATGGTGAATCCAATGGTACCCACCTAGAGCGTCAAAAAGTGACGCCAAAGGAGACTTTTTGCATCTATAACAAACAACTGAGGCACCTGACCAAGCGTCGCTTACTGACGTGCTGGGAGTGGGAAGGCGTTTCATAAAAACAAACAAAACACGCTTGTCTTCCCTCCAGCGGGCCTATCAATACGGCCTGGGTCTTCAGCAGTGTGGTGTCAGTGTTGGCTCCCAAGAAGCAGGCAGGGAGCTCCAGATCTGGCAGCTGCAGATGGACCCTGCTGCCTCTTGCAGCCAGGCACAGATCCCTCTACTTCCAGTCAGAGCCTCGGCTGCAGGTCTAAGGCGTCAGCGATGCCGGATCTGGGTCTGTCCACGGCGGGTTGGATTGCTCTCGGAGGCCCTGCTGGAGTCTGAGCTGAAGAAGTTTATGGTGAATATGCATGCCGTAAATCAATTCTGGCGGGAATCGGACCCTTTTGGCAGACATTGCCAATGATTCTGTCTTGCTGATGCTCTTGTTTGCTTATGTAGGTCAAATAGAGGCATCAGTATTACATTGAGACTGTTTCATAACCAGTTGAAAACTCTGGTTACACTTTACTTGAAGGAATCTACATAAGAGTGACATGACACTGTCATGAACGCATCATAAACATTATAAACAAGTCATAAACGTTTATGACATGAAGTGTCATTCGGTTTTTGTCATGAAAAATTATGGTTGGAGTTAGGGTTCGTGGGTCATGACTGTTTGATGACAGTGTCATGTGTTCATGACACTGTCATGTCACTCTTATGTAGATAACTTCAAGTAAAGTGTTACCAAAACTCCTTGTAGTAACTGTAAATTTGACCTGGTGTAACCATATTGAGTAAACACTGTAGCTAGTTTGAGACTAACTAGTGTAAAACTAGCTTAGTAATTGCATTACGAAGAGCTGGTGTAACCAAGGAGACAGGTTGCGGCCTTCTTTACGTTGTTCACACTCTGTTGATTCTTTTAAAAAGCAGTTGAAGATTTGGCTATTCAAACAGACTTTTAGTTAGACTTTCATGGCTGACTGATTTTATGTACCTATGTTTTCATTGTATTCTTATGTCTTCTATTTATCATATTCCAATTTATTGTAAAGCACTTTTTTATCTGTGAAAAATGCTATTATAAATAAACTTGACTTACTTTCGTTCTTCATGTGTATGTTAGTTTAGTATTATAAACCCGAAGAGCAGGAAGGGATTACATTGACGTTTGAGGAGGTACCAGCAGTTTCCATTGTGTATGTGAGGCCCGGGGCACAACTGCTCTTGAACATTTATAAAGTGACAAACATGTTAAGGAAATGTTATTTTGCACGTCATCCAGTTTCATTTTTTTTTCATCTCAACGCAAACACAGTAAACCTGAGTGCTTTTTCATCAGAAAGGGAGCCGTAAGCAGCAGAAACCATTGGCACAATGCAAGCTTCCAGCAGTAGCGGGGAAAAGCCCAATGGTCCCACAGCCCTATGTTCCCACATTTCTAAGATTCTTTTGAAAATTAGGCCCTATATTCCCACATTTCTAAGATTTTTCTTACATTTTTTAGGGTTACATCCCATCTGTAGTCCATTGCTACTGGACAATAGGTTGGGTGTAATTGGCTACCAAATTGGAAGAAAGGGGGAGAAAATCTGATACAAATTCATGAAAAATGAACTGTGGGAACATAGGGCCTAATTTTGAAAAAAAAAAAAAAAAGGCACGCTCCCGTTGAAAGAATGGAAAAGTGTTTGGAGACATTTTTGCTATAAGGAAAAAAGACATAAAATCTCATAGTGGGAAAAGATAAGAAAGATGTCTCTCTGCCAAAGTGCTAAAACTGCACAGATAATGATCCAATGGTACCAAAAAGGTCATGCACTTTATTTGTTTCTTTCATTTTCTGCAACAGATTTTGCCAGCAGGCGTGTCCTTGTACAAGTGTCAGTATTTCCAGGCAGGCTGACAGGTCTGTTGGTAAATCGCCATTGTGTTTCGGTATGTAAGAGGTGTGTGATTTTCCTCATTGCAGTAACGTGGGTTTTTTCCTGTCAAACGTGTGAACTGCACCTGGTTTGAGATTTCGTTTTTAAAACCGTCTCTATAGCTGCAGCTTGTGATGACAAACTCCCAAAGAAAACATGAGTGAAAACCACTGCTGGTAGAGAAAAACACTTTAGGGAACTAATAGCTTTTTTTTTTTTTTTACCAACCAACTGACACTCCTTTCGCAATCAATATCAAAAGGGAAATGAGCAGAGATGGAAGATATTTGGACGTTTACCTTCTCAGTCCCATCAACAACCAAAAAAAAAAAAAAACACTTCAAAGATTTTCCATGTCAAGCACTTTCGAGTTGATTCATGCAATATTTTTGTTTCAAAAAGTCCCATCTGAAAGGGCTGCACCCTCTGTCCATCTGTCCATCCATCACTCCACAGCCTGCATACAGCCAGATAATACACAGAGTGAAACTCAGTCACAAAGTGATTCATTTTCCAGATTTCCAGACTAATTATGCTGCATGAAATCTGGATATTGCCAGTTCTTATTTGCCAGACTGTGAAATGAAAGAAAAGAAAAAAAAACTTAAACGAAACCTTAAAAGAGGTCCAAGTCCTGGGCCAAAAACACTGTATTAAAATGTTTTCTTTTTATAGCTTGAGTGTTCTTCAGGTGATGGTTAAAAGAAAGAGAAATTGAATATTTTACTTAGCCCAGACACGAGTGTGTAATGCAACACCACTTTTTGATATGTTTACGCCTAAATGGCGTTGATTTGATTAAGTTGTCATTAAAACAATTTTTTTTAAAAGATAATTGTTTCAATCAATTTTTTTTGTTACAGATCACTGCATTTCTTTAAAAAAAAAAATGTCAGAAGGGACCATTCGGGCATCTTCACATTATCAAATCTGGCACCCTATAAAAAAAAAGTATGGACTATGGATTTAAGGGATGACAACTTTCAGATCCATAATCTGTTCTGCACACATCGCTGGTTGTCTGTGTGACAACACATCATCGTCTCTCTCCTTCACTCGCTGTCTGTCAGCTGCTCACTGTTCCCCCTCTTCTAAGATATGAGAAATACTAAAGCATAACCAGAAAACCCAAGACGTTATGAATTTAGTGTCGCTCCATTGTTTCTGAGAGCAGAAGCGCCGGCGAGTTTCGGATATTTTGTCCAATAAACGAGCGACCGTCTCGACTGCGTGACGTGTGTCGACAGTGTTTGGTGCGTTCGACAAAGTGCAGCGGGGAAGCAAAGAGAACCAAATGAAAAATGCAACAATGTTGCAACTTCACCCCCAAATCGCAGAGTCCACCGAACTTTAGGTGTGAAAAGCGCCCGTAGTCACCAAAGTAGTGAACTGATGGAAAGAGCGACTGACCGGCGCTGCCATCCCTATAGAGCCATAGTGCTAATATGGCTAAAAGTGATCAACACAAGACTTTTCTCCAGTCAGCAATGACATACAAGCAGAGGATTTGGATGCAAGAAAAAAGAAACCTCTATTGCTCTCTTCTCTCATAATGATCACAGGAAGCCCTGCCAATGACCCCTAGAATTTCCCAAACTGTTGAACTCAAACGGCCAACACATATCATGAAGTTACTTTCGCTTTAAGAATTGTCACATACTTAAGTGGTGATGTGTAAAAAAAAAAAAAAAAAAAAACACCTTTGTTTACTTAATACTCATTTTCCAGTAGAGGAAGAAAAGAATGTGAGGGAAAAAAGGTGTGACTCACTGACAGCTGGAAGACACTGGAAGAACCTGTTACAAAACGGTTATCACAATAAAAACTAAAAGTTGGAGTAAGAGAAAGAGAGCGTGAGAGTGAAAGAGGAAATAAAAAGGAAGTCATTGAAACAAATCAATAAGTGACTAGAGACGTAGGCGATGATGGGAAGATTAAATCCTCGATAAAGTGTGGGGATTACCACAAGGGTGAGGCAGGGTTATGAACTTCAAGTGAGCTCCTAACCATGTCTCTAAAGGTGCAGGAGTCAAACTGAGTTCAAAGCACAGACACTCAAAAGCACACTTTTATTTGTATTTCTGTACTCGTGAGGACCTTCAATGACATAATACATTTCCTAGCCTCTAACCATCACAACTACATATCTAATAGGGCGACTTAGAGACAAGTCATATTCCGATTACGATATAGGATTACAATACACTGCAATGGTATAATGAGTCTACTTGATGATCAAGGAAAATGCAGAAATAGGCTACCAAAATTTTGAAATGTATATTTCTTAACTTGACCATACAAAAAAACTTCTTTTTTTTTTAAACTTAAAGTGATCATAATGTGCTTTTTGGCTTTTACCCTTTCCTTTATTGTGTTATAGGTTTACAAAGTGAAAAAGCCCAAAGTCTACCCTAAAGGGACTTACCATCTCCAACAGAAAACACTGTTAACAAACTGCTCCAAACAGCTCTATTGTAGTCCAGCCTTTAGTTCAGAGACAAACGTGCGTCACTTTGTAACATGTTATGTTTGCCTAGCTGCTAGCGTGGCACGCCCTCATACTCTGCTTCTGACTGGCTAGTAGTCCTTACCTAGCTAATACGCATGTGCAACTCCCAACAAAGATGGAACAGAAGTGAGATGCCTCACTCTGTAGCTACTGTAAAACAGAGAGAAAAACAATACAAAAATATGGTGTTTTTTGAAAATAAAATCACATAAACCTATTCTGGTACAACCTCTAAATACAATTATGAGCCTGGAAATGAGCATAATATGAGCATTTTAATATTTTACAAAATTAAATACCAAAAAAAGAGGGACAAGCGTGGAGAAAAGAGACAGCAAGGGAAATGTGAAGGCATCTAACAGAGAACAATAAAAACACCAAGCTTCTTAAGACACGGTGGCTTCCTCTGTTGTTGATACTATTGGTAAAGTGAAGGGTGTAACAACGTGTAAACTGCAGTGCACACAGAGTGTCACGCACACAGCACCATGGGCGAGTCCAGGATTTTTTAAGTGGGGTGGCACAGGGTTGGACCAATAATCAGTTGGGGGATGGGGGTATTGGCAGAACAGGCAGCCAAGTGACAGACTCTGATCCAATGGAAATCACAATTTTCAGATTGACAGCACTCTAGCCCAATGATTGGAGGGTGGGGGGGCACAATGATATTTCAGGGGGGCTTAAATCGCACAATTTCTGCAGTTATGTAATCCCACAGAGTTACATCGTGATTGTGATTTATTCATCGTGCAGCACTAATATCTAACCACAGTCCTTATTTTCCTCTAACCAAAAGCAACACTTTGAAAAATGTCCTCATGTTCCAAAAATGTCTTGATAAAGTCTAAAATTGGTCTTCAAAAGGATAGATGAACCATAAACAAACACACACTAAACGCATATGCAGTAAAGTAGCTTGAACACCATTTAACAAATTATTATTAATTACTCACTTTGTGTGAAGTCTCGCTTTGCCAGACCTTCCTCTACAACGCTGTGGAGGAGGGTCTGACTAGTTCACACAGCATTCCGGGATGGGAGAAACACGTGCTCTGGTTTATTGGCATTTCTTTAAACCAATCACAATCGTCTTGAGCAGCGCTAAGCGGAGCTCCGGGGCTGCTGCAAAATAGCTTCGGGAAGGTAAGTTGTTTTGGTGGATCACAAGGAAAAAAAAAAGCCAAAAAGCATAATATGAGCACTTTATTAAAGGTCCAATGTGCGGGAATTTCTCCCATTTAGCGTTGAGATCATATATCACAATCAACTCTCTCGCACCACACAGTTCAAAGTACGTATTACAGCTACGGTAGACTTCACACTCCAAAAAGCCGGTCTCTTGCTCTTTTCAATATCCTTTTTCTTTATCTGGGAGAAGAAGAAGAAGACCAAGGTTCCTGAAATTTGGATTTTGAATACGTGTGGTCCTCCATGTTTCCTTCTTCAAACTTGCCGGGGGCCTGGGAAGCTACGATACCCATTAGCAGCATTAGCAGCACCTGGGAGTTTATCATGTGACAGCGAAAATGCAAAAGGCGGAGCAGTATATTCTGTATGTCCCTTACTAGCTAACGTATTTCAAGATAGCGCATGAACATGGAGCATCTACCCCAGTTCATGCAAATGCAAATGTGAAATTTCAAGCCAAAAGGAATACTTGGAATTGATGGTGGAGGTAAATATTCATGAAAAAGGACAAGTTTGTGAACCAGCAACAGAGATAATGAACAACTAAACATGTTACACACTGGACTTTTAAGGTGGTAATAAAGTCAGTAACAGTTTCAAACTGATAGTCTACGGTTAATGTATGTGTACAGTTTTTGCGCATCCACTTACACATGTCCATATAGCTGTGTATCATCTCTTCACAGATACCAATTCAGTAGTTTTTGTCAGTGCAGATATTTTTGTAATATTTTTCTCTCCATTGGAATGTTTTAATGCCAAATATTTACAATAAGTCAAATGATTCCCTGGTGGATGATAGTTTGATGACGACAACTTGGCGTGCCAGTAAAAAGAAACATGATCTCTCCATCTTAAGAGCTATTTCTCATAATCATTCTGTAACCCCAAACCACAAGCTGGGAGCCGGATGTATTCATAATCAATACAACTGATTGATAAGGGAAAGCTGAACCTCACATGATTTTACCAGTCACATATCACCAGGGAGATGAGAGCAGCGCTGTTCAATGAAAGTGATCAACAAAACTACGCTCTGAATTAGATATCCTGTTGCATTTTACATGAATACATTTTTTTTTTTTTTTTTAATGGAGCTCTCACGTTCTCAAGTGTCTTGCCAGTCTGTAAATACATACTGTTTCCAGAAAAACAGAGAATCATTGGAAATGGCAAGGGGGTCAGAGAAACAGGAGAGGGAAAAAAAAAAAAGTACATTTATGGGAAAACATGTCTGAGAAACTATGGCTGGGTGATGAATTAAAAACAAGAAAAAAGAAAAGAGAGATGAAGCGTTGAGAGAGAGAGAAGGGAAAGAGAGAACAATCAGCAGTGAAGGAGAGAGAAGACAGAAGGGCAGTGAAGGGAAAGACAGAGAATGATGGAAAGAATGAGATCCAGAGAAGAAGAGGAGAATGAGACAAAACGGGAAGAGAAAAGGTAGAGAAGATGAAAAAAGGTCAAACAAGGGATGAGAAAGGAGGAGCCTAAAGCCGTTTTCTCATGTGAAGTCTGCACGTTGTCCGGAGGGTTGCGGGCATTGTCCGAACTTTTCACACGTTGCTCAGACGCGTTCTCACTTACTGGCAATACTCTGTTTGGTTCAGGCGAGGAGTAGTCTCACATTGCCAGACCTTCCTCCACAGCGCTGCGGAGGAGGGTCTGGCGTGTCCACACAGCATTCCGGGATGGGTGAAAAACATCTCTGGTTTATAGGCATTTCTTTAAAACCAATCACAGTGGTCTTCCCAAGAGTGGGTCGGCCCTGCTGGCTTTTGTCGGAACTTCCAGATTGCCAGTTCACCTATGTCGCCGGGTAATGTCTAGATAAGTTTGGGGTTGAAGTGCATGTTTGAAAAAGACATATGAGACGGAAGAAAGGTAGAATTAAATAAAAGGGATCAAATTGAGGCGAAGGAGAGAGAGAGAGAAAAAAGCTGGATGGCTGAGGACACATTAGGGAGGAAAGAAATCAAAGAAGGTAAAAGAGGACGGCAAAAAAAAAGGGCGATAAAAATGAAGAAAAAGAGATCGAGGAGAAGCAGATAAGAGTGAGGAAAGGCAGAGAAGAAAGAATGGGCAAAAGAAGACAAGGAGAAGAAACACATGAGTAGGATGGTAAAGGAGAAAAGAAGCAGTGATTACGGGATGGAAGGAGGAAGCAGAAAAGGGAAGGGGAAACCAAAGAAAGATGGAGAGAGCAAGGCGGGAAAAGAGGATGATGAGAGACAAAGACAGAAATGAAGAAAAAAAAGAAAGAGGAGATAATGGGTGAATAGTAGGAGGAGGTTTGTATCAGATTTGTGTGTTGGCCCCTTCAGCTAACCTCCTCTATCAGCCCATTAACATCTAAATTGTTGAGGAAAACTTTATCAGTGCCATCACACACACACTGACTATTTTGACTACACTTGCCCTCCGGTTCTCGGGGCTCTTATCTGCTTTCATGAAGGAACAATGGCTTCTTTCAGCCGTCTGCCCTCCCTCTCTGTCCAACTCTCTCTTTCTCTCTCCTTCTCCCGTCCTCTTCCTCAGCCTCTCTCCATCCTCGGAATGCAGATTTCCGACCACAGGGTTTGAAGTTGGGCTGGAGGGGAGCTAATTATTATGGAAAAGAGAACAAGACACTGAGGGAGGGAGGGAGGAAAAAGAGATAGAGAGTCGGGAGGGGGAGAAAGAGACAGACAGATGTAGAGATGGAAACAAGGAGAAGAGCAGCACTGTTGTTCATTAACAGAAGAAAGACCCAAAAAACCCAAAGAAACAAACACGCAGAGAAGTGAAGAGTTCATTTCCCATACTTTATAAAGTGCTGTAACGGGCTGGTGAGAATCTGGGGCCTATCCCAGCATGCACTGGGCATGAGGCAGGGTGAATTCTTAGCTTCTGATCCACCTGACCTGTATGTCTTTGTGGATGGACATTGGGAATTTCGTCCCAGCCACTACTGTAGATAGCACGCTAGCCTCGTTCAGATAGAGGTCTAGCCTCAAAAACACAAGAACCACTTGGTTGAAATTAGGGAAATATAATGGTTTAGGTCACAAGAAGGCATTTTCAAAACGACGTTGTTTAGTCTGGTTAAATTGGATTGTGGTTTGTTTCCCCCCCCCTTGGTACGAAGTGTTTGGGCAGATACGAACACAGCAATTGTACATAGGCGCAGACAAAAACAGCAGAGCAAGAGGATGCTTCCTGTCTTCATATCAGAAACATAATTTAACATCACAATGTCTCTTTTTGTAGGTAATACTGGAAAAAAGGAGTGGGGACTAACTGTTGGCACGGTGGTTGGCTGTCAAACTAACAAACTAACTCACAAACTGCCAACAAACTGTGTAAGTGAGACAGAAGAAGAGACAATACTCCCTCCATCAATACATGACCTTGTATAACTATCAAATCCCAGCCTTAGGAATTTGTCATGTGCTGACAATTTAACGAGTTAATTTGCAAAACTGCCGTGCTAATATCCAGGCGTGCCGCCCAGTTAAATTAACAGAAGCCAAGTACATTTTATAATTCACTTTGGGCTCTTTGATGCACAAAGCTGCATGGCGTTTCTCATCAACGTAGATTTCAAGCAGTCAAGACCTAAATGCTGCCATGTGCTGAAAGCTTGTCATTGAGCTACATGTTCATACTTTTATTTCACGGTGTCTGTGCGGCTGGTAGAGGCTGTGCCAACACAAACTGAATGGAGAGACAGTTTGAATTGTAGCCTCAGTAATGAGGAGGAAGTACTTAGCTAATGTTGCACTGCCATTAGTGGAGAGATTGTTTTCTGTTGAGTCTGACAGTCTATCAGAAAGAAAACCAGTTCCAATTTGAAGGAATAGTTTTAGATGAGAAGATCAATACCACTTTTATACATCTGTACGCTAAATATGAAGCTACAGTCAGCAGCTGGTAAGCTTAGCTTAGCATAGAGACTGGAAACAGGGGTAATCAGCTAGCCTGTCCAAAAGGTAATGAAATGTGAAAATTACGTGCAAAAAAGCCACATATTTTTTTGCCCAGAACAAGGTTGATATTTTTAAGCATTTGCATTGTGAAGAAAGGCATCAACCAATCACATTGCTTCTATAGTATATAAGTATAAAACAACAATACCAAGTCTCCATTGTCAACCTTGACAAAGGCAGTGCATACCTTTCTTACCTTTCACAATAAAAGCCCTACACTGCATAACTGTTTACCTGCGGGTTTGAATATTCACAGGCAAACATTTCACAATTTCGGGTCATTTATTTATCACGCCCCCAGTGTGTAAAGGCCTTAATCCATAAAATAACATGTTGCCTTGCCAAGACCCCGATCACAGTGCAGGCAGGTACACTTTTCGTTGCACTTGCACAGTGCAATGATTATTAATTTTTCCTGATGGTCCTCTGTATAGTGCAGGTAGGTTTAAGTGGTCTGTTGCTTCGGTATACAACAGGTTGGAACACTACATATATAAAACATTGAGTTTTTAGGGTTATAAAGTAACAGGCATTGGTGCACCTTTCAGGTCTTAGCGGTGTCAGCAGTAAGCGTGCAAGCAATGCCTGCAGCAAGCCCAGAAAACCGGTGTCAATCATTCGGCACCGCTACTGTTTGTTAGTGGTGTGCGATACTGCAATATTTGGTATAGATCAGATACCAAGTAAATACAGAGCCAATATCACTGATACCGATACCGATATGATAACGATACATTTTAATAATTAAGGAGGATGAATTTTCATGACCTTCAGCCTAAGTGTTTTTGTGGTTTTAACATTTGGATTATTAATAAGTCAAAACCAAGGACAGCATTTTCATATGCTTGTATACATTTGTTGTGTTAACACTGTATCTTACAGCCTTTTTACAAATTATACAGCTTGGACGACCAGTGAAGTCTCTTTTGCGGTGATGGCTGAGCGTTACTGCGCAGCCTCAAACTGAGCTTGACAACGTCGATGTGACGTGAGCAACCTGTCTGAAATTTGTAAGCCTTCTGGTAGCTGTGCCACGAGAAATCTCAATCATTCCGAATCTTGTGGATATAGTGGATCGTGGATAAATGTTACTTCATATGAATTCACTTGCCACGTACCGAAGTATTTCCAATCCATCAAAACGTTGCTGAAATATTTTTTTCCGATGCTTTCGTGGACTCTCTATGGGCTTCTCCCTTGACTGTATGCCTCTACGCCCCCACCAATTGCCTGCGAGCTTCTCCTGTACTATACGGTAATTTCTCTACTGTGTGACAGAAAGTCACATGGTGATGATACAATCGTTAGCCTATTTTTACAAAAACGGCTGCTACGGAGCCATAACGTGAGGTACAAGGTAATGGAGCCTTTTATACATTTTGTGTTCCTTTAGAAATAAACAATGGACAAATAGAGTCTTTAAATGCTTCAAATGTAAAGTTATTCACAGTCAATGGAATGCTAGCGGAAGGTCATGGCTTGTTAGCCTCAGAATCCCCCCATAGGAGGTACGCTTTCCGGATGCTCGCTTACCCCCTTGGAAAATATAGCCACACAGCGCTCCTCCTCCTCTCTGCCATTCTTCTGCTCCATCTTCATCCTATGTGGGGGGAAGAGGAGCAAAGTGGGCCTGCTCCGCGCTGTGACAGGACTTGACTACTTTAAAGCACACAGACACAGAAAGGCAGGTCGCCTCTTTGATGACACTGCAGCAGTGCATACTGGAGAGAAACTAAAGTATCGATCTCATTACACTGGTATTGATCAATATCAATACCAACATTGGTATCGATATTATCGATCTTTGCATCGATCCGCCCACAACTACTGTTTAAAGCAAGCTAAACTTTGTCTCTCAGTGCTTGAGCGGATTTGTGAAACAATTTTAGGTTTGTAATCTTTCTGTTTCAATCGCCCGGCAGATAGTTTGGTAACATGAGCTTCTGTTAATGTCAGACTGTGAGGCTGTGGCTATTTCCTGTAAACAATGTATACTGGTGCAGATGATTCCGTATGTCCTCAAGAAGTCTCAGCAGAAAAGCTTCATTCACTCATTTTTTTGTACTAAGCATCCCTTTAGGCTTAGTTCACTTAGAAATATCAGTAATATCAGTATTTAGTATTATTAAGTAAAGTCAAAAACTAAGACATATTGAACACAAAATAGGAAATACAAAGGGAAAAACTAAAGACTGTATCCAGATGCTACCCAGTATTCCTTTCAAAGTGCCACGTAACAACAGAGTTCCAGAAAATCTCTGCCAACCTTTCAAATCTCATGGATTATTATTCCTACTGTCAGCGAATCAGAATCTGTAAGCATGTATTGTTGGAGAAGAAAATGATGGGCTAAAATATTATTTATTGTCATATTATTGGCTGGGGAGAAGAGCGGGTATGATTGTCTGTAATGTAGCAACTGGGATGTTGGTTTGTGTCCCAGACCTCTGCTGAAGTTCATCTGATGCCACGAGAAACTGGAGGGGGCTTAAGATGCTGGAAAGCTGGCAGGCGCGCGCGCGCGCGCACACACACACACACACACACACACACACACACACACACACACACACACACACACACACACACACACACACATACACATACACATACACGCACACGCACACGCACACGCACACGCACACGCACACGCACACACCTAAATACATGGAGATTTACAGTAGCACATGCTGATACACAGATGCACGCAAAACACACGGACACAAACACTTGCACACACGCACGCACGGTGCAAAAAAACGATAGAAAGAGACAGGAGAAGCTCTGAAAGAAAGTAAGGAAAAACAGAAGAGAGAAAGTGAAAAGAAAGAGCGACAGTAATGAGCCAAACAGGGATCCCAGGCCCAGCTGTGCTTTGCTTTTGTGCTGTTGGCAAACACACACCGACGTGACCAAAACCACCACCACCACCACCCCCTTCCCCCTCCTCCCCCCATCCCAACACACATACCACCCCTAAAATACATCCTCTCCCTCCCATTGAGCTCTGAGGGGGAGATATTTGCGGGGAGCGCCTGGGTTGAAAACAATGCACGTTCCACTTTGTTCCCCGTCCCTGCTCGGAGACAAACAAGATTCTGGTCCCTTCCCCAGAGACTAGTGTGTGTGTGTGTGTGTGTGTGTGTGTGTGTGTGTGTGTGTGTGTGTGTGTGTGTGTGTGTGTGTGCCCGTGTGACCGCTCAAACATTTCCACAATAATCAAAGATGCAATCAAAGATGGAATGAGAAGCAAAGACAGAGAGAGAGAGAGAGAGAGAGAGAGAAAAGAGCTGAGTTTCTATCCACCCAATTGTGATGTTGATGAACTGATCCTATCTAGTCTCTCCTAAGTCTGACCGTGTGTTAAGTTCCAGCCATGTTCTATCTTTGTCAAACCAGCTCCAAGTGTTGACTAAACTGAGTTCTGGACCAAATGTGTCCAGAGGTGAGCTCCGGCGCTCCAGAGAGAAAAAAACGCCACCGTGATCCGTCTCTCTTAAGGTGCCTTCAGACGAGGTGCTATTAACAGGCGTCGACTTGTTGCCGACCAGATCCAGTTTCCCAGTTTCCTTGGAACCGTTTGCACATCCCTGTGAGGGATGTGGCTCAACGTGGAGATGCTCTAACCAGTTGCCATGGGCGTAGCCAATGTGAGGTGACGTTTCCATTGACGTCGTGTAAGACCAAAATACATACATCACTTTTGTTTTGGAACTCCCCTTCTTTTTCCACAAACTACTTGCGAATACATAAGAGACATAAAAGCAAGAACCAGTGTCTGACTGTCGTGTCATGGATTATCACAACAGTAACAGTAGTGTAGTGCAACAACACTGTAACTATGATACTGTATCCAGGGAGACCTGGATGTGCAAACAGCAGAGGCAGGGAGGCGGAAACTGTGGCCAAGTCTGAGGACACTTCAAGAAGATTCAAGCTCAAGCATCGCAGGACGCACTCAAAAATGTTTTCAAAGTGACTTGAAGATAAGAGAAATCAAGCATTGGAAAAAAAACAAAAACTGTTGGAGTAATTATGTATACTTTAGCCCTATTCGCACAGGAAAAGTATCATCTGGGGACCTCATGTGATTTGGAAAGTACCCCCCCCCGCCCACCACACATCTGAGTTTCGTGCGGCGCATTGCCATTCGCACGCGATAAGCGAGGCCTGCTTTTACTTGAATTTACTGACTTATCTGTCCCACGAGAATTGGGTACCCGGAGGCGAGGCCGCACCGTCCAACCGCACTTGGGTTCCGTATCTTTTTGGGCCAGGCCCGGTAGGGGTTATAGAGACGCATCTTCCCCGCGTTACCCACACGGCATCACCGTCTGCCATCGGAAGAAGCCGCAGGGAGCGCATGGACTCGGGGACGGAGGTGTCCGGTTGACAGTGGCCCAGACTAGGTTGGCCATCACTGTTGTGATAATCCAAAGAAAAAAAGATATACGCTGCTGCCAAATAACAGACATGTCGAATTGCACGGGACTAATATTATCACAGGACCTCGGTGTTCGGCAAAATGCGGTAGGTCGTGGGTGAAATTTGACTAGACATATTACAGACATGGCCGATTCGCACGGGATTAAGATCACAGACAACCTCCATAAATATGACAAATATTACTATTAGACTAGAGGTCACCAGGTAATACTAATCCATTGCAAATAGGGCTTTTGAGCAATTTAAAACGGCAATTCCAAGTTTTTAGGTCTCTGAAATGTCTTCCAGAAATATTGTGCATGCTGCTCACCGAATCAGCTGAGCACCAATGAAAACACACCTGCAACTGACACTTTTACAGTTGGTCCCGGTCTAGTTGTTTTCGGCGATCACTGTGTGTGTGTGAGACACTGTCATGGCTTCTAGCTGAATCTGTTTACAAATTTGTAGACCGGAGCAGAAATGTGCTCTGGGTACTTTTGTACTTCACGTCAATAAATACCCACTGGAAATGAAAGTTAATGAAATGACAGAAGAACAGAATGACGGAGAGGATGAAAGTGTCAACGAGGGTATGAACTGAAGCTGTGAGCTTGAACAAACCCTGACGATGCACGTTCCCAATTTACACTGATTATTACAAGATGAGAGAGAAGCGAGGGGTTCATGTGTGTGTGCGTGCAAGCGTTCATGCATGTGTATGTGTAGTGTGAGACACAGAGGAAATGTGTCAAATGTTCAAGGAGGCTAATGCCAGATTTGGTAGACAGAGCCAGAAGCCCATATTGAACTAGAACAAAACAGAGGCAAAAGACAGAAAGATTAAACAAGGGGAGAGATAAACAGATACAGCAATCGCAGTGTGTAGCTTCAGTTTATCAAAACATTTATCAAACACTTCTAAATTAAGAGGAAATCATACAAAGACGATGGTCATTACAAACCAGACAACCAAATTGTCGAAGAGATCGTTGAACATCCTGGCGTCTGCGTTAAGACAAGGCTACACGTGGTTAAATAAAGAAACCGCATACTAGATCGTATAGAAGAAGCGATATTGAAATGTCTATCGTTTATATTTTTCACATCGTTTTCATCGTTTTGTTGAAAAACCAGCAATATTTACGTCATTATTTGGACGCCGCTTTGTGTTCTGATCCTTGCACTGAAGTTTTTTTTATCATCAAGTATATAATTCACACAGGAGTTTAAAAATAGGCTTTACAATGTGCTTATTTCACATGCTGTATTGTGTTATATATCTTCATCGAGATATATAAAATAAATAAATAAATAAAGTTCAGGTCAGCAATTTGAATCCTTCAGTGTATTCCTTTGTTTTTTGGAGAACTGTCACCATCCTCAGGGTGCGACGTGAATTTCTTTTTCACATTTCATTTGGCAAAAACAATAAATATAAACTATGGTCAGGAACTGATGGGCTAATACACTGCAGTCGCGCACATATTTATCTCTAAACAAACCGAGGATGTGGTGAAACATGAGAATGAAGAATTGGCTAACACGAGAAACACAATCAATAGGAGGATGGATGATGATGAGAGCTGAATGTCCACTGGGAATGTTGACGCCACGGGCCTCTTTCTCATTGTGTTTTTTCTCAATGGAAACAGTATGCTGTTATTTAGAAAGTCAACCCTATCCAAGCTTGTATCAGTGTGTGTTTGTGTGCTATTTTCACAGGGATACTAACAGGATTTAGCTGAGCCATTTGACCATTAAGCTAATTATCCTCCGTCTCCACACTCACTCACTCAGTCAGTCACACACACACACACACACACACACACACACACACACACACACACACACACACACACACACACCAACCTCCAATCAGCATTCCGATATTTGATCCCCTCCACCTGACAGCTTCCAGCTCCTTGTCCGGAAAACCGACATGCGCAAGTGCACGCACACACACACACACACACACACACACACACACACACACACACACACACACACACACAGGAGCCGAGATGTTCCCGGCTATTTTCCTAGACTGGCATTCTGAACCCATTCCCAATTATCCTAACTACCCTGAAAAACACACACGGGAGGCACACACAAATACATGCACACATTCAATTACACACGTGCAAATACACTTGAACACAGACAACACACACACACGCACGCGCGCGCGCACACACACACACACACACACACACACACACACACACACACACACAGTTGGAAGCCTCTTGCAGGCCAGGTTTTAGCATGAGTGGACATTCAGTTTGTGTCCAAAAGCAAATAAACTAACTGTTACAACTGAAATGTCAACAAACATTTACAATGGAGCCTTTTATAAATCAGAGCGTGAGAGAGAAAGAAGGAAACAAAGGAGAGAAAAAAATAAGTTAAAAGTTAAGAGAGGAATTAGTCTAAAGAAAACGTAACAAAGTGGAGAGAAGTACAGGCAACACCATGAATTTAAGGGAGTGATGCTTATGGAGAAAGAATAGATTCAAAGCATGTAAAATGGTGACATTTTGAGGCGAAACGAATTTCAATGGTAGCACTGCAATCAGTTTGCGCACAGGAACAACAAAACTGAACTTGGACACAAATTTACTATTTTGAATCTACACTAATGTAGCTCAGTGTAAATTCTTTCAGGGAGACTTCAATAACTATCACTTTTCTCCTAAACTGATCAGCTGTTTTCAAGCGAGTCAATTTTCAGTTAAACCAATCAGATTCGGCCTCGTATTTCACAAGCCAATCACAGCATGACATCCATGTTTTAAATCTGTTCTCTCCTCTGCGTCTGTCAGTTGCCATTTCAGGCAAGATTGCGACCCTCCTCCCCTTCCACCTCCAGGCATCTTCACCCGGCACTTTCGGTTTTCTTCCGGCTGACCGCTCCCTTCATCTCCTTAGTTGTGTCTAGACTCCGTCGGGGATATGTTCGGGTTTTCCTAAACCCTTTAAAATATATCAACATTTTATACAATGGAGTCTAATCTCCATAGACTATGTACAATTCATATTTTTCATATGTAACTTACAAATAAATCTTGAATATCTGCAACAAAGTCTCTCCTGATTGAAATAGCTGTCATTTAAGGGAACAGAGAGCAGAGACAAATTGTACTCTCTCTGGATTTCTCAGTACGGCTATGTTCAGAAGATTGTGTCGTACGGCGACTTTCGCGCGTAGAAACTTGAGTGAAGATAATTACCTCTTCTGAAGAGTCCATCATGTTTTTTTAATCTTCCGTGTCCTCCTTGGCTACTAGCAACTGGGGCGGTGCGCGATCACGGAAGGCTTGTAACATTTGGACGCACCGACAGTTTTTGTTGTCATTAGGTAATACATACATCCTCATGGGGGCGACAGAAACTACGCACTATAGCTTTAACTCAAGACACTTTAGAGATAGAGTAAGGTCTAGACCACTCTATCATTTACAAAGACCTAACAATTCCAACAATTCCCCCAAGAGCAAGCAATTGGTGCAACAGTGGTGAAGAAAAACTTCCTTTTAGCCAGAAACCTCGGACAGACCCAGGCTCTTGGTGGCACATCTGCAACCGGTTGGGACACCCTGTTTTTCAAATAACTAATTGGTTTGCTAAAGGAACGTTAGCAAGTTCTGTCATGACAGTTGTTTGTTAACCTAATCTTTGCCCTAATTTCTCGATTAAATCCACAGGAGACCTCACACCTAATTATCATTTCATTTTTCTTTTTTTGTGATAGTCAGTTTACAAAGAAACACTTTGATTTTTGCTCCTTGTACTGCTGGCACAGCTGCAACCGCGACTAGACTTCCCTGCAGATTTTCAAATAACTCTTATGCCGACTTTACACCTAAACGACTTTTTAAGCGATTCTGTTGTCGCAGACTAATTCCCAATATCAGAAGGAAATCATGAGAGTCTTGCTAGAGTTGAGAGAGAGAGTTCCCGTCATCGTTTGGTGTAAGGTGGTCATAAAACTCAGTCAGAGTCTGTCTTTTTCCCGTCTTGACGTTCCGACAAACTCAAACGTGTTTGATATTATTAATAGTCTTGGTAGTGAAGTTAAATCATGTGAACATTGTCAACAACCAATGGGTGTGCTCCCTCCAGCACCGAACAGGAAGCAGCAAATGGCTAGAGCTAGTGTTTTAATGGTTGCTATGGGGCCGCGCAAAGCTAAACGCTAACGAGGGAAAGTTGCAGATTTTCAACCTTTCGAAAGTGTGTCATCCACCGGGAGTTTTACTGGTGGATAAATGTTGACCTCCGGGTACTGGAGACATTTATCTGCCGGTACGGCAGAACAGAAAATCGGGAAACTTTCCCTCAAGTTACCAGCTAACACTAGTGGTAGCTAGCTAGCTTGGTTACATTTTTCAAAACGAATCTAGTTGTAGTGTTGCAGTGTGTGACCCTGCAAGATCGCCAGTCTTTACATATGACGACAGTCTTTAAGATTGTTGTCTGTTCAAAGACTTCTAGTGTATGGTAGGCATGACCTGACAGCTGATAAATTCTCAAATTGACCACAATTAACGTTATACTGGAAAATGTGTAATACTAAATAGTGCTGCCAACAACAAACATCTATTCAGATGGGGGAGGTCTGTATCCTGATATCAATGTAGTATCTTGCTAGCCTTGTTGACACCAGACCCTTCTCAGTTGTAACTGAGAGTGGGTCTGGGAAAGGTTCATTGACAGTTCATTTCCAAAGGGGCGTCACCATCGGACGCCACTCAAATGCCATCTGGGCGCATTGGGTAGTCCTTCAACCAATCAGACCAACGATTCGGGTGACGCTGCGTTTCGGTAGCCGTCATGTTGAATGTAAACAAGAAGCTGCTCGCCGTCGCTGCGCTATCTTCGTCGCGTAAAGCCCGCCTCAACGGTTGTGATTGGTGAAAAGCCCGCCTCAGCGGTTGTGATTGGTGCCTCGATTTTGGGGACATTGGAAATGGGTTTGAATGGGCTCTTCGCCAGACTGACTTGCTGAGCAAATCTCAAATTTGCCGGAATTCCGTCAGGGTTTACCCAGGCTAGTATCTTGCATCAACAGATGTCTAGCTCAAATGGGCTTGCAAGGCAGACTATCAATTTCCATGTACATCAAAAAACATGAATAGTAGGCTTTTAATGTCTATGCATTCATACTTGACATGCATCAAATAAACTAATCTCATATTGCATGTGTGTATTATTCAGTCAAGTCTGCCTAATTCTCCGAACATGCACTCAGAGCAAGGGCTGAGACAGCAAATCCATGCCCATTTGGTTAAAGAATTCCCGACAGATTGTTAGCTCAAAGAATTAGTGTTTCTCTCTGTAAATACTCAACTTTATGTAATGAAATTATGTACAATCCAGCATTAGCACAGAAGACTGTAAAAACAGTCACAGAGAAATCAAACAGAACTCCTGGAAATATGATTAAGAAGACTCAAAAAATAGGGAATATGCTTCCATCCAAGCATTTCCATGAAGATATCCGTGCTTCCTATTAGAAAAACTAACTTGAAAAAAACAAGACTCCTCATGGACACATTAACGTTTTTCTGCATCCTAACAGGGATGCACACGCTGGACATCTTACTCAGAGCCATGTGGAGAATGGAGAAGAAATTACACCCTGAATATAGACAGAAATACATTTGTGGTCTTAGCATGATCGACCCAACAAATGCTCCACTGGAAGACAAATCAAATGTGGCTTTGGAAATGTCTGAAAGATCTGTGAAATATGTCTGCTACGTCCCTGAAGTGTAAAACCCCACGTTTCTTTCCTTTCATGTTTAGATGAAAGCAGGAACATTCGCCAAAATGCACACTCCCACTTTTAAGGGTTCCATTTTGATTGGGGGAGGCTTTTATTTTGAAATAGCTCATTAGGTCTATTTATTTGTGTCAGGTGATGGAAACAGCAAGGAATAGAGCAAAAACAGAAAGTAGACATATTTATGCTTGGTTCACGTTGGACAGAGAACAGGTCACTGGTGAATGTACATATACTGTACACACACACACACACACACACACACACACACACACACACACACACACACACACACACACACACACACACCTACAGTATTTGTATACATTTAGAGGCAGCGGAATATCAGAAGGAAACAGCTCTGACTTTCTCCTGCTGGCTAACAGTCTTAAAGCCAAACAAGATAATACATTAATTTAGAGTAACAATGCTGTGTAGTAGTGTTGTTACTATAGCAAACAGATGCCATGCCTAGCTGAGATTTGTCTACCTTCTGTGACTTAAGTAGCAGCCTGCAATAAATGATTGATTTTTGAAAGAGCAATTTTTCTGCTTTTGTTTAAAGAAGGAGGGTCCAATTTGAAGACTAACAGGTTACTAGCTATTCTTTTTCACTATATTTTCCTACCACTACCACTGTAGTCATGGGCCACACTTGCTTATAGCAACCATAGCCATCACCCTACATATTCCTGCCAGGTATGTTTTGATGTGACGTGAATAATCCCACCCTGGTGGTAAAGTAAAGCCCTTGTCTGCCACTGAAGGCATGTCCATGGAGCGTGCTGAACGAGTCTGGCTGTGAAACACTAGTCAGGTTTGTGTTCACAGTAAAATGATATGTGTTTTTGATTGATGACTGTTTTTACTCTTCCCACTGGCCATGCACACAGCTTGTAGATGCAAAGCAAAGTGGTTTGGAAACTTGGTTTTAAGAATGACGCTTAATAATTACTTTCACCTGAACGCGTAATGTATGCGGACCGTTCGCGGTAGCGTAGGTCTCGCGGAACGTATCTTTTAACCGGCTACACCTGCTGCGCGCACACACAGGGTAGGATTGTGTGAGTCACAGGTGAGACGGAGAGCTTTTGCTTTGGGATTGTTGTTTTTTGGAGCTGGCACAGCGCTGTGAAACGTCAATCTACTGTCACCTGTTATCAGTGGACGCAGGTGAGGGAAACAAGAAATAAACACTCTCAAAATGGAACTGCCAAAACACTCACTGACAGTCATAAAGTCATTTATATCGGTAGTTTTAGATCAAAGGAAATTGATTAACTCAGATCCATTTCTGTGTAAAAGGGCAGCGTAAAATATTAAATTTTTACGCTTGTAGAGCGGATTTCCGCGGAGCATACCTACCACTACGCGTGGCTCTCGTGCCCGGTGGCAAAATTACAAATCCCACTATGGCCTCGCTAAGACTCGCGCTACGAAGCAGCTCGATTGGTTGTGGTTAGGCAATTGACCGTGAGGGGTTAAGGTTAGGGGATTTTTTCATGGTCATGGTTTGGTCATCAATCGTACAACTACGACTTGGAGCGAAGTTGAATGTTTCAACCATTTATCCAAGCTGAAGGTTTCAACCGTATATGCTTTATAATTTTAGCTACCCGTTTAAACCTATGTGCTCGCTCGCTAACTAGTTTTCACAAAACCACAACATGAAGTGTTCAGGTGTTACAGTTGACCTGATGCTGGTATATTCTTTTAATTAAATCAACACCTATTTTTTTTCAAATTAGTTGAGCTACTATACAACCTTTCCATGTAGCCCCTGGCAACTGCAGAAGTACCCCCTGGGGTACAAGCATTCCTGGTTGGGAATCACTGGTCTATACTACTAAAAGCTTGTTCCTCACCAAAAGAATTCATCTTTCATTAGCACAGAAAAAAAAAGCAGCAAACATCCTCCATTGGCCTCCGTATGTGCTATTCTTAATTCACTTTTAATTTACATTCATCATCATAATTTACTCTCTACTCTTTGAAGTCATCTGCATTCTTTGACCCAATTTCCCCTGGGCATCAAACGCTCATCCTATTCTATGTAATCAACCAAAACAAAACCACTTTGAACTCTGAATTGACCCACTTTAAATCACGTTGGAAGGCACAAAACGCTCAACTACTGGACGCATATTAGCTACATGAGGTAATCTGCTCCCCAACCAAACCCTGAAGTCAGATGCAAAACAGTTGCGACATGGCACACAGCGAAAACGGGAGCTCTCCTTTCCCTGCACAAACACACAGGAACAGAGTCACACGGAGGTCAGAGAGTAAACACTGACTTTGATCACAGCATCGTCGATTCGACAGTCATGGGATAGTAACGCAAGTGATTAAGTAAGATAATCTGTCATCGTCTGCATCCGCGTCTTTACTCGTAAAACGTCCCAGTCCTTCAGAAACTGGACTCCCTCTGCTTTGCATTTGCTTCCTCTTTCCGCCCCCTCTGCCCTCTTCTGCCTCCTTCCCCTCCATCTCGTCATCTTTAATCCAGATGCCATGTTGTTGATGAATTCAATCAAAAGCTCATTTGTCAATGTCTGGAAAACACACACACACACACACACACACACACACCGAGAATGGGAGCATCGTGCTCTCCGACCCATTGCGAAAACAATCGCTGAAAGCTTTGTGTATGCTCGCGCGTCCTGAGAAAACCTCCTGTCACGCACCTAAGAAGGTCGAGTTGAAACGGGAACTCAGGAGTAAACAAGGTTGTTCTTGTTGCATTTGTGATATATAACACACTTTCCATCTCTGCCTCCAGTGAGTTGGATTCTCCGCTTGACTCAGAAGGACAGCCAAAGGTTACCAGATGCTAAATAACACAATGCAAAGTTATATAACCGTTTACCAGATATTTGTCAGTTCATATTAACATCATGCAAATTCGTGTTCAAACACTGCAAAGTTGATTCATGCAAAGAATGCCCTGAAACTGATTATTGACATCTTGCATCAGATTTTTCTTTTGGTATACATGTCTCAAAATTTTTAAGGAGTTTAGTTTGATCCACCAAGTCACCCAAGTGTTCCAATTTTGAATTGGAAAACCCAAAAGGGAATTTATTTTCTTGAGCTATTAAGTCTCTCAACTGGAATCTGAAAAGCTTCCCAGGCCATTATTGTCGGCATTTCCATTATCAGCGACATTTCCCCCCCAATCCTTTGGACTCTGCCCGCCTGATTCAAATACCGACTGACCACATGGAACTACATGTACCACAACACGAACATAGGTCTTATGAACTGGGAATGTGTGCAAGTTGGGGCAAATCGTTTCTGAAATTGCATTTTTACTCATAAAGCTGGTGACAAATGGTTAACTGTGTAATAAAAAACCACAGCAGGTCTCTTACAGACAAAAAAAGTCAGCATTGGACAATTTGTTTTTACAGATATGTGCAATTCAGCAATATCATTAAACGGGAACTACGATATGGTTAAGTTTAGGGAAAAACTCCAGTCTTTTTGCATGGAAGTAAGACATGATACACACTCACCACCCAGACACCTTATACCGTAAACGGCATACTACATCCTGTATTGGCCAACTCAATATGCTCACTTGGCTGAACAGTCACCGACAAGGGCCAAAGAGATCCAACACTGGTGGAAAGACTGCAAAAACTATAGAAGCGCAAAAAATGGCTACATGATGGCATTAAGTGTTGGCTCGGTGTAACAGAGCTCTAACGCTAAGTGCAGAAATTTGAAGCTTAAATGCATCAAAAATCATAAGTCAATCATCTATTTGAAATACACAAAAAAACAGCAGCAATTGGGACTAGCCAATCAAGGCCCCAAATGAAACGAAACAGGATGTAGTTTTTGACAATTAAGAAAAATGTATTAAGAATCTTGCCTTGCTGTTTTCAGCTGCATGTTGGGTAAAATAATAATTTCCCCCACTATCATATCAACCATAGCCAAACAAAAGAGAACCAGTCTGAAGTAGGGCTGTGCCATTATTCAAATTTGAATCGCAATTAGCATTTCGGCATCACAAAAACACATTATGTTATTTTGCACATTATGTTTTTTGCAAGTAAACTCTTATTCTGTCTTGTGTTCTGAAAAGAAAGTTCAAACGGGGAAAGTATTAAGGGAAACTTCACAGGTCAAGGCGTTGATTTGTTTAACCGTTTCCCCGTTTTTTAAGTTCCATAATTGCAACATCTTTCCAAAAGTCAGTAATCATGTTAAATAATCACGATTCCAATATTGATCAAAATAATCGTGATGATGATGTTATTTCATAATCGAGCATGCCCTCGCCAGACGTCACCTCAAAACCTCACAACCCATATGAACAAAGTTGAAAGAGAATACACACCTGTTTCCTATCGTTATCATTGGAAAGGAAAAAGAATGATGGTGCTCCAAGCCTTTGAGAGTGGCTGCAGGACAGGTACGGACCAAAGCCTCGCTTTGAGAAAGAGATTTTGGAGATGGGGACAATATGGGAACGAGAGCAGGGAGGAAAGACAGAGGAAAGAAGAGAGAAGGGGATCCAGGTGTTTTTAATTCAGACTGCTGAGAAACGGCAACCAAATGAAAAATAAAAGAAAGTGGATTAAAGATCGTCAATCCCTTGCAGAGAAAATTTTTCTGGTTTTGTATTTTTCAAATTATCATTCTGTGGTCTGCAAGTGTGTGTGTCTGTGTGTGTGTGTGCACATGTGAGTGTTTAAATGTGTGTATGCATTCTGCATAATACAATCTGAGTTTAAGTGACAAAAGGGCCAACTCTGTGTGTCTGTGTGTGTGTGTGTGTGTTTGGGCCTACGTGTGAATACATTTGTGCCATTGTGTCAGTGCTCAAGTGTGTTCTGTGTGCAAAATGTATGCATGTATGTGTGAAAAATGTGACAAACTCAGGCCTAGCTCTGTTTCTGTTTCTGTGTGTGTGTGTGTGTGTGTTTGTGCATGTGACAGATTGTTAAGTAATGTTGACTATGTGTTATAAGTCTTGTTGCTGCGCTAAGAGGTGTTTTATCACACTGACAGTGAACTATGACATTTAACAAAGACAACCCACATCCCATAACACACACGCAGACACAGAAACATATGTTTGGGGCAAATAAACATGAACAGCGGTCAAATTCACGTGAACAATGCAAGGCGAAAAATCGTTTCCTGTGCACTCTTCCAAAAAAATCCCAAATGATGCTCATACTTCCCTGTCTGCTTTTACCTCATAGATTAATGGGTTAAAGCACTTCATTTCAGTATTTTAGTTAATTTAAGTAGCCTGACTTATTTTAAGGAAACTGACGAGTGAAAAGATTGAAAAGAGTGAAAAGAGTGAAAAGAGTGAAAGGAGTGAAAGGAGTGAAAGGAGTGAAAGGAGTGAAAATCCATGATGTAAGGATTCCTGAGTTCAAATCAAAGGAACAGTTTGACATTTTGGGTAATATGCTCATTTACTTAGAACCTTAGTAATGTACGTGGGGTGCCTGCTCTGCAGGTGAGTGCCCCCTTTATCGCTTTAGTGTTAGGGTTAGGGCTAACCTGCCGAGACTTAGATGAGAAGATTGCTATCACTTTTAAATCCGTCCAATTAATATGAAGCTACAGATAGAGATGCTTAGATTAGCATAAAGACTGGAGCCCAGGGGAAAAAGCTAGCCTGTCTCCGTCCAAAGTTAACACAATCCACCTACCAGCACCTCTGAAGCTCACTAATTAAACTTTTTTTTTTTCTTTTTTGGTTTAATCATAGAATTGTGAAATGGCACATTTCCCAAAATGTCAAACTACTCCTTCAAGGGGTTCTCCTGTATAGATGAGGTGATCCTTAGAAACACACACACGTATTAATCATTCGCACAGTTAAACAAAGTCATGATGCAGCTCAGTTTATCGCTCTGATCTCCTTCACATACACACACAGACAAAGCAGATGACCTTAGCAACGGTCACTGAGTGTACAGACACAACACCATCCAAAACAGACTGATGTCATTCTATAGAAAAAGGAACTAACACACACACATCTGTCTCTCACACATACACACATTTCATTAACAGTTGTGTGTAGATATTAGCGTTGTCGGGTCCGGTAGCTAACAGCATTATTAATATTAATATTATTAATTAATTGCGGTGACAATGCAAGTCATTAATCATAAAACACAACAAGTGAGTGAACAGCACAGGGGAACAAAACACTGACACGTAAAGAACTACACTGATTCCTTTGGGTGATTTTCTAAAATGACGTTTTAGAGCCAGAGAGGGATGAGGTAAGGCTGGTTGGATAGGTCAATGTTTGCTTCCCATTTCCTCCAACATCCAACATTTTGAAACCATTGTTCCCAAACCTTTACCAAGTAGTCATTTTAACAAAAGCCATGCTCTTTTGTTCACTCTGTGAGTCACAAATGCCGTGAGCTGCTCAGCTATCTCAGCTTCGAGCCAGTGGTCAAATCCAATTAAGTTATCTTACGTTTCAACCATACAGATTTTTGGGCTTCCTCACAGCTAATATTGATGTATTGTGTCCCGGGATTTAACCCGATCCAAAACCACAGCGGCCGACTCGGTGATCCCTCAGGTGTCAGCTAGGACTAATACCTGGAATCAAACACACATCTGTAACTCGCAGACGCTTTGTTCTGACGTTTTTTTAAGCTGAGGAGCACAAAGCAGTGACCAGAGGGAGATATGGAATTACAGTCAGCCACCGCGCAAATCCATCTCTGTGTTTGAAGGGTGCACAAAGAATGTTCTACACATTATTTCTACTAAACTTTGCTGTTGTTAAAAGTAGCTTCACTGAAAAGCTACTGAAAACTGATAAACAGTTTGATGATGTGTGCTACTCCCTAACATGGGCGTAAATAACAGATAGGGGGGGACAATAAACATAAAATCTCTTAACACCAACGATTGAAGGGTACACAAATAATACATGCAAAATTGTAGAATATGTGTAGTTATGGAACGCCAGTAAGTAGGCTGGCAAGGCTAGTTTATTTCCGTTTAAACATCGGATGAAGAGACTTTCTATACAGATGATGCTGAACTGAGAACTGAGCCTTCTAGCATACAAGCTAACTAACTAGCCAGCCAGCCACTAAATTAGTAAAGTTTAACAGCTTAATGTTTCATTCACACATTCTTATCACAGCGTAGAAAAGCATAACGCTGTCGCCAGATGAGTGACTAAAGCACGGTGGGTGGGTGGAATTAGCAAGCGAGCTAACTAACTATCCAACAAGCTACAAAACAAGCTAAGTAACGTTATAACTACTAAGCTAGCTGACTCATGGAAAAAAACAGCACTCTTTTTGTGAAGTATGTCTAGTGGCTTTAAAGATAGCATAGAAAACGGTTTCAGTGACTCGTCGTAAAGGGCTGTCTGACACCAAGGTAAAGCGGTGAAAATATTCTAAATATAGTGTAGACTTTAACTGATATAGATTTTTTTTAGGTGTCTAAAATGTGTTTAGCTGCTGCCCCCTTTGCTTAGCTTCCGTGTCGGTACTCCTGCCTGCTTCTCCAAACTGGGAGCGTGCCGACCGCCATCTACTGTAGCTAATAAATTGACAATGGAGAGTACCTCACACAACGTTTAACTGTGCCTTTTCTGGGGTAACCAGGGCTTTAAAATGTGACTTTCCTGCACTCAGTAAGAGGTCTCTGGGCTGCATCAGGGGTAAAGTATTTTTTTCTTAATTTTTTTCCAGATACACTGAGCCAAGACCATGACTTGTTGAGAGATCACTGTGGGTCTGATGCTAATTATTACCTGGAATAAATGCACAGATCAGGCTCTTTTTAACAGCAGGCCACCAATGTTGTTTCATAACGAAGGAGCCAAATGAAGCTTAGAGGTGGAAATGACACTCGGCAATCAGTTGTAGAATCTTGATTTCTATCTCTATCAGTAATTATTTCCATGGTCTTGTCTTTTGCATAAAAATCTAAGTAGCTGTTACATTTTGGGACGCAGACACTCTTTTGGCCCTGACGGTATAGAGGTTTGCTTTCCTGCACTCAATATAAGGCTCTGTGGGCTCTGTAACTGCTAATATTCTTGTATTGTATTCCAGGATATAGCCTGATCCAAAAACCACAGTGGCTGGCTGAGGATTCCCTCTGGCTTGTCTCTCTTGTTTTGTCTGTTCATCTCATCTCATCATCAGGCGTCTAATTGAAGGTCAGAGTAACAACGCAGAGGAAATCACCACCAGCCACCAAACACATAAAAAAAACTTTGTGGGGGACACACATCACAAAATGGTTGGTCGAAACAGTGGCTGGATGGAGGTAGTTTGAAGACAAGAATAGTTTTCTGCCCTCAATGTAAATCTGTCTGGGCTTCTTCACAGCCAGTATCACTGTATTCTATTCCATGACATAGCCTCATCCAAAACCACAGCAGCTGGCTGAGGATTCCCTCTGGCCCCAGGCATGTCTAATACCTGCAATGAGACACAGATCAGTTACTCTCTATGTTTCAGCAGATCTCTTGTGGGATTTTCAAGGCCGATACTGATGTTATTGGCTCAATGCCGCCAATACTTAATACAGTTTCTCTGAATTTGAACTTACTTTGACACTTTTAATGCCAACATCTGCCACAAAATGAATATGCAATGAGAAAAGCGTCTGAAACAAAGTTTACGCAATGATATCGAACAGAATCTAACAATTATGAAACATGTTCCTGCATATACTGTATTTGTGCATTGGAAATCAGAAACCTAATACTGAAAGTGATAATAGTGTCTAAACTTGTGAGATATGTTAATACATCACCTCCATGTGCAACTCCTCTGTTTCAGTGAACTGAAAAAAAAGCAACTTACAAGGTCATAAATATAACACCTGCCATGTCCAGTTGCATATTACAGTATATTGTCACTGCAGGGAAAACAGCAGCTGTGTCAACGCCCTCTTTCTCTTCTTTACTATTCCACATCGTCACCTTCCTAAAATAATTGCCTAAGTCATTTTTTCAGGTTTTTCAGAAAACACAAAAAATAAAACTGCGTAAGTCACATTCTTGACATTATACTAAAGGTGTAGAATCACATGACCTGTTCAACTGAGGATATAGGCAATTTTACCAGAGGTGGCCTGCACCATGAGGAGATGATTTAGGCAACAAAATCATTTTTGTTAAAAAATGACTTAGACATGATAAACGCCCAACACAATACTGATAAAAATACCAGTTTGCAGCAACATTACTGTAGCTTTTTTTGTTCTTCAGAGTTTAATGTGGAACTAGCGATCCAATGTTGCAGTTCCAAGACAGTTGATCTCTATAAACAGATCTCTGCATATGAATGTGGAATCTGTAGGCAAGGGGACATGTTTTTGGTATCAGAAACATTGTGGTTTTCGTTGTAGTCCGAGCAGTATTGATCAATCATGTTTGCGCAGGCTTTGGTTGCATGCAGGTAAACAGTACGTGTGGAGAGCAAAAAAGGCAGAACGCACTGGCTGAAATGCAATCTCAGAACCCGGAGGCTATCGTTTGCCGACAAATTAGCTTATGCAGATGTCTGTTAATAGAGATGACCTCTCTCAACTCCATTCTCATGTCTCAGGTTGCCAATCGGACCCGGTGAGCACGGAAACTAAAGTTTGGCCCGGATATCTGCAGGTTACTAGACTGGGTAAACCCATCCCAATCTGCTGGCGATTTGATTTCGCCCGCAGCTCATGCTGGAAACCTGTACCTTTTATCTATCCTGCTTCCGTTACAATTTTGCGGGGACCAATCACAAACTGGCTTATCCACCTGGTGTGCTCTTGGCGGGTTTAACACGATGACGATAGAGAAGCGACCAAGCAGCTTCTTGTTTACATTCTACATGGCGGCCACCGAAGCGCAGCAACACGTTGATGCTGTCGCTGCTACGTCACCCGGATCGTTGGTCTGATTGGTTGAAGGACTATCCAATTGCGTACAGAGTCATTTGAACTATGCCCGTTGATCACGCCTCTTGTGCAGTAGAAAATACAGAGCAGACTCCCCAGACCAATGTTCAATCTTAAAAGATTGAGCTTGGTCTGGTGACAGTGCCAGACTAGCAGGTTACGCTACATACCCAGAAATATTGACCGGCAAAATCATTGTCAGACCTATAGCTGATGGGTTTCGAGATTGCAAGACAATAAGTTGTCACATATGTCAAGTTGTCATGACATATGTTTTTATGTAACTCTAGTAGTCTGTGTTGGTTCTAGATAATGCTGGTATCATCCAAGCAGAACAGTAGGTAGAAAAAGGAAGAAAAATAATAGAAAAGGTTAGCAGCCAAAACCCAAAGTGCTGTATATCCATGCACTGTATCTCTGGCCAAAATAACCCAAGAATTAGATTAAAGATCAACGTGGGAAGAAGGTGTATGGAAATGATACAGAGATTATATAAAATATCTGACACAGCATCGCATTCTCATGAACAGGTTTTTATGATATCGTACGAAAAGTTGTGCACACTAAAACGTATGATATCATACGAAAACTAGGAGACGGACGGCTGGTCATGTGACATCAGCTACAGAGCCCCGTGCTACAGAGCAGCAGTTGCTAGATGTTTAAGCCGCTACAGAGCTTCATGCTGCCGGCTACAGACCTCCGTCACAGCTTGTTGTATCAGCGGCAGTTAGCAGATGTGTTAAGCCGCTAGAGAGCTCTGCGACACTAGCTATGGTGCTCCGCCAGGTCAACGGTAGTTGGTGGTTCAGTTACCTGAGAATAGGGGACTGTGACCCGGATACAGAGCACCGCGGGCTGCCGGTCATTGTTGTTGGTTCAGTTACCCTAGAATAGGTGACTGTAAGCCAGGTACAGAGCACTGAGAGCTGCCGTTCATTGTTGGTGGTTCAGTTACCCGAGAATAGGTGACTGTAAGCCAGGTATAGAGCACCGAGAGCTGCCGGTCATTTCGGCGGAGATTACGGTTAAGTTGAGGCTAAGAAAAAGTGAGTGTTATGGGGTGATGCAAGTTAAGTTTAGGGATCAAAACGACTAGTTAAGTTTAGGAAAAAGTTTATGGTTTGTATTAAAACACTCCCAAGAAATACACATGTCCTGGGTGAAAGTGTTTTGTTTGTGTGTTAACGCCCAACCATCACCCTGACCTCCTCAAAACATTTTTGAAAATCATACGAATTACAGCGCTTATCTTTTCGAAATGTATGGTTCATGAGAACAGGCTGTACACAGACAGTATGTTTCTCATGCCTTTGCGCATTTTAACCCTCTTTCTTTCTTTTTGTCTTATAAGAAACTACTAGGGTGGGACCCGCACTTTTGTTATCACACACTTACAGTTCCTCCCCCATGTGTTTTCTATCTGTTGTCCTGGTTGTCTGTGTGTATCAGAGGCTGAGATCTCTGTTCACTCTTTGCATGACCCTCGCACTCTGAACAGAAACATGCTCATATAGAGAGAGTGAGTTTACCGTAAAGCCTACATATGGCATGTTACAATACTTTCATTTAAACCACAAATGTAATGAAAGCTTACATGGTCATATTATTTTCAGATAATCCATTATTCCAAACATATATTGCAATAGCAATCTGTAGATCTTAAGATGTAAAGTGGTGTTGATCCTTTTTTTTTGTACAATTAGATAAGAAGCTGTTATATCTTAAAACCACTATGTGTAGAATTTCACACAGATGTGGGGATCTGTGGGGGCAACCACGGGGATCATGATATGCTTTAGTTTTTCTTTTTGTCTTGTTTCTGTAGCCTGTCCTCTTTCCATGTTACATGGTGGAGAAGAGGTTGTGTGGCTCAAGATTGTTTATTTTTTGGCAACACCTGAAAGTTAATTGACAGACTGTACTAGCTACCTTGACTTAACTTGACCTCCTTATTTAAGACGTTAAATTACAGACACAAATTCCTCTGTTACAGTACCCTGTGATAAGGAATCAGGTACTATGTTTGAATTTTCATTACGTCCTCCCATATGTTGCACCTTTGAACAGGAAAGCTTTAAAATACATATTGCATGAGACAAAACACACAATTGTCGGCGATGCGGCTTCTTTTTTAACAAAGCTAAACCTTGGTGTGGTCCTTTAATAAATCTATTTAGGCGCAGTTCTTTAGGAAATATATCCCTTTGTCTTGTTACATTTGATAATACTGATAAAACTGTCATTCAGTTAATCCAAAAATAACGACAGGTACTGTATATTAGTATGCATGGTACACATACACTGTATATTAGTATTAACAGTAGATATCTACAAACAGGAAATGTCAGAATTCACTGACATTGTCAAAACACACCTGCACAGCCAACACTTGACTGGTACATACAGGTGGTACAGAAGAAGCGGTGATGCCAAGATTGTATCTCCACGGTAACAGTAACACGGGAGATAGCATCTCAGCATCAGCACACATCATGAGGGTGCGGGTAAAAACAGTGTGTGAGGCCTGTTTGAAGATTTAACTGTGTATGTGTGTGTGTTTGTGTGTGTGTGTGTCGATTTGAGAGGTCACAGAGTTGCTTGATGGGTTTGTTATGGAACTAAAAAACACACACATGCCATTGCCCCCACTATGTAACATGCGTACACACACACATGTTCAATGCCTGCATTACACATGGAGAGTATACAGCGATGTAAGAAAAAAAAACACAGAGGAGGGAGGGAGGGAGGGAGCGAGGCAGTAAAACACAGGACAAGGGGATAAAAAGAGATGAAAAACAAGAAAGAAAAAGTTCAAGATGGATTGAATACAGACAAGATACAATCACAAGATGAGTGAAGCAAAAAAAAAGATAAAGAAAAAAGGAAAGAGGAAATGAGACAGGGGAAAGGAGGGATGATGCAAGAAAAATAAGGAAGGGAAGAAACAATGCATGGATGGTTGGAGTGAAAGGGAAAACAGTAAATGCTGTAACATTTATAGTTCAGCACTTTTCAGGGTCACTCTGTTCACTGACCCCCAACGCACACAAAATCTCTCTCACTCCCTCGATCCATCTGTCTCTCTCTGTTTCCTTTCTGTCTATAGGATAAACACACTGAAAACACACATGCCCAAACAGACTCGTACAGTGATATATGTGACAGAGTTGTCCATACATTTTTAAATGCGTTTAGGGCGTGTCCAAATCCACTTTTGCTAGTTTGACGGCAGAAAAAAGGGTCCGTGTGCCGGGCGCATGGTTCAAAAGGGTTGTACTTTGTGGCTTAATCAATCATAGGTGTGTTTTAGGCGTAACATGCAATAAACCAATCAGAGTGTCAGCTCCCATTCCCTTTAAAAGCAATGCGCGTTTGTACCTTGGCGCATTGCTGTTATGATGGCGGATTTGCTGAGCAGGAAGGAGAGATTTTCAGCAGAAGAAACTGATCTGCTCGTGCGTGAAGTGAAAGCGCGCGAGCAGGTCATATCATATTACTATTTCACATTGTCAGATTTTTATTTTTAATCTTTAGCTTGTTTGTGTGCTGTTGCGAGTCCCTGTGTGCGCGGCCTAGGCATATTTTAATAAAGCGCTGTTGACTTTAGACCAGGTTTTTGATGGTCAATGGCACAATCACTTCCCGCTGCCTCAAGATAGCAATACGCCAAGAATGCACCTGAACACACCAGCACGCCCGTGGGCACAAAGATGGGCACAGCAGCATTTGCTATTTAAACAATGTGGGCGCTGGACGTTCTTAAATATCAAAGGCACTTGCGTCAAGCTTTACGTCGGGCTTCGCGTAGCGCTATGCCAGGTGCAAGATAGGGTCCAAGATGTTATTAAAGTTATTACGAGAGTGTTATTGAAAGCAAAGACAATTTTGTGGAGGTAGATATGTGATTCTAGCATGAATTCAAAAGCTAAACTAATTTACAGTAACGCCTGTCATCACTATCTATGTCTATTCTCATATAAACAGACTCGCCACTTTTTTCTATTATTTTCTATTCTACCCAGTGGGCTAAAGTCAGTTACATAGTTGGGTAGTTTTCTTAACCTTTTGCCTCAGTGACACACTCTGCCATGACGGCCGCAGAATACACACACTCCGACACACCTCAAACCCATTTATACAGCTGTCTGAAACATGTGTGTGTGTTTGTGCTGCTGACACTGCTCTTGCTATATGAAATGAAATGGGGGAAGAGAAGGAAAACTTGAACAACTATTTCTTTGTTAAAGATCTTAATGGACAATAGTACAGTAAGGGAGAGAGAGAGAGGGATGGGTGAGTCAAAAATTAATTTCACTCATCAATCAGATTTGCAAAGCGAGGGGAAAGAGTGTGTGTGTGAAACCAACTTCCCCTGTCCAAATTACTGATTCACCTACCCAAAATGTCCCCTCTATGACTCCCTCCATTCACCAGAGTTGAACTGCACTGCACTGGTAAATCAGATTTCATTGGAAAGATTGATTCCTCTGCAAAACATTGGTTGTTTTAAATTCTGGTGTGACCAGGCCTTCACACATACTTGTTGTTTTATATATATATATACACACACATATATATATATATATATATATATATATATATATATATATATATATATATATATATATATATACACACACACATATATATATATATTTATTATGTACATTTTGTATTTATTTGTATGTATTATTTCTGTATTTGGTCCAGTGTACCGTGTGTGTGACTGAGACCATGATGTCCATTTGAACTTGAGCTCACTTTTAAGTGTGGTTCTGCTTCTGCGATACAAATGATGGTGTTCTCTGGCTATGCAGTGGTTTTTCCTTCAAATATACAGTTTGGACACACACACACACACACACACACACACACACACACACACACACACACACACACACACACACACACACACACATACACACGTCCAGAATGAGGTTTGACCAAAGTCTTTGTGTGTCCTCACCAAGCCAGCTCTGACCCTGAATCAGGAATGTGGTGGTTTAGACTGTGTGCCCATCCTGTACATGCTTGCGTTTGTTAATTTCTGGTTTGTGTGATATATGTGGATCTGTAGTGGTAATGTGTCAGTGCATGACATCATGGTGTGTAATAACAGGAAGCTGGCGGCTCTGCATGGGAATCAGATCCATTCCACCCCAGTGGGAAGCCGGAGGAAGATGCTGAACAAAAACAAGACAATTTTTTTTTTACTTTAGTCCCGTGTATACTTTGCCACGGGGTGACCTGTCTGCTTCCGTCTGGCTACTTGAGGGTGGTGTTGCCTGCACATTGAAATAATGATGGGAAAAAGTCTCCTAGAAGCCTATGACAAACTGCCAAAAAAAATAAAACAACAAGATGCAGCGGTTGGTGTTCCTCAGGGCACCTTATGTAGACAACTCAAACAACAAGTAACAGTCATAGCTGCTAGTGATGAGACAGAACATGAATGCACACAGAGAAAGCGGATTAAGCCACCTGCAGCAAGTGGATTAATAACTGGTCATGTAACGCCAATGGTGAGGGAAAAGAAAATCCAGGAAATAGTGTAGGTGTCAGTTTCATTACTTAATTGTCATGTAATAAATATAAAAATGTCAAGTAGATCGGCATGGGGAAAAAAAGAAAATCCACTTACAGTAATTAATTTGACCTGGAGAGACGTGATCACTACAAGCGTTTATGGTTGTTTTAGTGTCAGTTAATGTTGTATGGACTCTTTTGGATATATACCTAACATAAGTTTTAGCAGCCAATAGTATTTTTCATTAAATATTTTTGGAGAAAATATTGCAGCGCAAATATTGATGGAAATACAAGAATATTTAATATCATTGCAAATGCAGTACCAAAGCAGTGAAAAGGTATGATTCACCATGGTCATTAACTCCATCCACAGTTTGTTATCCTCTTTTGTTTCCAGACAATGATGTCTCATTAATATCTGCAAGACATCCACCCAACTTCCATTAGCAGGTGGTCTGTGAACTCAAAATGCAGCAAAATCTAAGTCTAGCCAAAGGCCGTACGTTAACAAAGAACAGAAGAAGAACAGTTACTTTTTACAGCAAGGCGAAGACAGAATGGGCCGGTGCTTGCTTATTCTGGATGTGCTTCAGTACTTAAGGGCAGACGATGAGTGACAGCGGGTAATACACCAGGAAGGGAGGGGATGATGAATCAGAGAAGGTTTGGCCATGCTTATTATTTTATGTGTGTGTGTCAGCTACCAGCACATACCAGTGGTGCAGTGAGTGTATAGGCCCAGTCTGTCTGAAGGTTCCCTCTGTAACCACTCACAAACACTTCCACTTGCACCCTGCTCTTTTATTTCAATTTTTAGGATAAAAACATGAAAATGTTTCTGACTGTCGATTCATGTGAATGTTTCAGAATCGACTCATATGTGCATTTTCTGATCTGCCATCTTTATGGTTAACGTTAAATCCACGGTTAATGAAACTACTTGCCGACAACTAATGTTGACTGTTGGTAGGAAAAGAGACACAAACCGAGATCTCTGATGTCGATTTCAAACACTACATTCATTTAGAAAAGTGAATTCAACCATTTGGAGATACCACCCCAAAATAGCAAGAATCATGCGAATGCATGACATTCATCGAATAAGGAAAACTGCTTCAAGTGCTTCCTTTTAGAAACAAGAGATCATTCATCTTTTCATGGGCCAAGATGCAGTCTGAACAGATTAGTTTTGCAGTCTGAGGATGGGTAGGGTTTCTGATGTCCTGTCGTCAGTGGGGAGCTCGTAGGCCTTTATATTTTTATTGTGGAGCCAGGACAGCAAACAAAAATTCAGGATTTTATTGAGCGATAGCTGGGCCTCCTTCGTATTGACGGAGTAGCAAGCTATTTGGCAGTAGCAGAGTGTAGTGGGCGGGCTGGGCTGTATGGTTTGACCATGTCCTGGATGTACATCAGGATGGGCCTGAGCCATTAGCAACACGGTAGGCAAGTACCAGCGTCTTCAATGGGATTTGAGCCGCACCGGTAGCCAGTGCAGGATGCAGAGGAGCAGTGTAGTGTGGGAGCACATGGGTAGGTTGAAGACGAGCAGGGCTGCTGCATTCTGGATGAGCTGCAGAAATCGGATCGCACATGCAGGCAGACCAGCCAGGAGGGAGTTGCGGTAGTCTAGACCGGCAGGACAAGACAGGCGTCTTCAATGTTTTTTAAGCCAAGGACCCCTTAACTAAAAGAGAGACGGAGCAGGGACCTCCTACTACGTACATATAGTTGCATATAAAATTGGTCCTACAATAATGTGTAGGCAATTTAAAGCCTATATACATATATATATATATATATATATATATATACCCCCAATATATATATATATATATATATATATATATATATATATATATATATATATATGGGGGGACGATTCTCATTGTGTTGTGGAGCATGAATCTGCAGTAGTGGGTTGTTGCAGCGATGTTGGGAGCGAAGTACAGTTATCCATCCACTGTCACACCCAATCCAAGCCGCAGACACACACAGAGTTCTCAGTGTTGTATTATACATCCAAACATTCACTTAATTGAACATGAAGCTTACTTCAACATATGAATCAAGCTCCTTATTTAAATTACATTAAAAGGAAGTGTTTGTTTTTGTCTTCACAAGTCATATAAGTGTCTTTTTGATTCATGCTGTGCGACACATTGAACTGCCAACTGACTAGTGAAGAGTAGATTTATGTATTTGTTTTTGACCACTCCTTAACATTACTCGCTGACTCAAGGACCACAAAGTAACCACATCAGTTTTTTCGGCTTGACTACGTGACACACTGACCCTCTGCACAAATATCCTCAAACACTACGACCACAGAAGGCTTCCTCTTAAACATGTTTTTGATTGCATTATGTTCCCTATCAGGAAATAACACGTCATGTTGAAAGAGGGAATTCCAGAAACTAAAGATTCAAGAGTGGTCGAAAACAGGGAAAGACCAAGAAAGGGAGACGAGAAGAATACATAGAATATCAAAATGGAAAGAAGTAAAGGAAAAAAAGGAAGGCGGAGATAGAAGGCGAAATAAAGGGTGATGGGATGAGATAAGAAAATAAACGTGATGACGATGATGAACGTAGAAAGAGTAGAACAAAGGAAATGGTTAAGGAAGAAAAGAGGCATGCAAATAAATAATAATTAGGGGAAAGATGGAAGGATGACAAAAGAGCAAGGGACAAAAAGAGGGAGGGAAAGAGCTATATAGGTGCAAATGAGAAACGGAGGACGGATGCAAAAAGAAGCTGAAGACTAGACGGGGAAATTACGGAAGAGAAAAAGAAGAAAAGACGGGGTGAATCAGAGAGAAGAATGAAGAAGAGAAGGAAAGAGTGATAGATGAAGGAGCATGAGGACCAGAGGAGGGAGGTGGGATTCACTTACTCCACATTCAAATTATAGCCGCAGACACACGAATTCGGCCAAAACCTAAAGGCATCTAAAGTGCTGTTATAAAGTTCATAACAACCGCTTCTATCATTATTAATAATACGAAACCACAAACTGGAATATCTTTTTCTGCCGTTTTACCAACCTCACAATTGGTTATACTCCACACAGACCAATAAAAACCAGCAAACTAGCTTACACTTATTAAACGAGTGGCCCAGCAATATGATTACGCACTTTAACAACCTGACAAATGAATAATATTCCATACAGGCTAATAAAATATACTGCTCTCTTAGAAAATGGGCACTCAGTAACAAATAATGAATGTCAACAACTGTAATGAACATCACCACACAGTCTGCAGAGAAGAGGGTTTTCCATTTTGCTCTTGTAAGGAGCAAAACTCCGGTTTCTTTTCTCAGATAGCAAGAAAGTTATTAAATTATAGTACACTGCACAAAGGTTCAAGTGGGTTAAAAGGACTTGAGGAAGTAGACACTGAAACTTTAAATGAAATACTGTCTAATAATTGCACACACATCTAGATTTCTGGCTAACACAAACTGCATGCACATTTCTCTTAATTTAAGTAAATGTGTTCCACTTATCTGTACATTATTTGCCTTCCAACATCTCTTACATTTTGTATTTTGTTCGCCAGCTGGCTTCCAGCTCTTTAGGGTTTTGTTAGCTACCAGGTTTGCTTGCAACTTTGTGCAGAGGAGTTAGATAACAAGACCATCTTAGCTTACTATTCCTTAAACCACAATAGCTGTGTTTTCATTAAATTGTCCAATTTTCGGCGAACTGTTTAAATATTGCAAAAATGAACTGCGAATTAGGCTTGTTTCCATCAACGGGTTTGCAGCGGGGAAAAAAACTACGCCTGGCTGAAATCGGTCAGTAAAAAAAAAAGTAGAAGAAGTAAAGGTTCCTAACCGGAAACCAAACAAGTTGCCTTGGACATCTGAACCACTCATCTAAGTAAGAAAAATGGAGAGCGGTCTTCATGAATTTGGTTTAATTGAGAAACTTAAAAATAATTCAGCTAGTATTGGCCATGTGTCATGCTGTCCAGAGACGAAGATTTATGGGAATATCAGAGAAAACGATGACAATGGAAACAGATGATCAGTCCTGTGGGTTAATGTTTGCTACATCAACATTTTTTATTTAGAGTGAGGCATCTCACTTCTGTTCCATCTTTGTTGGGAGTTGCACTTGCGCAGTACCTAGGTAAGGACTACTAGCCAGTCAGAAGCAGAACGCGCACAAAAAAGATATAACACAATAAAGGAAAGGGGAAAAGCCAAAGAGCATAATATGAGCACTTTAAGTTGTATTGGAATTTGTCATTTCCATTCAGCTTTTTTGAATCTATACTCGCATATACTGCGCATACAATTTGTCCCACACGGCTCAGTTTTTTCATTTCTACACATTCGATCTCTGGAGTTTTTGAAACGTAACCTTGGTGGTGCAATGTTAGCTGATCCTGACACTCAGAACCTTTTGAGAAAGGTGATGGTTGATGTGGATAAGAACCAAATTATTATATATTGCTTAATGTTAAAAACTCTTGAACCTTGTGGCCAGGATAGCTCAGTTGGTAGAGCAGGCGCACATATATAGAGCTTTATGCCTCGACGCAGAAGGTCCAAGGTTAAAGTCCAACCAATAACGATTTCCTTCATGTCTTCCCCCTCTCTCACCCCCTTTCATTGCTGTCCTATCCATTAAAGGCAGAAATGCCCCCCCAAAAAAAGTCTCTAACCTCAAAGCAGCCCTTTTATTCAGTGTGTTTACAATTTTTTATTTCCTGAACGTCCTGAAAGATGTTAAAAAGACATAGGACGGAGTCATTTCTTGGCCTGCGTTGCTGGAAGTGTTTATTATTTCCTTGTCTTGCTGTGTACTCTTTTGCTGAAATGAACAAGCCATGACTCTATTAAACACAAACATGAACATGTAAACTTCAGTTTAGTCACTCAATCCACTGCGCCTGATTTCATTTTGAGCTTGTGAACACATGCACGCACGCACGCACACACACGCGCACTAGTGAGCAATGCTGTGGTCATTTGAATCCACAGTTAAACATCCTGGTACCAGACCTCAGGTTTGCCTTGTTGCCATGACAGCACAATTGTTACTCTGTCATGTCTATTATGGGATGGGAATGGGGTGAATTACAGGTTAAAACACACTTTGTCTGAGTTTGTGTTTGACTTTAGTGACCAGCCACTGCCATTGTTACTTATGTTTATGTTTGTGTGTGTGTGTGTGTGTGTGTGTGTGTGTGTGTGTGTGTGTGTGTGTGTGTGTGTGTGTGTGTAGTGTTTCACTTTTGCATAGCATACGTGTTTTTCTGCATGTGTGTGTGTGTGACATGCTGCAGATTATAGGTCTGCTACAGGCTGGCTGCGAGGCGCGGTGACTTGTCACGGTATAAACGCAAAGTAAACAACGCCGTCTGACTTTTGGCTGCCCTTCTGCCCAGTCATTTTGCAGTGTAATAGTGTCATTCATCCTATTTAGGTGGAAGGAGGAAGCTCAAGACCATCAGGGCTCCTGTGCTACATTCAAAGCATGGAGACAGCTATAACCTGAATAAGCAACAGTCTCACCTGCTTTACAGGTATGTAAGTCTATTGACCAGGTTTACGTAGCACTTTTTAAAACAATATATGCAAAGGTGCTTAATGGAGTGGAGAGAAAATAAAAGAGACAGACAATGTATTAAAAGATGGTGTAGAACAACAAGACAAGTAGGTTTTAAAACAGGTGCCTTCTTAAGAAAGACATGCAATCCCCCAAAAATCCAAAGATGAGATCCTGAGACCCCTAAAAAGCTGGAAAGCAGACTGAAATTGAATGTCTTTTCATCCATAAAAACGTGTTTTCAGACATAATATACCCGCACCTTTCCGCATCTTCAATCGCACAATTTTGCCAAGGTAATCTACCCCAAGCAGCCGATGAGTCTGCGTTTGTGCGACAGCTTAGCTTCTGACCGATCTCTGGACTTCTTTCTGTTATTTCCACCCAGTTTATCTCCTTTTCCCTCTGAAGCAGATTAATAAAGTAATGGGATATGCGCCAAATGTTACGCTAAAAACAACATGAATAAGTATTAAACTCCTATTGATTGTTCTAGATGAAAAGTCAGTGGATCACCAAAGTCATTAGGATTCATTCACTGGGCACCAAAGTGGCGGACCACCCAACAGACTGACACTGCACCGACAGTCATGTCCGAGACGCCCAACTCATTTGAAGCCACACTTTCAACCATTGTGTTCGTTGCTATAATCGGCATGGATATTCGTTCAAAAAACAGTTTTAAAGGGCGGTACTTTTTGCTGTGTTTCATCATTTTTCACCTGAAGAGATTATTCTTTTAGGGACAGGCATACTCTTTGTGACTTTTTTCACTACTGGTCGCAACATGTTCACTAATCCTATTTGTAATAACTAAACATACTGAAATGTGGGGAGCATTCTGTCCCAAATTCAAAGTGCATAAAATACCAGTCTTGTGTAGTAGTCCTAGTTCACCGAGGAATATTTCATCTCCTAGGTGGGAATGTGAAATTGAACGGCAGGCTCAAGTGACCTCTGCTTGGCCTGTGGGCGATGTCGAGCCATGACAGATAAAGAGACACTAAGAGACAGGGTAAGCAGGAAAGGTCAAGTGTACATCAGTCTGTTTGTGTGGAGCAGTGAAATGTTTAAAGAGGAGGGAGACTGTTCCTTTCCAGTGACATCAGCGCAGAGGAAGAGGCTGCTATAATAGTCCCATGGTATTTTTAAAACGGCTGGGCTGGAATCCTTGCAGGTCAGCCAAAGGCTAGAGGAGCACTTGTCACTATATCTTCTCTTCTGTCTCTTTCTTCACAGGTATTTCCTCCCCTCTTCCCCCCCCCCCTCGAAACAGAAAGATAAACAGAGGACACTGATGAAAGTAAAAGATGAGAAAGAGGCCAACATCGAGGAAGGCCGATAGAAAATGAGAAAAGGAGAAGTACACAGCGATACAGACAGCGCAGTGGTGCCAAATATGTGATTGGCTAGGCCCGATAATGGGGGCCTATACGTTCCAGTAATTGATTGGCTGTCTGATCCTGTTCCAGTCGCTGATTGGTTGTGATGGTGTCGCCGTCCAACAGCAGTGTCATCCAGCGGGCAGGGAGAAGACTCCAAACCAGGAAGTGACCAGGGCACCGCAACATTTCAGGTCAAAGCGACATGCACTGTCCCACCGCTTACAGATGTTTTTTTGTATACTTAAAGCAATTATTTTCTGACACAGAGGATGATCACCTAAAGTGGGCACTAAACTGAACTTAATCCAAGATGATTGGCAGTGAAAGTTAGTTGGCCATTCAAACTGTTTAATATCATATTTGGCATCCAGAGTTACCCGCATCTCCTCAGGGCAACTTTTGTGGTTAAATTTGGCATCCGCACTTGATAAATAGAATTCAGTGCCCAGGCCTGCCATCATATGTCTTTCCTGTGCAACATTGTAAACAATTCTTAGGAAAACTACAACAACAAAACTATTACTTCTGCCATTATCTGGCTTTCCTTTACCTTAATAAACCTTCAAGTTTTGGATTGACTGTGGGGACTTTAACTTTCAGTTTGCTAAACTGTTTCTCCAATGAACAGGGCTGTAGTGTAGAACAGGAATCACGATTGGTTGCCTGGTATACACCTGGCTGCATCATACAGTATACCTCAATCATCAGGCATCAATCATTTTCATTTAGGCTACAGACACAATGTCAGCAAGCACTTTGTACCGAGAATTCTTCAGGACAAGTAATAAGTAAAGAATAAGAATGGGAACACTGCCGTTTTATATTTCAAGTAAATTGTTACCCTTTCTTTCTACGATCTTGACTGTCTATCATTTGGACTCAGTCTTGACACGGTCTTGACTTGAACTTCAACCTCTTTGGACTTGGTCTTGACTCGGTCTTGACTAGTCCTGGTCTTGGACTCAACAAAGGGTGGACTACAGCCCTGCCAATAACCCTACAAACTGTTCACCCCATGGAACAAACAGCCATCAATATACATTTCCATATTGCTTTTATGTGCAACACACTTGGTCAATTGACGCCTGTGTTACACCAGACATGCCATACATACACAAAAGTCTTCATGTCGTAGCCATGATCCACGGAGCATATGTAATAAAACTGCATTTTGTATAGACAATTGACGTGCATCGATGCTGGGAAAAACTATAGTGACACATCCTAATGTGTGTCAACCCACAATGGTGGTGTGTATTGCCCTGCTGATGTTAATAATAGAAGAACTAACCGACTGTTTGGTTTAATCATTCTGGCAGAGCTGAATATGACTCTGGTCTGCATCTGGGCACAACTGCACATGTTAGTTTCCATTGAAAAAACAATTATAACCGTCAACAAACTAAATTAACGTTAATGCTTAAGTATCTGAAATGCCTTTAAAGTGTCCTTTATATTGTAACTAGAGACCTGTAAGCCATTGTACCTGTTGTGATCGAAACTCCAGATCTGTTACTGAAATTGCTGTGGGTTGCTGTGCTGGTTTCCCGTTAAACTGGTAACTGGGGTCATTATAGTTAAACTTGCTTTTTGTTACGCTTTGCTAGAATTTTCTTTGGAAATAGACTCATTCTTCAAGAATGTTGTCTTCCTGGGAAGACAGAAGTGCTGTACTGGTGATGGTCATACCGGTCTTTGATTACTTGTGTCTGAAAAAAGTATTCAACATAGTTATTCAGAGATGCATCTCTGTTTAAAACCACAGAGGAATTGATTGGTAGAGAAAAAATAGAAGTGATGCCTTTTAAACAATGAAAGACGGATGTAATATTAGCAGTTTAGGAAACATACAGACTGGCATAATCACTTTTTGTTGACATTCAACGGTATTTAACAAAGCAGGTTGCAGCAGCTTATTCAGGCTTCAATGGCTGTTGTGTATAGAAACTACTTAATTTTTTTTATACTTGAGTTGAATTTTTTTGTCCACATAAATTAATAAAGCAGAGACATTGAAGAAAACAACATAAGCCTGAAATTATTTGAAAATTAGAGCAACCATTTGATGATCTGATAAAATCCAGTCTAATCATTGCCAGACAATTCAGAGACATGCTGTCATGGCAGAACGCAGACCGTGTAGCATATTCTCTACTATCAATCCTTTAAAGCTGCAGCCAAACTGGCAAACATGTTCGTCTTGGCAAACAGAAGCAAAGAGAACTCCAGAAATGTTGTTTTGAGGGGAGCAGCCTTGGATAAATGCTAAGTAGCTAAGCCCTGGTTAGGACTGGTTTGGCCCTGCGGTGGAAACCATGCTGCTGGGGAGCATCCAGAAGACACAGTAGGACGCTGGATTAAGTTGAGATGAAACTATTGGCAGGACAGAAGACGGCTATAAAATACAGATATGAGGATGTCTCCATGTCTCTGATGATTCGTCCATCTGAACCAGAGGCCAAGGAAGGGTTAGAGTGACACATGCCATGGAAACCCAAATACTTACACTTTATAATCACCTGTTTTCACCTTTGGGTTTAAATGTAGTTTGGATTATTATTTTTGTTATTGACAAATATAAATTTAACATACATTTTGGTACCTTTGAAAGTTTAAACCATTGGCTAAAGTTGAAAGGAAACTATTGGCAGGCTAATAAGCAGCAATAAAAAATCTCCCTAATGATTTGTCCATCTGCCTAAAGAGGACATTCAAGGGTCAGTGCGTGCTTTCTCTGTTCTGTTCTATTTTATTGGGCTGTGCCTCCTTCTCCTATATACAAGAGTTAAGAAAAACACGTTCTTAGGAGACAAATAGAGGCTCAGTTAGAAGGTTGCACTGATTCTTTATTTTATTATAAGGCGATTTCATCATTCATATACAGCAGGCCCATGTTCTATTACATTTTTTAGACTAACACACACATTCAACGTTCCTTTCAGGGAAACATACAGCGGCATACTGTACAAATATTATGTTTTACGATATCTAGTCAATTATATTTATATAACCCAATATCACAAATCGCAAATTTGCCTCAAGGGGCTTTAAAATCTGTACAGCATACATGACCCATTCTCACTCCCAACTCATCAAATACAGCAGCTTGGTCAGCGATCCTTGGCGTCCGACGTACAAGGCACCCTTTGGCGTCTGTATGTGCCACGCCGGGCTTCGACCGCGGCGCTAAGAGATGACGTAGTAAAAAAGAGTGACAAAGTCCACAGGGATAAAAAGCAGCAAAGTCTGCGTAGGGAGGAGGTCGGGATGGATGGATGGGTCAAACAAACACAGGACTCACCCGGGAGACTGCTGTTTGTGTCCCATGTGAAACCAAAAGTCAATGTTGACTTATTTTAACTTTCAACATCAGTTTACTTGCCGAAGTTACTCACTTAACTAAGTCAAGTACGTAAATTACGTAACAAACATGATTATTTTAACCCAAACTATGATCTTTTCCTTAACCTAACCAAGTGGTTTATTTAGTCTATATCCTTCACGTTCCACTTCCGGGATTGCTCCGGTGGTGCAGGACATTCCGCCGGATGCATTTATTTTCCATTTCCTTACGCTTTCTTTGTGTTGGAATTTTAAATTCGGTGGATTTATGAGAACTATTTTTGACTGCTCTTCAGATCTCTGCATGGTAAATTGAGACAGCTAGCTACACTATCTGTCTAATCTTAGTTTTCTCTCCTACGACTATTTTGTAAACTCAGAGTTTAGCACCACCCATGATGATTCTTATTGTTTTAAAGAAATGCCATTAAACCAGAAAATTGTTTCCTCTTATCCTCGAACGCTATGTGGAGGAGCCAGACCCTCCTTCAGCTCGCTTTGGAGGAGGGTCTGGCAAAGCGAGGCTAGGTCCTTATTGACGAGTTGTGAGTGAAAATGCGTTGTCCTTTTGACCCCCGATTCGAAACAGGAAGAATTTCCCCACCAAAGATAAAAACTTTTAACAGGTAAAAAATGGAAGAAACCTTAAAAAGAGCAACTGAGGAGGGATCCATCTGCCTGGATGGACAAGCATACAATACTCTGGATGTTGTGTGTACAGAATAACCAATATAATAAAATTACAGTTTAGAAAATCAGGAGGACAAAATGATAGATTGTAACCATATATGAAGAATTCTACAGCAGCTACAGAATGTCGAACTTCATCAACAGAATATCCAACGAAAAAGACTAGTTTGATTGATCGCCAAACTCAACACTGCGTTTGATTGACAGACGATATGTCAACACCACAGCAAAGCGTGGGGAGCAAAAGCAAAACACCTTCATACAAATCTAAGATACCTACTAAGCTTATTGTCTGAAAAAAATGCCTTCTTGGCCAAAACATCAGTTTTGATCGAGGACTTTAGCGACCATGTGTGTTATTTGCGGTTGCACCTCCGAGCCGGATTTCTCTCCGGTGTGGACAAAGATTTATATCGGTGTAGCCACAGCAGCTGCACTCGGGCCAAGTCTGGACGCACAGCAATGCAGTCACATAAAATCCAATCTGTAGAATCAGATCTCAAATGCCAAGTGTAACCAAAGCTCTTAATTGTCCCTGCAGTTTTGGAGGTCATATGCTGACCAGATCCCATTTGTCAAGATACACCATAAGTCAAAGTTTAGCTCAAGTTGGGCCAAAACAAGCTGAAATAACAGCAAGTTACAGGCACACAGAGGTTACATGCAGTGCAAATGACAACAGCACAAGATGAACACACACACAAACTTAAAGTAACTCCCATGTGACTTAGCTGAAATCTTAACACATGCTAGCATTCATTAGGGTAAAAAAAAAAGGCCAACACTATAGGAACAACCAATGTGAAGAAGGACATTGTTTAGATGGAGCTGAAGTTGGCAGGCTCAGAGACAGCTATTAGACAGAAAATGAAGATGTTTCTTTCTGTTTCTCTTCTCAGTGACTTGGATTCTTTAACTGACTCAGAAGGACAGCCAAAGGTTACCATATGCTACAGTGAGGCTCGCTACCATGATAAACTTAAGGGACTACGTAGCCAGTCATTTCAACTTGAGGCACAACTGAGGAACTTCTCAGTGCTTTCATGTAGAGCTGCGTGGATTTATACACACACACCTGCACACAAAACCATGATTTGTTTCATAAACAATATAATCTAATACATTTATACGCGCACACACACACACACACACACACACAAACACAGCTGGTTGGAGCAAAGGTAAACCAGTGACTTTTGTCCAACATCTGTATCACTTCAGGGAAAACACACACACATACACTCACACAGGCCAATCCCATGACAGCGTAAGTACATACACACCCATGGAGGAACGTCGACAAACAACAGTTAAGTCTTTGTTCATGGACTCTGCAGGACCTGTGGCTAGCTACCATTACTGTAACACAAAGATAAAATCATTCCCAATCACACTTAAACACGAAACAAATACACACTCTCTCTCTTCACACACACTGACCCACACACACACGTGGCTGGCTTTCTCTGTTTCACTAAGGTGAGTTTTGGCCAACATCTGTATCACTGAGCTGAAAGGAAAATACACAGAGTTTATGTTTGGTGTGGGCCAGGGATACTGCAGGCTTTTGGTCAGCTCTGCTATTCAGCTGGCTATTCATAGAAGTCCACAAATTTATCACTCAGCACCGAGTGCGAGTCTGCATACGTGTGCATCAGCAAGAAATAGAAGATGGGTGTTCAAGAAAGCATTATTTTACTGAATGAGGGGAGAACGGGAACAGAGAGATGATGAGTGTGCGTGTGTTTACTCTGTAGTCTGTGTGTTTTCCCCTCTGTAATCATGATGTCAACCTAACCATATGAACTTTAACAAATGTCCCACACTGACAAACAGATCAGAGAGGCACATTCCGATGGGACCTTGGATGCATCACAGTGACTATATGTTACACAACGAAAGTGGCAGCTGCACATTAACACACAGGAACCCATTCATACCTGTGGTTTTGGGATCTCCTTTGGCTGTGGTTCAACCGGTGAACTTCCACTGACCTAACGCTTTGGTTTGACGAAAAGATATTTGACTTGAAAAGTAATTATTTTTTGCTAGAGCAAAAAATGTTACAAAAGCATAAAAAATCTCCTTGACTTTAGTCATTGTGAAAATTAATTTGGTAAGATTTGCATGATCTAAACTTTTTCTAGGGCTGGCCCCTGAAAGTCTGTCATTGTGCCGCTACTTCTGGGGACATTTCAGTCCCCTGAAGTAGCTGCAGAGAGAGCGCTCCCCGCTTTCGCGCTGCTCTCCGGTACAGGCAGCTACTAGTCTCGCATTGCCAGACCTTCCTCCACAGCGCTGAAATGTGTAGGAATTTGTTTTGCAGAGAGACATGGACTTGCAGACTTAAATGCATTGTACTGGTGCTTCTTAACTTGATTGAACGAAATTGGATTCGAGACTGTCCTGTCCCGAAAAACGTTGATTCAGATCGGACAGACAGTTGAGCTACTTGTCTGGATTTACCTTGCAGAGATCTGAGGAGCAGCTTACCATAGTCCTCATAAATCCACCAGAGTTTTAAAACAAAGAAAACGGACAGTAACCGAGATCTGGCCGAATAGAGTGAAATCCGGCGAAATTTCCGTTGGCAACGGAGCAATCCCGGCAGTGGAATGTCGTGGCTATAGACTAGGCAGCTACTGACCCAGGGTGAGACGGAGGTAGCTAGTCGGTCAGGCTCCGAGATAACCTTATCTTCTGCCTTCTGCTTAGAAGTGGTGAATTTACAGCTCACAGCAACGTAATACCATATAGTCTGGGCTATTGTTTGATGTTGGCAAAAGATGTTGTACATTTCCGATCCGTCATTAGCGTAGTTGACAAGCGTTACCACAGAGGGCTAACTTGGCTTGTGAACGTCGCTGTAAGGCTAAACGTCCCACCAAACAACGTTAAAAAATCTGGCAGTCAATTAAGTGTTGCTTGATAGTCTATATGAAAAGAATAAGAACAAATGGTCAAATATATCAAAGCTGATTTGACTGACACAATTCTGAGTGTGGTACAGCCCTATAAGTTTCCTGCTTGCGTTACTGAATTGGATTGACTAATGTTATCCATATATCCAGATTTCCCAATAAAAAAAAAAAGAAATCTTTCGAACTAGAAACCTACTCCTGACATTAGTATTCTTTTTCTACTGTGCCAATTTAATAGCTTCAGGCACAGAGGTGCACCTCGTACTTGAGGAAAATATAAACATGCCTAGTGATTGCTGCTCATTAACAGGTTTCTTTCACTATTCAATTATTTTGAATAATTATTCAGCCTTTAGTCTGTTATGCTTAAATGTTAGGATGAGCAAAGAAAGATCAAGGTAGAGAATGAAGGATTCAAAAGAGGCATGAAGAAAAAGAAGAAAGTAAAGGACATAGCTAATGGTAGGAAACCTGACTCCGGTGGGTTTTGGGCTTTACCAATTAAGTTTCTCAGTGGCAAGCTGAATTTCCTCAACGCCAATACAACCATGCTCAGCCTGAACATTACCAACATGATGGAGGGAGGATAGGAAGGAGGGACAGAGCAATGCAAAGTGAAATCAGAGAATGCTGACTAGCTCTTCTAGAAATTACACATTAATCTTTTGGAAGTGGTTCCTTTGGCTTACGAAACAGTTTATGTGAGCTTTCCACTCAAATGAATAAATGACAATACTCAAAGCTGGAGCCTGGAAGGATCAGAACACAAGTGAAGCTATCAGGTGACAGCGCAGATTCAATCGGGGTTGTTTGTGTCCGTACGTGCCCACGCTTCAGCGTAGCCCTTAAGAATAGAGTATTTCATGGCAGGTTGCCGTTTTATGGTTGAAGTGAAATAGCAAACAGATGAGATGAATTAAGACGATGAACAGCAGCCATGCTGGGACACAAAAGAGGATTACTGAGCTGATTTACACCAGATTTGTCCTGGCAATCACAGGGGAGCACTGATTAGAGGTCTGGCTGTCTTTCTTTGGTTTTCCTGGTCCTTACCAAACTCTTTAGCCCTCTTTAGACCTGGTACTCTCTCGTATGATTTGGATCCACTCCAAAATGTAATGGGTTTTCTTTGACCCATGCTACACCCTTCCAGCAGGTTTCATGAAAATCAGGCCAATAGTTTTTTCATAATCCTGCTGACGAATAAAACCAAAACATAACATTCTTGGCGGATGTAATAAAAACCACAAGGGGCCCCAGTAGGTTCCTTGATGAACTCCACCTTTAAAAGAATAGTTAGACTTTACTTTGTTTGCTAAGAATTAGATGCGAGCATCGATACCACTCTCATGTCTTTAAAGAATTTAAACCCAAGGGACATGTTTCCTTTTTTTAGAAAGACAGATGAAAAAAATGTTGAATGAGAGAATGTACTGATTTACAGAAGCAATTGGAACCGAGGCTAGACAGGAAGTGACGTCAGGACTTCGGCTCTCAAGTTTCATCTACAGCCAGGAGATGGGCTGGTAAAAAGGATATGCAGCTTGCCCAATTCGGTTCAAAGGTAATTGGCCTGCCAGCATCTCTAAAGCTCACTAATTAACTTGTTATATCCTGTTTGTGTAATCTTTACAAAAACTATTTGATGTTTCATGAGGGGGTTGTGTGCTAAAAATTGGGCTCATTTGCTAAAAGAAATAGGATTTTTTTTTTTTTTTTAGTTTTTTGAATGGTGATTCAATTTTTCACATTCCTTTGATAAAAATGTTTTGATTTTATAACGGAGAGTTATGAAATCCAGTTTTGTCGGAACTCGTGTGAGAACCGTGACTGCACAAAGTCCATTCAGCTGCAGAAAAAAAAGACTCATCTGTATTGACTTTTGAAGTGAGTTTAATCAGCTTTGACTTTCTTTCCCTGTGCAAACACAAACACGGGTGGAAAAATTACAACAAAAACTGGGAGGCACGCTGAGAGGAGAAGGAAGCATGAGCACTGCAGAACATATCAGAATGTACCCTTAGCCCAGAAAATGATTTTAAGGAAAGTCAGCAAATCTGCATACTTTAGACATATTTCTACCACTTTTCCCTCCTTCTTTCTCCTTGTCTGTCTACGTGTCTTTCTGCTTTTGTTTCTCTTTTTTAATGCTTTCTGTCTCATTTCTATCTCAATCTGCCTACCCTTTCTATGTTATTCTTTAAGTCTTTTTCTGTGTGTGTGTGTGTGTGTGTGTGTGTGTGTGTGTGTGTGTGTACACACATACAGTGTAAGTGATACAGATAGAGCGACCACAGCCTATGATAACAGGATTACTAGACAGCCGTGTTTAATTTGAGCTCAGGGCAAATACAGGCTGAGTGTGTGTGTGTGTGTGTGTGTGTGTGTGTGTGTGTGTGTGTGTGTGTGTGTGTGCGCGTCTCCTTTTAGGTGGCCTCGATTCCAGTAAGTGCAGTGTCTGAATTGGCTTAGTACCCCAATTCACCTTCCTTTATATGCACATACACACATGCGCATGCACGCACACATGCACGCACGCGCGCGCGCACGCACACACACACACACACACACACACACACACACACACACACACACACACACACACACACACACACACACACACACACACACACACACACACACACACACACACACACACAGTCTGAGAAGACATCACCCTCATATTTGGATAATACCTCGATATCTTTGACCAGTTCACTTATTTTTAGAAGGGATCACATCCAAGGAACATTTTTCTTTTCGTCTTAGGTTGTATTTCTTTTTCTGTCTCATACACACAGACACACACTTAGAGAGATCAGCCACGCTGTCCAAAAAGAAGATGAGGAGAGAAATTTATCTTCCTGCTGCTGCCAAATACTTTCAGTCTTGCAAATACAGTTGGTCCACACACACACACACACACACACACACACACACACACACACACACACACACACACACACACACACACACACACACACACACACTTCCCCTCTGTGCTGTGGTTGGGATTCTCAAATTAGCTGGTCAGCAGTCAGTCGTATCCAGGGGGGTTGTCGGTTGGATTCCCGTAACTGAAGCAATTTGGACCTATTTTCTTTTCACTTAACGCTATCTACATTCTTCAAATAACCATGACTCTTGACATTCTTTCCTCTCTTTGTTTCAGCCTCTCTGTCTCTCCACGTTCTATTTGAATGTTTATATTTTGTTTTTCCATGCAGTATCTGATTTTTTTTACCCAATGAAATAGGTGGATAACCCAGTATCATATTATCTAAGTATCCTTGCCACAGGTTTAGTCATTTCTGGAGGTGCTCATGAGTCCATGCTCTTTATGAATGAAACTTTCTGCCATGTTTTTAAAATGCATTCATATTGACATTTTGACAGATTGTCTTCTCCTTTACTTTAAGACACTGCTATCAGCATATGTGCTACAGTATAGTGAAGTTCTGATCCGCTCTGTTACACTGCAGATCTTGGTTAGTAGTGTAGTAGTAGTGTATTTAGTTATTCTATTTTCTCAGTGCTTTGTAACATTGCCATTTTATGTGTCTCGTCACACACTCTTTACATTGGAACCTATACAGCATTTACTTTTGGGTTCTGTCAGAGGAGTAAGAAAGCCTCAGTAAAAATTACACTGACATTTGTACTAACACAAATTTCAGTCAGAAAATCCAGTCCAAACATAACCTTTCTCATGTGTTGTACGGATCATTACATTTGTCTAGCTAGCTTGGTGTTAAAAAAAAACACCAATGCAATATCATTGCAGCAAGTTCCATTTACTCTGGAGTCGGATTTTCCAAAGACAAAGTCGGAAACACGCCCCCTGACCTCGGATTTCGGAGCATGGAACTCGGACAACCTCGCAGTACCCCCGAGTTCAAAATCCAACATAGCTGCCCCGTGTATCAACTGTAGTGAAAGCTGTTAGTAACATACAGTTTATTAGCACTTGTATCTTATTTGTGTCTCACTAAATCAGTCGTGCACACAGTCCTGTCCAACTTCTATCTGTGGACATGTTGCTACGCTGTTAATATGCAGCAAAAACAGCCTAACTGGCTAACCTGGCGGAGCTACATCCCACAATGAAAAATCGGACTTGTAAATGGAACGCATTCAACTCGGGTGTGACATCATTCCCAGCTCCGGCTTCCGAGTTCCGAGGTAAATGGATGCATTATAAGCCATAGACCATTGTGGGATCAAAACCAGCTTGACAAAATGAGGCAAGTCCATGGGTGAGTTCAGGGGCCACAGCTAGTTCAGACAGAGTCAATTTCATTACAGTATACTGTGTATCACCCATTAACCCAAATCACAAATTTGCCTCAAGGGGCTTTAAAGAGAGGGCCGAACGATGTAGACCATTCTTAGCAAGCAGAGATTTGAGCTACTGTAAAAAGTTGGAAAGATGACATTAGAAGAGAGCCTTGGTGAATATCCCGGATATGGCAATCAAGTTAAGCTGGATTTATGCAAAGATACATGTAAATGTATACGCAAACCTATGCAGAAAATGGTGTTAATTTGATGTGTAGGATGCATGCCTTCCCAAATCTCAACATGTCATGCATACAAGCATGTCAAACAAGCTCATTGGTTGATTCAACCCCTGGAAGGAGGCAAGTCGTCTTGGCATTCTAAACTCCGGTGGATTTCTGAGGACTATGGTTAACTGCTCCTCAGATCTCTGCAGGGTAAATCCAGACAGCTAGCGAGACTATCTGTCCAATCTGAGTTTTCTTTTGCACGACTAAAACAACATTTGAACGTACACACGTTTCACCAAAACAAGTTCCTTCCACAAGGCTATTTTGCAGAGGCACCGTGGCTCCGTGCGGAGCTTAGCACCACCCAAGACAATTGCGATTGGTTTAAAGAAATGGCAATAAACCAGAGCATGTTTTTCTCCCAATACCGGAATGCTGTGTGGACTAGCCAGACCCTCCTACGCAGCGCAGTGGATGAAGGTCTGGCAATGCGAGACTAGACAGAAAGTGGTGTTAGGACTTCCTTAGGTTTTTTTCCATTTTTTTCCTGATCCAAATCAATGGTCCAACGATAGACAGTATTGTATAGCTCGTAAAGTCCTCTAAGAAAGACTTCTAACTTCAGGCTGTATGAATATACAGTACTGACTATAGCTTGCACAGTGGCCAGCAGAACGTGGGTGTCTCCACCCGGTGAACCTGAACTCAACCAAAGAGAATTTCCACCTCCAAAGCAGAACTTCCACTGAACAACTCAACCTTGCTTGTGACATGTTGTACATTTTATCTTTCTTGTTCTTATATTTATTTAAGCTATCTGGCACTAATGTCTATTTGAACTGTCTCAATCTCTTTAAACTTCTCTCCCTCTACAGTTCTGTCTTTTTTCTTCTTTTTTTCTCTCTTCTGGCGCTCTGCTCTTTCACTCTTCTTTGAGTTACCCTGAGCTTTTGGTCCTTACTAAGCAGTATTCCAGAGGTTGTGTGTGTGTGTGTGTGTGTGTGTGTGTGTGTGTGTGTGTGTGTGTGTGTGTGTGTGTGTGTGTGTGTGTGTGTGTGTGTGTGTGTCTCTGTGTGTGTGTGTGTCTCTGTGTTTCTTAGTGGTTCAAACCTCTCAGAAGGTGATGACAAGACCTCAAAACTCAGGGCTTTTCTTTCAGGCCAGAAATTCTCTCTTTTACTTTTATTACTTCTTCTTTTCTCTCTTTCTCTCTCTCTCTCTCTCTCTCTCTCTCTCTGATTCAATTGAACTACTTTAAAAAGGTTCACTGGCATAATGAAACATTCAACAATGCTGCCCAAGTACTATATTGTACACATCTGCTTAAAGAAAACCGTACAGCAAAATATCTGTACAGTTACATGGTGTATCGTCAAAAAGAGCTCATCAGGTGGAAGCATACAGGAACACTTTTCAAGCTGGGGTTTTATTCTGAAGCCATCTCAAAGGGGATAGTTCACATATTTTGAAGTGTATCAGCTACAGTAGATTTGGAGAAGCAGGAAGGAGTACAGACACGGAAGATACGCAATGTCCTGCTGTGGACGGGCGCAGCAGCTAAACATATTTTAGACACCTAAAATAAATCTATATCAGTTTAAGTGTACACTATATTTTCAGCGCTTTCCCATGCTGTCAGACAGCCCTTTACGACGGGGAAGTGAAGCCGTTATCTCTGCTCTCTTCAAAGCCGCCAGACTCCTTTGGAAAAAAAAACACTAGTTTTACATCGCAGAGCACGGGAGGCAAAGCTGTGTGTGTGTGTGTTATACGTCGAGAAGACAATGTAAAGAGAATTATGGGCATTATCTTAAACATTTAACTTAACTTCTTATTCAGCATTGATCCAATAATTACCTCAGAAAACTGCACACACACACACACACACACACACACACACACACACACACACACACACACACACACACACCCTTCTCTCTAATGGTCTGTGAGTTGTTGGAGACATAAAGAGATAATGAGCCATCAAATACTGTATATGATCCACTTTTCCAGAACCTTCTGTCTGACCACAGAAAACAGAGCGTAGAGATTTACGCGCATGCACACACACACACACACACACACACACACACACACACACACACACACACACACACACACACACACACACACACACACACACACACACACACACACACACACACACACACACACTCCATCCACAATCATCTTCCAACCCCATGTTGTGCCGTCTCATCTTTCTCTTTCGGAAAAATCCATGCTGCTTTTAAGTGAGGCAGAACGAGGGAGTCTGGAGGAGAGAAAGTGGGAGGGATGGAGGGGAGGAGGAGATACGACAGGACAATGTTACAACTTTTTCAGGGTTGCCTTGTTGAGAATCATCCAAACACATTCGACGTGTTGCTGTGATTGTTACTTATTAAGAAAAAAAATCCTAAGAAACACAACAGCGTTTCTCATTTTGTTTGCATGCCTAAAACATCTATGTATATATTTACCCTTAAAGCCCCCCCTCGACACAAAAATCTGTTTGTCTCCCCTAAAATGTCTGAGCCTGACTTTACGGAGTTTTATCCGTGCGGTTTCTCACAAGAGAGATGTTTTCACATTCCTCTACTGAAGGGGGAGATGACTGTCCACTTCTGAGATTTTAACGTACAGGGGGTTCTAATAAGTCCTCCAGGAGCATTTTCATAACCAAGCACCTCTAGCAGTAGCAGGAAATAGGGCCCACAGAAACTTTCTTTTTTTGTCCCTGCATCCAAATCCAGAAAACTTAACGGTCACAGTGTTGAACATGTCGTTAACGTTGTGAAACGTCACAGTTTGGTTACGGTCAGGCAAAAAAAAAAAGCTACCTAGTTCAGTTAAGAAAAAGATCGTGACTTTGCTTAAAGTCAGACGGTATTTCTCCTCCGGTTATGCACGTGACGCAGAACACGACGTAGCTCCGTATGTTCTGTGAAGTAAAAACAAAAACAAAAAAACTGTGTGTGGAAGTCCCCCCCTCCTCCTCCGGTGGTGGTCTACGAAATTTCCCGGTAGATTTTTTTGGTCCCACGCTGCCCCTGCGCTGCTTAAACAAACAACTTACGTGGACGTTTTTTGGACAGTCTGTGAACGCTTTGTAGAGTTGAGGGGAATTTTTATGAATTGTGGGTTCATCACTGTAAGTGACTCATTTCACATTACCAAATGAATCCATTGTAAATACCTAAATATGAAAGTTCAAATAAGTTTAGGTATCTAGAAGTAAATTTCTTACACCCACGCATAAACCCTGACCTCCTTCTACTGAGGTTTTTGGCACTAATAAGAACTTCCGCCTTTGCTCCAGCATGATAAGTCTTCTGTTAAATGGCCACAACATCAGCTATTTTAAATGGATGACCAAAAAAGAAAGCATTTGGTGGAGTTCACAGCTGCGTGGATCAGGAAAAATGTATCAAAAAGTGAGAAGCAAAAAGAGGGGGAAGTGAAGGAAGATGTTAAAGTAGAGGATTGAGAAAGAATGTAAGGAAGAAGAAAGTAATGGAGGAAACAGCTGACAATTCAGAGGTTGGGGTTTCGGAGGAGCTAGTTGGTAGCGTGTGGCGCTAACAACTAAATGAATGTAATGGAATTAAACGGCTCAGAATCCACAACAGGAAGACGCAATTCACGCTCTCACACCAACTTGGTCTGTTCAGTGTCAACTCCACACAACAATCTTTTTACACTTCACTATCTTGCATTTGTGTGTGTGTTATCTTAAGACAGATTAAGAAGATTTGGCAGGACAAACCATTGGAGAGGGACAAGGCCAAGTATTGGGTTGCTGAGGAGACACAGAGACACACACACACACAACACACACACACACACACACACAGATATAACAACCAAATACATATTCATTCACTCTGCACACTTATTGTTATTGTACTTAAAGGTGCCCTGCCACACGTATTTCATTACTTTGTGGTAATGTCTGAAGTTCTACCATGGACTCTAACATTTTTTGTGACAAAAATGCCTTGGTTACCTTGTTTCCATTCTAGCGTGGTATAGAATGCCTACGGAAGACTCAGCTCGATTTCTGCCAGTTCTCATTAATATTCAACAAGCTAAGCTGTTTGAATCTGATTGGCTAACAGCTAGCCAATGAGAGCCTGGCTGTCATAATCCTTTATCCAGCCCAACTGGGCGAGCTAATGAATAGTAATGAGCTCAGGCAACATGACGTCAGACTGACCAGCTTTTTGTAACTGGCATGATTTCTCCGCTTATTTCTTTTCGGTGGCTATAGCTGACAAAGGAGGTAGCAGTTCATTTTCACATTCACAACATAACAAAAACACATATGGACCTAACAGATTTCAAAAAATGCAAATGAAAACGGTTTTGTATGACCTTTAAGAACAAATTCGAGGTACTTGTATTTCCATTTTCTGCTACTTTATAATTGTACTCTACTTCATCTCAGAGTTAAATATTGTACTTTTTACGCTGCTACATTTGTCTGACAGATTTAGTAACTTTTCAGATGGTTTTCATCCCCTCCCTGTCCAGTGAAAACCATGTATCTCCAGATGTGTTGATGCTGAATGTTTGTGATGAACTGAAGCATTCCTTTATGTGTTGAGAAGATTCTCCTCCTTCTTAAAGTGCCCATATTATGAAAAGAAATAACTTTTTCTTGGATTTTGGCTGCTTCCAAACTCATAAAAACTTTGAAAAAAAACATCCATGCTGTTTCGAGTGACATACCGGTTTCTGAATGTGTCCTGCCTTCAGTCTCCGGGTGAGCTGTTCAAAACCTGCACGGCTTTCTACGTCACTAGACGAAACGAGGGGCCTAGGGGGCTAACCGTTAGCATGCTAGCACTAGCATGCTAGCTCTTTCTCAATGGCAAAACACTGCTACAACACACACAAATTCACCCCAAAATAAATTGTTCTGCAGGTATTCCACGCAAAGTTGGAAGTGCGCCCTCGTTTAGAAGAAGTCTCCCGGCTAACCCTGCCTTGTACAGGCCGAAGTTGGAGAAACAGCTAGCTAGCTCATGCAGTCCTTACCTAGCTACTGCGCATGTGCGACCGCCAATAAAGATGTTACAGAAGTTGAGAGGTCTCACTCTGTAGCTAAAACAGAGACCTGAACACAGGGTGAAAAGAGGAGCTGCAGCAATGTGCAGTACAGCAACAATATGGTGTTTTTTGATAATTAAACCATGTAAACCTATTCTGATACAATCTCAAATAACAATTATGAACCTGAAAATGAGCATAATATGGCCACTTTAAGCTAAATAAAGTCTTTAAAAAGCCTCTTGGATCAGCTGGAAAGTGCATCGTCACAAAGTTGAAAACAGGGCTGTTTTTCTGACACCATGAAAACTCTTAAATCTTTTTAGAGAAACGTGGTTCTCACAGGACAGCTATGCTACAAACATATGATGATCTTATAGAATATGATGCATTGTTGTAGATTAAACTAGCCAACAGTATATAAAGGAGTTAAAATTAACACACCCTTAAAACATCTACAGCAGGGGGTTTAAGTTGTTGTTGTGGAATATTTTGCTGGGGCTCCAAAGAGATGTTGAGGGTGAGGAGGAAAATTTGAGCGACAAACTGACACACATGCTGCGGAGGTTTAATATTTTTCAGCCATCTGTTAATGGTTATAGAGGAAATATCAGTAATTAAACTTGTATAGTAAAACATTTGAATGTGATTATGAAAGGAATTGTGTATCTTATTGTTTTATGGCCTTTACTTCCTGTTTTGTTCCTCTTCTCAGTTTATTGATTTTCTATTCTTCTCCTCCGTCCGTCCTTCAAATAATCAATAACAAACAGTGTTCATCTGGAAGTACTGAAAATGTCCACATATGCATTAACATGTGCGTGCGTACGCACACACACAGACACACACACGTAGAAACACACACAATTCTCCCTCATTATTTGTGTTTACTCGCTGTCTTCCTGAACAGCACCCTGTGATCCTCTGATCAATAAAGTCTGCCAAAAAAAAATGAAACGACACACAGAACAAAAAGCTGTTTTTGCCTTTCTTTGTGTGTGTGTTTTTATATGGCCATTAGATCGCAGCGAATGGGGTCACAAACACTATAAACACATCGTTGAGCTGAATTTTGGAGGACACAGACTTCTGACAAACATCGTGTGCATTTTTCTGTGTGTTTGCGGGTGTTATATCCCAGTGGGCTCTTGTGTGTGTGTGTGTGTGTGTTTGTATGTGTGTGTGTGTGTGTGTGTGCATGTTTGTGTATGTGGACATGCGGTTCCATGTGTATGTATGTTTATGTGTGTGTGTGTGTGTGTGTGTGTGTGTGTGTGTGTGTGTGTGTTCCCTCCGTGCTCTCTGTTTGTTTGTCCGCAGTTTAAATGGGGGCACTGGGAGGTTTGCGAGAGGCAAGCTGGTTTACTGGTCTCTAAACAGAGTAAATGAAGACAGAAGTCAACTGGAGGGCAAAGAGGAGAGGAGACTAGAGGAGAGGAGAGGAGAAGAGAGGAGACTAGAGGAGAGGAGAAGAGAGGAGAGGAGAGGAGAGGAAGATGGGAATGCAACGTGGAGAGAAGCTTAAACAAGAGTGAAGGTTGAGGAAAGAAAAGGGGAGCTGAGGAGATCTGACAAGGAAGGGAAGAGCAGAGAAGAAAAGGAGACAAAGATGGAAGAGAGATGAAGAGGGGGGAGAAGAAGAAGACTTCGGGAAAAGACAAGGTGAGGAGACAAAGAGCGGAGGAAAGGAGAGGAAAATGACAGGATAAAGACAAGAGAAAAGGGGAAGAGAAGATGAGGAAAAATGAAACAAACGGGGAGCAAAGAGAAACGTGAGGCATAAGAAATTAAAGAAGGAAAGAGTGGAGAGGCACGCAAGATGAAAACAAGACAAAGGGAAAGATAAAGAGTGAAAAGAAGGAGGAGGAAAGAGCAAAAAGTGAGAAGTAGGGACACGAAAAGACAAATTTAAAGGGGAAAGAGAGGAGGAGGCTGGAGGAATGATTAGGATTGGGCATCGAAAACCCGTTACAATTTGGAGATTTGGTTTTGAATCCGATCATCGTTTCCAAATTTAAAGTTTTGGTTTCCATAGCTTCCACCGTACTTCCAAGTCTGGCTTTATTTGACGTTGAAAAAGCCCGGTAGAACTGTAAATCACCATCGAATCAAAATAGAAAAAAAAAAATCTTTCTCTTATCCGTGAAATAAGCCTCTGACATGTTTCAACTCCACCCCTCAAAGGATCAGGGGTCAAGAATCGATAAGAACTGGATTTGAAAGGAAGGCTAACACTTCACTTAGGTACCGACATAAGAGTGACATGACACTGTCATGAACACATGACAGTGTCATGTCACATGAACCATAACCATAACTTGTCATGACAAAAACCGAATGACACTTAAAAGAAGCGTTGTGTCATAAACGTTCATGACTTGTTTATAATGTTCATGACATGGTCATGACAGTGTCATGTCACTCTTATGTAGATACCTTCAAGTAAAGTGTAACCAAAGAAAGAACAAGAATTGTTAAAATCAAAACGATGCCCAACCCCAGGGATGAAAGTGGTGAAAGAGAAGAGGAGGAGGAGGAGGAGGAGGAATCTAAACTATGGGCACCACAGGATGTAGAAAGCGTCGGCACCAGTTGTTGTTTTCCACCAACAGAGGGAAAGGAAGTGGCAGAGTGAGGGAGGTCTGGAATCCAGTCAGTGGGAACTCTGTCCCTGTTTCATCAGAAAACCACCACCTCTTCCTCCTCCTCCTCCTCCTCCTCCCGATGGCCCGTCAAATAGTCTACAAAAACAAATAGCCATAGCCATGACCGTCTCAAGGAACTTTGGCCCGCCAAAGTCACAAAAGGCTGCTGGTGCTGGTAATGACTTATTTTCCAGCGTGTTTTTTTTATTTTTAACCTTTATTTATTCAGTGGGGCAACCTTTCTTTTGCAGGAACGCCCTGATCTCATTCATAAGTTTCCACATTCATACCTGGAAGCTACCCAGTATAACCACAGTCTGATCTGCTGGCCACTGGAGCTGTTGGGGTTAAGCGCTTTGCTCAAGGGCACCTGAGTGTATACTGGGTGCAGTGGGTTATGAGGGAGGGACAAGCGCCACTCTTTCACTTTCCCCACCCACATTTTATCCTGTCGGTGTGGGGATTTGAACCGACGACCTCCCAGTCAAAAGCTTCTTTAACGACCTCCCAGTCAAAAGCTTCTTTAACCTTTAGGCCACCAGTGCCCTTTTTATTGTTTCATGCTGCAGCATGGTGGCAGCACTCATGAGTGGGTGTAAAGGGGATTGGGCTTTTCTACTCCTTTCCTGTAACTTTGGAAGAGTGTAGTGCAAAATGTTAACCCCCCTGTTAAAAAAAAGTTTCTACATCTTTCAACCAAATTGTCAAAAAAAACGTGGCATGGTGGACGGTCGCCTACAACGCTCTTCACAAGAAAAGTGAATGATCAGTTCAGTACTTTCATTGAATATGGGTGTTTTATTCAATTTTTATAGCATTTGAAGAAAAGAATTTATAACAGAACGTTGAAAAAAAAGTGACAAAAATGAGGAAAAAAAATGCGAAAAAAATGCGAAAAGCACAGAAGAAAATCAACAAAATCATTGGAGAAAAGTGACAAAAGTGTCTTACGGTTTGAATTTTTACATTTTTGACCCAGAAAAACAAAAAGACGCAACAGGAAAACAACACAAGGGTTAACTTATTTCTCAATTTTCTTACTTAGAACCTTTTTTGTGGTTTGCACACTTTGTGTCCATGTTTTATACTGCTACAACTGACTTATCTTTTTCTCTATATACAACATATGCTTATTTAAATGTAATGCAGTCCCATATAAATAGGCTATACAACCTTTGTGAAGCTTCTAATGAGTAATTTGTTACAGAGACACAGATCCATGAGGCCTTAAAGGAACCGTTAAGCCAAATTCGATGACTCCTACGCCTGTTCTACATCCAGCAGGACCACCATGGAATTGGCCTGACGGCCGCTCAAATCGTCCTGCGGTCTGAACGGGTTGAAAACTGGAGACTTCGGCCCTCCACACCGCTCCAGACCCGACGGAGCCCGACAGGACTTTAAAAAAAAAAAAAAAAAAAAAACTTTACCAAAGGTGTTTGGTTTAGTCGGTCCAGTCTGGCAGGGCTCTGCAGCCGAAACTTCAGCCAAGACTCACCGAGGCGAGAATCTGTCAGCGGTCCTGGCAGCAGCCAATGGGAGTTCAGCTCAAGGAGGGAGAAAAGAAGAGAGAGTGATGTGGAGGAGGAGTGCGTGAGACATCCCCGGCTCCTCTTGGAGAAGTAAAAGAAAATCGTAGAAAATGAAAAAAAAAAGTTTTTAAGAAAAGAGTTGGCAAACGCTGACACAGACATGTCAAACAGGAACTGTAGTTTTGTTTCTGCCACGGCGCCAAAACTCCAGTACGTTGTCACTGTATGGACAAAAGCATGCGGGCACCTGAACATTACACCTGTGTGTGATTTTTCAGGCTTTCCAACAGATTTTCAAACATATGGCTGCTGGGATTTGCTACCATTCAACCACAAGGGCTCATTGCATGAGCGGAAACTGATCTAAATTCCAAAATTTGTATGAAAACAAAAACAAAGGGCGCCCGGATAGCTCAGTTGGTAGAGCGGGCACCCATAGGTAGAAGGTTACTCCTCGACGCAGCGGGCCCGGGTTCGACTCCGACTTGCGGCCCTTTGCTGCATGTCATCCCCCCCCCCTTTTCATGTCTTCAGCTGTCCTGTCAAAATAAAGGCCGAAAATGCCCCAAAAATAATCTTCAATCTAAACAAACACATATCTAAAATTAAGAAGCCTTCATTTCAAAATGACCAACGCGTTCCGACTCACAAATGGTTTCATCGGTGTCACCGGATGATTGGAGTAAAAAGGTGGCTCTCTACCCATGTGCAAGCCTATTGGTTATAAAAAAAAAGTTCATCCCAAAGGTGTCTTATGGAGTCGAGGTCAGGGCTCGGTGGAGGCGGCCCGGTTCAGTTTTACCACACCGAAACATTTCTTAATGAAGCGAATTAATGGACCGAATGAGGCCTAATATTTAAACGAAAAATGCTGTTTACATGACCAGTATCAAATTCTGAATATTGTCATATTCTGAATAACCATGCAATATCAGGCTACATTTAGGCTATGTTTAGACGGAAACGATCTGAATGTGTGATGTGCATGCATATGGTGACGCAAAAGTGTGTGAAATGCGATCCACCAAGTCGGCGCGCCTGCGTAGAACCCGCCTTCTACTTGTCTCCCTCTCCTCCTCCTCCTCTCTCACTCTCCTCTCCCTAGTAGCGCCAAGCGAACAGCAAAAGCTGACAATTTTGTCTGGACAGACGAGGAGGTGGAGTTATTGCTCCAAACAAAGCGCGCGCACACACACACGCGCGGCACACACACATAGCACACAGCGCACACACATACGGCACACATACACACACACACTTGCACAGTGCGTTTTTACCCTTTAGACGGGAACGCGACGGTGGAGCGTTTTTAAGATTTCCACTCTGGAGGGTGGTTTCACTTTTTTTGCCCCAAAAATACCAAAAGGCACATCTGATAAAATATTTTGTCGTTTTCACCCGCAAGCGTATTCGTGTAAACAGGGCCTTATATTGCTACGTTTTGGTTTTGAAGCGGACTTTTGTGCCAAAAGTGATCTCCGCTTTTGCACACAGGTGTTTTTTTAGCTCCAGCAGAAGAACTAATCTCCGTTTAAACTAACACGCCCCAAATGGCATGTATCTCCTCAACGCACGTGGCGGGGTCAACAGGAGGCAGAGAACGAGACGTCATGACCGATTAGACCCAATCAGGCGGCGAAGCGTCGGCGTCAGCGTTGCCAAAGGGTCTCCGTTTGCGGCCGTTGAGACTGCAACACGACTCCGCAGATTCCAAACCAAAACGGGGTCAAAAGGGTTTTCAAATGTCTCCTGTTTAGAGGCTCTGAAACGCCACCGCTGTGTGAATGCGAGGTGTACACATGGCAAAAAGATATTCGTTTTTAAACCAAAACGCAGCAATGTAAATTTAGTCTCAGTGTGCATGTAATCATAGTCAATGCAGCCTGGTTCGACAACTCTGGATCACTCTCTGCATCCCTGATTTGTTCAGCAATTTCAATTGTTTCCGGTTTCAGAGCCAGAAAAATGGCGACAAGAGTGGATTAGGCTGATGCAGCTGTAGAGGTACGTTGAGTCTTGGATCAGCATATTTTTTTCAATCGGTGAGAAACAACTTCCGTCTCAACAAAAAATGACGTCAGTGGGATGGATGCTTGGCCAGGGGGTACTTGGCTGAAAAAAAAATATATATTTCAAAGGGGGTACACTATTGAAAAAAAAGTTTAAAAACCACTAGTCAAAAGTATCGCTAAATCTTTCAGCATTTAAGATCTCCCTTCGTTGGAAGCAAGGGTCCAAGCCCCAAACCATGAAAACCAGCCCCAAGAGTGAATGAAAAGGGGCGTCCACATATTTTTGGCCATATGCTGCATTTCTTTCATTGGGCAAGTGTCTTCATTTTTTCGAGCAGGTCAAATCTGAACCTTTGTTTTTCCTTCTCTCCATCTCTTTCTCCCTCCGCTCCAAATCTCTGTCTTGTGTCTTCATTGCTCGACCTCTTCACCGAGTCCCTCGTCCAAACACCTCTCATCGTTTTCTCTCTAATTTTCATCTCCTCCAGTCTTTCCCTCCAAATCTCTCACTTGGCCCTTTGTCTCTTTCACTTTTTTTTTCCTGATTTTTCGGGCTCTCGTTTGATTTCGACTCCTAAAGAGCGGGGCTGCCAGTTTGAGGTGTTGAAGACATCCTGGAACCTCGTCCGAAGCCAAAGAACATGAACCCAAATCAGGGCTCTGATGTGTGTTTGCGTGGGTCTATTTCTGTGTGCACGTTTGTGTAGGGTCTCGCTTAAGTCAATGTGTGTGTGTGTGTGTGTGTGTGTGTGTGTGTGTGTGTCTGTGTGTGTGTGTGTTCTGCAGCAGGGCGATCAGCTTTGAGCCAGAGGTTTAGGAGAGAAAAGGAGGGCGGGAATTATGGGAAATGAAACCAAGTTGAACATGAGGAACTTTTGCACAAAAATAAAAAGCAGACAAAAGTTTCAGAGGTTCACGAGGCATAAACTGCTGCTTTTTTTTGTAAATTATATTTTTTTCATTACTTTTATTCTTTGATAAGTAATTATCCACTCTTCTCTCTCTCTCTCTCTCTCTCTCTCTCTCTGTTCCTCTGTCCTCGTCTATGTCTCTCTATCCCACAGTCTGTTGAACGGTATTAATTGGCAGGAAGCAGAATTCAGTGTGTATGGCCAACGTTTCTGTAAAGCGCCAGATATTGCTTTAATTATCCATTAATGGATTTAGCATCTGTCTGCACTAAAGATATGGCTCGCTGTACTGGAACACTAAAACACACACACACACACACACACACACACACACACACACACACACACACACACACACACACACACTTCCTACAAGTTCATTGTCCCTTAATGCTTGAGCATGCCAGGATTTTTACCTTCTACATGCTCACTTAGTGTTATGCCCATAACATATTTGATTATTTCATTCATGATGGTGAACACATGCACTCACACCTTCTTAACCCTCTCTCCTTTAGATTCTCTGATTCTCTCACTCACACACACACACACACACACACACACACACACACACACACACACACACACACACACACACACACACACACACACACACACACACAGTATATCCAGCCTCAGTGTTTCAGTCATAAACAGCTCATAAAGGCCTGTCTTTGCTAATGACTCGGCTAAAGAGAGAAACAGATCTTCAGTACAGCCTGAACGCAGGCTGAGTGGCTCTTTACGGCCTGGCTTCTCCCTCTCCCATATTTTTTCCTCGGGAAATGCTGCTGAGCGTTTCCCGACGGAACTCGGAGCTTGGCGTGTTTTCGCCTCCGAGTGCTATTTATTAGTGCATTTAAGCCTTTCAGCTTGCTAAAGTAATGGGGAGTAGTGGCCCGCAGCTTCCAAATTGCATCTGTTTTGAAGTGAGGGCTAAAAAGGAACAAGAGGTGGATAAAGTGGCAAACCCTGGTTTAAAAAAGGTATTTGCCTTGCTGAAGTGTGCTTGAGCAAGACACCATATCTGCCAATGCCCCATATTGTTGGGTGGTTGTCTACCGCTGTGCTCCAAATTATTTTTCTCCAAATTATTCCCAACAACTTTTGAAAGATCTTTAATCCTTCAATCATTCAAATGGCTTTTGTTTTGCAAATGTTTGCACAGTTTGGGGCAATACTATATCATTTTAATTCTTGAAAATATCATTACTTTGTGATCAGTCTCGCATTGCCAGACCTTCGTCCACAGCGCTGCTGAGGAGGGTCTGGCTAGTCCACACAGCATAATTGGGCGGTGCTTAGCGTCGGACGGAGCCACGAAAAATAGCCTTTGGGAAGGAACGTTGTTTTGGTGGAACATGTGTACGTTCAGAACGTTGTTTTTGTCTAGTTAACTCAGATTGGACAGATAGTCTAGCTAGCTGTCTGGATTTACCCTGCAGAGATCTGGGGAGCAGTTAACCATAGTCCTCAGAAATCCACCAGAGTTTAGAATCACAATAAAAAGAAAGCGGAAGGTAACAGACATCCGGCCGAAAAGCGGGACATCCGGCGGAATTTTCGGCGGCACCTGAGCAATCCCGGAAGTGGAACGTTCAGTGGATATAGACCAGTCTCGCATTGACTGACCCATCTCCACAGCGATTCAATTTAACTCTGACGACATCATCAGGGTTATTTTCTCAGACGGTAAATCTCTCTCAAATTATCCAGGGATCCACCTGGCATCTACATCTTTTCTCATACAGCACACGTACATGAAACAGAAGACAAACAAGTGACGACAAACATGAGCAGAACAAAAAAAGATTCTGACAACAACAAGACAACCCACAGTGTTTGATTGACAAATTGATTTCTGGGAAGTACAACGCAGAGACACCACAGCAAAGAGCACTTAACAAAGGCGGAGAAACATTTGAGTAAAAAGCTTGAAAATTACAGAAATTATACATCACATTAAATCATTACGGTCCTGCGTTGGTAGACACACAGCCACAACAGCATTTTCGAAATCATGACAAAGTGAGGGAGTAAAATTATAATCCCAAACACATGTCTTTTTAAGCTTTTGGCGAATAAATAAATAAAAGTATCATTCATGGAGACATCTTTTTCTCGGCTCTTCGTTTGATAGTGAAGGGAAGAAAATAAGAGTCGCTTTCGCCAGCATTGCATAAGGGCTCACCGTCGGAGCCAGGAGGTTTTACAAGTTTGTTGATTTCATTTATCATTGCGGCGTTTAGGAGAGATGGGAGTTGAGGACAGGCCAGAGATGAAGAAGAAATTTTAGAGTGGACAATGAGTTCCAAAAAAAAAAAAAAAAAAAAAAAAGTTCACTCTCTGTGTTTCTACCCATCTTTATGGCTATTTCTGCCTCATTTGTTTGCTTTTTGTCTCCTTTCCCTATCCATCTATCGGTGTGCACATTCTCTCCCTCCATGCCAGGCTGAGAGCTACTGTTGCCAACCATAATAATATCGTAGGACAGGACAGACATAGACATACACACACACACACACACACACACACACACACACACACACACACACACACACACACACACACACACACACACACACACACACACACACACACACACACACACACACACACACACACACAGGGAGACAGAAGAGCATATAAATACTTCCACATTACTGGAATAGTTAAGTAGAGAGAAATGGATGGCCGGAGACGGAGGACAGACGGGTCGAGGTGTTCCAGAGGGCAAAGAGTAGACGGATGAATAGGAAAACGAAAGAGGAAAATAGACTGAAGGTCGACGTCCTCATGAGAATAAGGACTTGTTCTTTTTATATTTTCATAGTCAGACTTTATACAATGTATTCCCATGATCAAACTTGCCATTTCAAATGCCTTTAGTAGAGGTTTTAAATGTCTGTTAGGAAGCATTCTGCAAATGAAGGGAATGTTGTTGTCATATTTTGCAATTAGTGGATGTATTTGCAGCTGCTCCTGATGGTTATTCGGGGTACTTTATAAAGCTACATATGTTATACTGCATATGCAAAATATTTTAATATCTTAACATTGACCTGCCAAGTCAAAAATGCAATTTCCCTGTATTCTCACCTAAGGATGAATTAAAAACAGCACCAAAGAGAGATGGGCAGAACGGTAAAGAGAGATAAAAGTGAAAGAGGGAATGGGAAACTTATTTATGAACATGCAGGGCAGGTAACTGATTCTACAGATGGATGGATTTGGGATGGAAGAAAGAAGTGAGGAATAAAGGACAGATGAATGATACAGGAGGGACAAGAATGAATAGTTTCAGCAAATCCCCAAACATGACATTAGTTTCAGGGGACAAAGCCCTCGAGCGGCCGTAGGAATTACGACTCTTGTCTGTTGGGAACAAAGTAGGAAGTAAGGTGACGTCAAAGAACCATAGAGGGTTGATTAGTTGGACTTTGACGCGGTGTTTGCTTCCCGTTTCCTACCGACTTTGACCTCAACTGCTCCCTAACCTTAACCCAGTAGTTCATACTGAAACCACGATGACAAAAGTGCCCTAACCTTAAACAAAAAAAGCATTAACATTTACATGAACATAATATTCCGGTTTTTGCCCTTATTCCAAAAAAGACGATATTCTGACTAAACTGTTTACATGGATAATGAAAGTGAATATTCCACTTAGATTACCGTTTATACCTAACCGTGCAAATAACGAGATTTTCAAAGTCTACCAGCGGTGGTGGACTTGTAGGAACGTGTGAACACAGCGTCCCTCTTTCGTTCCTTCAACCAGCTTCTTCAAAAGGTCGGCGTAGCGATGTGTGCGCATATCCAAAAATCTGTTGATATCCAAGTCTTTGATAATGTTTAAAAGTATCAGGTCTGCAGCCTTGCAAACTGTTGGCTGGTTGGTTTGTGTACAGCAACCACAGCAACGCACAGAGCTGACCGTAAGACGTAAACAGGCAAGAGGCCGTAAACTGCGGTAAAACCCCGATTGAGAAGCATATTCCAAATGCTCTGTATACATGTCCAAAGGATGCCTCTAAAACACGAATAATACCAGATTTATTTTTAATGGCCATAGGGGCAGGGCAGAAAATCAGAAAACACTTATAACTGTGGCACTGGGGCATAGTTTGTCATTTAATTTTGAGGACTGACAAGAGTGGCAAGTACAGCATCTGGGGTGTCACCTGAATATTGCTCTATATCCTCAACGTTCCACTTCCGGGATTGCTCTGGCGCAGCAGGAAATTCCGCCGGATGCATGTCTTTTCGCAGATGTTCGCTTCCTTCCGCTTCCTTCCGCTTCCTTCCGCTTCCTTCCGCTTTCTTTGTGTTGGAATTTTAAACTCTGATGGATTCATGAGGACTTTGGTTACCTGCTCCTCAGATCTCTGCAGGGTGAATCCAGACAGCTAGCTAGACTATCTGTCCAATCTGAGTTTTCTGTTGCACGACTAAAACAACTTTTAAACATACACATGTTCCAACAAAACAACGTTCCTTCCTGAGGCTATTTTGCAGAGGCTCCGTGTAGAGCTTAGCACCGCCCATGACGATTTTCATTGGTTTAAAGACATGCATATAAACCAGGGAACGTTTTTCTCCCATCCCGGAATGCTGTGCGCACTAGACCCTCCTCCGCAGCCAGGAAGTGAGACTACCAGAATATAAATCTGATTGGCCACCAAGGGAGCCCGCTTATGAAATCTGAAAGAACTGATTAGTTATTCGGCTGTTTTATCAATCAAATTTGAGTGCACTCCTGCAGCTTTATTTCTAGTTTTTGAACTTTGTTGAATATGTTACATTAAAAGAGGCAAAGCTGCTAGTTTGCACTCAGCTTGAAATATCTACTCAAAAAATGACGTTCATTAATATGTCATTGTTAAATTATACCCGATAGCTCCCCGTAGAGCCTCACACTGTGACTCTGATTCCATACCTGGGCCTCGTATAAAGTTGTTTCCACACATCTCTGATGGCTGAGTGAAAATAAATATATGACAGGGGGGGAAAAGGGTAAGAATCAAAGTTGCAACTTCAAAGACATTTCACTAACTCTTGCTGGTTCATATGTCACCTTGTTACCAATGTATAACTCACTGTAAAAGTGTGTGCACGTGTGTATATTCACAGAGGAGGTCAGTCAACAGTAGGGGAGCCTTTTATATCAAAGTCTGAGAGCCCAGGCTGGCTCTGCTATAGACAGAATCACTCCTGTATGTGTGTGTGTGTGTGTGTGTGTGTGTGTGCGTGCATGTTACAGTGCTTAAATTGTTCCAGCATGATAATAACAATGTCATTAGAAACTTGGGAGCGCTGCAGTACAGGCAAACACAATGTTCCATAAGTGTGTGTGTGTGTGTGTGTGTGTGTGTGTAGGCATATGGGACGCCTATATATTTGTAACTGTGTGTGAACGTATGTGTTTGTGTAAATGCATGTGTTGGCATTTTCTTTTGTGAGAGAGTAAAGACAAAGGGAGTGTGTACGTGTAAGTGTGCGCACCCAAAATGAACAACCCCCCCTGTTTCCGAGGTCGGAGCGCAAAAAAAAAAAAAAAAAAAAGGGCTAAAGTCAGGATTATGGAAATTTTCAGAGGCCGGAATTCCTCGGTTTGCTTCCAAACATCATTCACTCTTAGCGAGGTCGTGTCCATAAAACACACACATGCACATAAACACACACACGCAGACAAAAGGGTAGTCAGTGTAACATTGGTGAACCGTGTCAGTATAAATCTGATAGTCCCAACATAATACGACGAAGGCCACAAAAATGTCAACAGTCTACTTAACCCCCTGGAATGGATGTGAGGGGGAACAGCGGAGAGAGAGAGACAGAGAGAGAGAGAAAAAACATAGCGATGGATAAACAGAGAAAAAGAAAGAATGACTGCAAGGTGGCCAGAGCTAACGGAGAACTGCAGCGAAGCAGAATGTAAGAGAAAAAGAAAAGAAAGCACTTCAATGGACCAGAATATCCACTGTTAAACCGTACGTTGACCTTCTGGTTTTGTGTGTTCTCACTTTGTCTCATTGCCATAAAATTAGAAACTGAAGCATCTCCTGAATGGTGCAAATGCAGCTTGGTGGTAAGAAGGCGGACGCATTGCAGAAGGTAAACTAAAGAGCAAATGTCAAACAACAATGTTCATGCTTCCTCCACCAATAGGATGCCATGTGAGCTAAATGAGTAGATAATGAGTAGCTTCTTAGCCCAGTTTACTGGTTGACTGTAAACCAAAATGTTTTGGACACTGCAATCCATCAACTGACCATCAAACTGAACTTTTACTTGTTGCCTGTTAAAACTACTCTTAAAATGATGATAGTTAGACCCTTGGTACTCTCAATGGAAAGGTCTTGCACTTTGGCTCGGGAACAAGTTAGGTGTTGTTTATGAGTAACTGGACCGGAGCAGACTGATCTCATCAATTGGTGTATGTACGACACGCCAATTATGTCTTTGTAAAGCCATTCCCTGTGTTCTTTTCCTAAACCCAATCTTCTTTTTTTTTTTACACACACACATGGCGTTGTTCTCGCGATAGTACGTCGCGTTCTCGCGATAACACGCAATGTGGCGCCGCCACGTGGTGTGTATGTTTACATCCGCTGTATACAGCGTAGACATACATGTGGATAGCTCAAAATGCGTACAGGTAACACGCCATTTGGCTTTAGGAAAGTGGCGTGTATGTTTACGCAAAGTCACAATGCCATGTTGACTGGACGGTCATGGCTAAGAAGAAGGTGAGCCTGAAGCCAAAGCTCTGAATTTGATCAACTTTCCAACCTTCAACTGTTTCAGGAGCTTTGGGTCTTGGCTAGCTCTCGCATTGCCAGACCTTCCTCCACAGCTAATCATGATGTCAACCTAACCATATGAACTTCAACAAATGTCCCACACTGACAAACAGATCAGAGAGGCACATTCCGATGGGACCTTGGATGCATCACAGTGACTATATGTTACACAAGGAAATTACACACACACACAGGAACCCATTCATACCTGTGGTTTTGGGATCTCCTTTGGTTAGACGACCAAAATATTTGACTAGAAAAGTAATTATTTTTTTATTTTCTGCATGATCTAAAATTTTTCTAGGGCTGGCATTGGGCCGCTACTTCTGGGGACATTTTAGTCCCCTGAAGTAGCCGCAGAGAGAGCGCTCCACACTTTCACGCTGCTCTCCGGTACAGGCAGCTACTAGTCTCGCATTGCCAGACCTTCCTCCACAGCGCTGCGGAGGAGGGTCTGGCTAGTCCACACAGCATTCCCGGATGGGAGAAAAACATGCTCTGGTTTATTGGCATTTCTTTAAACCAATCACAATCGTCATGGGTGTCGCTAAGTGCCGGACGGAGCCACGGTGCCTCTGCAAAATAGCCTCGAGAAGGAACTTGTTTTGGTGGAACGTGTGTACGTTCAAAAATGGTTTTAGTCGTGCAACAGAAAACTCAGATTGGACAGATAGTCTAGCTAGCTGTCTGGATTTACCCTGCAGAGATCTGAGGAGCAGTTAACCATAGTCCTCAGAAATCCACTGGAGTTTAGAATACCAACACAAGAAAACGGATGGTAAAGGACATCCGGCCAAAAAGAGGGACATCCTGCGGAATTTCCGGCGGCACCTGAGCAATCCCGGGAGTGGAACGTCATGGACACAGACTAGGTATTGGCCAAAAGAATGAAGTGGCAGATCAAAGTAACCATAATGGGTTTCTTTCGCACGATGGCTAGGCTCCCCATTTAAAGATATGGTGAGGAGTTTGGATACGTGAATCTATCTTGGAGTAAAATGACTGCTCCGTTGCATCGAAAGAAACCAGTTCAAATGGTTAGAACATCGGACTCGGAGGCTTCCCTGTGGAGATTTTGCAGGCACGTCCATCTTTGAGGAGGCCTTGGGAGAAAGGCGAATAGGCTACTTTGCATAGTGTAGTGCAGTGACCCAGCTATGCTGCAGGAAAGGATGCATGGATTACAATTTTTATTTATTACACTTTAAATTTCACTTTTTCAGGGATTGGTCTATCTCAAAACTATCATCGAACATCCCAAACAAGGGTCACTCTGACTCCAAAGTATACTTAAACAAAACCTAGGTGGACAACAAACTTATATAGGTTATATTCAGAACAACATTAGCAGGTAAAAACAAAAAACAAAAAAATAATTAGTTTTAATGAGACTACTGTGGAGGTCCTGAGTTTTGCCGCAATGTAACATAATCCAACAAGGTGCTGCATGGGCCAAATTACTTTTTTAACATGAATGTGGTGTTTCTCATGGTTTCCTTGAACGTTGCAATGGAGGATGAAATTGTTGCCATCCTGATCATTTTCCAGAGTTGTAAAATTCAGTTTGTGCTGTGCAGCGTTTTGGCGCCTTTAAACTCTTGGATCAATAACTCAAACCACATCTAGATTATCAGCAAAACGGTGTTTTTGGTCTGAATGCCCAGTTACCGTAGGTTTTGTTTCAACATTGGAGGGGACACATTATAATTGTATAAGCGCCAAGCACTTCATTTCCTGCATTCTGGTGATTAGTTCTGCAACAATTTGTGTAGCACAAGTAGACACAAACAGTGTTCGAAACCATTCCCTCGTTCACTCACTCAATTTTCCCTATATATTGTAAATCAAATAGTGTAGTATATAGGGAACGACCAAATTTTTGGACACTCAATGAAAACACATCAAGTCTTGTTGCTTCTGCCATGGCACTGCTAAACAAACTACCTCGCTGACTTTGTATAGATATGGTTTGCTACTGTAGACATGGTTGTTTCTATGTGTCGATATAAATGTCCCTATGTTATTTGTCGTTGTCCTTGTATATTGCCATACACATGTCAGTCTGTGAAAGCAAATCTCCCTTACGAGACAATATCTATATCTCTATTTAACATCGTTGCGTGACTTGCGTCAGGAGATGCGCCCGAAACAAATTAAACTAATTCAATTCAATTTTATTTATAGTATCAAATCATAACAAAAGTTATCTCAAGACACTTTACAGATAAAGTAGGTCTAGACCACACTCTATAATTTACAACGGCCCAACAATTGGGGCTAACTAAAACACTTGTAATACGTTGCTGAAACAAAGCGAGCACCCAGGAGGAAAGTAAAATGCTGTATATATGTTGCATGTTCCATTTCTACTGTTTAGAAATGAAAGTCCACTCCATTTTTCCATTTCAGTTTCTGCTTCTTCTTCTTCTCCTCCTCTGGGAAAACACGGCCTCGTTGCATTGTGGTGTACGCGAGTAAAATGTAGTGTACATCGTATGCACACTCAAATTAGCTGTGCATTGTGGGTATTTCATAGTGGACTATACAGTGAATGAAATTAACCGCGGAGAATTCGAACACCACTACAAAATGGCGAACACACTATATAGTGCACTATTTCCGTCATAGGGAACGGTTTCGAACACCGCTACAGTGACTGTTTCCCGTCAGATCGTTTATTGATGTCGACATTTCCTACAGCACTTGAAGGCAGCTTCATTTTACGGCGAAAGAGAAGGAAAAGAGACAGATGGACAGTCCATTTTTTCAAATACGCTGCACTTTTGCCGCAAAAATTGCAGATTTCCGCGCAAAATATGCGGGGCTTGCATGATTTCATAATCCCTGCATTTTCATTGCAAAAAAGTCACATATATCTTAGCAGAAAGTTGAAAAATGTTGCGCTTACTTCACACAAGAGCATCCATTTTCCCCTGTTACCATGGGAACGTTACAAAGTGACGTAATTACACACCGTCACCATCATCGAAAAGCAGGGTGTTGGGGGAAATCATTTTTTTTTTTTTTTTTTTTTTTTTTCAAACTGCAGTTTTTGCAAGTTCCCGCAATTTCATCGCATAAAATTGCATAAATCATAATCAAGGATTTTTGCCCGCAACAATCACAAAAAAACTCGTCATTTTTCTGGAAGGAATGGATGGACTTTTTTTGCCACTGCAACACAAACGTGCGCTGCAAGATTAAGATGGTACGGTCCAGTATAAGGGTGTTTAAAATCATGTGCAAACACATTTACCGGTAACAAGTATATATACATGTTTGAACACCCAGAAGTGTTATTTTTACTTAGATATTTTTTGAGGGGAACAAATCTAATTCTTCTAAATATTAGGGGTCGGGGGGTCAAATCCCCTGCTGCTTATATGCTCTATGTGGTTCCATCTACACCTTTTGACCTGAAACTCAACTCTTTAGCTCCGCTCCACCAATAACTTCTCACCTTGCTCCACCGTCCCATCTAAACCTCGGCCTTGTTCCGTCCTACCCTGTAAACCAAACCTCACCTCCTCCTGCCCTCCTAACATTGAACTCCCCTTTTCCCTCTCTCCAACCCCCAAATTCTCACCCTACCCCCCCCCCCCCCCCTTCCCTACCGCCAGCTGTAACCCTAAACGTACCTTTAAACATTGTTAGCCCCCCTCTCGCTCCACACCTCGGCTCACCCAGACTCAGCCCAGTGGCCTGACCTTGCCTCCTCTGCATTTTAACTGTCCTATAACTTCACACGTGGCTGAACCTGTGCCCTGACCAGCCGCCTTTCTCACACTCACACACACACACACACACACACACACACACACACACACACACACACACACGAATGAAGACGCACAAATGATTCCGATCTCGCCTCCTCGCTCTCCCTCCGCACTACTCGCCGTTTTGTGTGTGTGAGTAAACCGATCCGTCCTCATAAAAACGTCCAACAGAGGGGCTGTTACACAACATGTTACCTAAGAATACAAAGGATGCGTCTGAAATCAATTACACTTTCACGACGTAGGGAGATCTGCAGAAAACAGTGAGTTGGGAAAAACCACAGAGCGTCTGCACACTCCATGCAGGCCATCCATTTGCACGGTAAAGTCACGCATGAGTTTTCTGCACAGCATATGCACAGAAAACAAAGATTTGTTTTGCATCATGAAGCTGTGATGATTGATTATTTTCTCTAGTTTCTCTCTATGGACACTACTGACAGTTTTAGAAAAGGACTTAAAACAATTTTTTTTCTCTGGTTTCTGCTTTTATTACCCCCCGGTTTATGCTTTTATCTCTCTTTTATATTGATGCTTTCCTCAATATATGTACATATAGGATTTTTTTCAATTCGAAACCATTCCCTCATCCACTCGCTCAATTTTCCCTATATATTGTTAATCAAATAGTGAAGTATATAGGGAACGATCAAACGAGATTTCGGACACTGAATGAAAACACATCAAGTCTTGTTGCTTCGGCCATAGCACTGCTGAACAAACTACCTCGCTGACTTTGTATAGATCAGCGGAAAGGAAATTGAAAAAATCCTAAATGTACATATAGGATTTTTTTCAATTTCCTCACCATAAAAAACTAAACCTGACTTCACTGGTCACTGTACTTTTTTAGCAAACATTACTCAAACAAGAATATTCAGTGCATTTGTTGGGGGACTAATTTTAGCGGTGGATTAATCCACATCTGGCGCTCTAGTGAGTATTTGTGGCAGCAGGATTCGTTATAGGACAATAAGTTTTATGTGGGATTAAAAATAAATTACAACCTGAGTGTGTGTGTGTGTCCCAAAGAAGCCCGTATGCCGTTCTTCACACCAAGATACGCCACTGTCCTTATCCCCAGTATCTCCAGAAAAGCAGAAATCTTATGACAGTCACCTATGACTGACATGTCTACTGCCGTACCTTGACTTCAGTCTTTACAACACGTGCTATGCACTATGGCCGTCAAACAACGTGATTTGATGCTACTCTTCAGATTGATCCATTGTCCATTCTACAGTTAAAATTCATCCATAAATATTTGGAGAAAAAAAAAGTCAGTTTTTAACAAAACTAAAAGAATCTTAGGACCCTAGCAAAGCCCGACGCAAGTGTCTTTGCTAGTTTAAGACCGATGCAGTTGTCAATTTCCCGTCAGCAAATGCACCTGCGGCCATGTTTGCGCCCATGGTGTGTTCAGGTGCATTCTGGGCATATTGCTATCTTGAGGCAGCGGAAAGTGATTGCGCCATTGCCCAACAGAAACCTGGTCTAAAGTCAGTACCGCAGCATTTCATTGTTATTTTAACAACGCATTAGTAAAATGCGCCTAGGCTTGTGCACAGCGCGCACACACTATGCTGGTTACACACAAACATGCAAAAGATAAAAAATAAAAACTATTACAATGTGAAATTGTATTATTGTGTACATATACATGGAATACCTCTTGGGAAAGAGGATTGAGAGACGACGGAAATTCTCTCCTTCCTGTTTCGATAGTCTTTATTGTCCCATAGGGATAATCATTTCCACACATCTTCTTTTCATGTTCCATTGAACAATAACACATAAAACATGTAACACATTAGGACACCCACACAGACACATCAAATGTGAAAACTACAAAGCAACTGAGGTAGCAAATCCGCCATCATAATAGCAATGCGCCAAGGTACAAGAGCGCATGGCTTTTAAAGGGAATGGGAGCTGACACTCTGATTGGTCTATTGCATGTTACGCCCAAAACACACCTATGATTAATTAAGACATTTGGCCCTTTTGAACCATGCGCCTGGCGCACGGACCCTTTTTTCCGCCGTCAAACTAGCATGAGAGGAATTGTACACACCTTAAACGCACCTGCGCCAGGCGCTTGGATCATTAAACTAGGGCCCTTAGACTTTTTCCATCATCTTCCTCCTTCCCTCTTCCTGTGCCTCTGTGCTCTCTTTCCTTCCCAACATTCTCAAACAAGAATAATAAAAAAAAAAAATACATTTCTTGGCCCAGAGACGTCAGCTCATTTTCATTGTGACTTTTTTTTTTTTTTTTTCTCCGTGGTCAGTAGAGGGTCAAACACTCGAGAAACATCCGTCGGGTTTCTCTCCCAATTCACAGCCATCCGCTCTCCAATATATTCTCACATTCTCTGCAGTTATCACATTCTCAGATGTTAGTCAAGAGGGCAAGAGGTCTTATGGATTCGGAGAATACCGAAGTGTCATGCACACACACGCACGCATGCACACACACAGACACACACACACGCACACACACACGCAGGCACGCACACAGCGAGCCTCTGGCCAACCCTTATTCTTTGGTTGACCCTTGCCTCTCTCGTCTGTGCTCTCACCCCATAACTTAGCGCTTATTTTCACATCGCACGCACACACAGGTAGAGAAAACACAAACTTTGTCAACCCACCAAAATAGATATCCAGGCAGTCTGTCTCTGTCTCACCTAACAGGTTCTCTCTCTTTCTCTCTCGCTCTCTTTCTCGCTTTTATTTCACCCCTTCGCACACACTCACACACACACACACACACACACTCATAAACACACAGACACACACTCACACACAGCCCCAGTGTGTGCTGACCTAGGAGTAACTCAGTGAAGTCAGCCAATAAAACACCGAGGAATCGTCGGCACGTAACTTGACATTCTAGTGGTTTGTTTGGATAACCTCTCGCTGTGCGGAACCGACACACACACACACACACACACACACACACACACACACACACACACACGTACGTACTACAGCACATTATTTTACATTTACGACTCTCTCGTTCCTGCAAGACCCCACCGCTTTGCTCGGCCCTCAGCATTGCCCTCTCGTCCACCCCGCCACACACACACACACACACACACACACACACACACACACACACACACACACACACACACACAAAATTAGACTACCAAACCCTCTGTTTTCCCAGCAATTATCTCCAAACTAAACAATTACCCAGAAGAGGTAACTACAGACCAGAGCTATTGCAAAAGCCATCATTTTTAGCCCTTTTAGGACGACAATGGCAGTCAAGTTATGAAATATGTCCACAACTGTCCGATGGATTGCCATGAGCCAAGTCTGGACGGACAACCATGGTCACCGGAGGATGAATTGTAATTAGTGTAACAACAGCATGTCAAATTTTCCAATACTTGGAATTGGGAATACACCGTATCCTGGTATCCTCCACTTTTACTCCTACTTAGTTTTTGGTAATCTGTGTTTTCTGTAAGCTTTAACAAAAAGACTTACCCAAACAAGCCTAACTATTTCAATAAATACAATTACAAACTTTATGATGTAACTTGTAAAATCATTATGAATATTTCTCTGCACATAATAACTTTTAATGGGACTCCAGATTTGGCCTGAGAGCTGTTTCCCGTGTCTCTGTAATACAAATATCTTTTCCTAATTAATTCGGGAGCTAAATTGTGCAAAAGAATTGCATTTTAAAAATCAAAATCTCGTGTTCAGCTTCTACTTCAGAGTTCTGATGTGGTTTCATGTGGTGATTTACAGTCGGGTTGTTGGATAGAAGTCAATGGCCGTAAGCCTTCGTTCAGCTCTTTTTGTATAAATCATTACATCTAACGGTGTTCTTAAATATCCCTCCTTAATTGTTTACATGAATGTGTGTGCGTGTGTGCGCGTGCGTGCGTGTGTGTGTTTGTGTGTGTGTATGTGTGTGTGTACTTCTGTTGCCCCTGCTGTGTTTTCAAGGTCTGTATTTATGAGTCTCTGGGCTCCCACTGAAAAGAAAATCTTCTTTAACTTTTACCTCAACATGAACCTTAACTCAGTGTGCACGAGCGAGTGTGTGTGTGTGTGTGTTTGTGCGTGTGAGAGAACAGAGAGAAGCAGAATCGTTTTCACCTCTTTACATCACTGACTCCCCACAGAACCCTTTCTTTACAATCTCTGTGTGTGTGTGTGTGTGTGTGTGTGTGTGTGTGTGTGTGTGTGTGTGTGTGTGTGTGAGAGAGTGAGTGTGAGGACATTGGATCAGGATTACCTTTACCTCTCACCTAAACCTGACTTTGACCTCTTGACAAAAACTCTCTTCCACAGTATAAAACATTGTAATGGTGGCGTTTTTCACTCCACGCTTCAAAGGAACACACTGAGGTTTTCGGGGGAACTGCCAAATTAGTCATTTTACCTGTTACCCGTTATGAGAACACGGACACCAAAATCATCCATGTGCACCTCATAGATCATCATATGTACTTCAACATACACCAGCACTCCTCTAAATTTTGTCATTTTTAGGTACCCAAAGTTTCATGACCCCAGATTGGATGTGAAAATCGTGTAAATCTGATACTTTTGGGTAAATAAATCTGTCTTATAGATTTGTATCTATCTTATAGATTTAAAGCGAGCTACTTTTCACATAAGTGCCAATTATGTGATAATGGTAAATGTAAGAACATAGGGTAACAGCAGCACAAGTAGAGTCATAAAGTCTTATTTTGGATTCCCATTACCTTCCACTAAGGTCCACACTAAAACAGTAAAAATTACGGCTGTCAAACGATACAAAATTTTAAATTGCGATTAATTGTATGTTTTATCACATGAATATAATTGTATTATTTTGCATTTCAGAACTGTTTTTAAGTACATATTAACAATGGAAAGCAATTCTTACCAGTGTGTCTTGATTGGGAATCAAATTAATGGAAATAAAGTTAATTTATGAACTTGACTTTAAGATTTGTAAATGTTTATTATTTATTTACTGTAAACAAAAGAAAAATGTGTGAATCTGTCATCATTGCACAATGCCTCCAAGTACCTTACCTAACTGACATTTAACAATAACACTTTATACAGTACAAACAAAATGGTCCAAAACCAGATGCCACAGCAGCACATTTGTAACCTTTACATTTTCAAGGAATGTAACAATTCTCCTGGACAGAATAGGGGGTGGACAATGTCCCAAATGACAAAAACAGTCAAAAAAAATTATACAAACAACAGTCCTAAAACCGTATGCTGATATACATAGTCAATATAGTGTTCTGTAACTCCTAAATCATTTTGATTACTCACTGACGTCCAGTGATCAACGGTTAATGAGACAGCGTTTGCACTTTGCAGCAGTTCCAGTTGGGCTGCTTTCTCCGTGGAGTACAGGCTGTGTACGCATGAAACTACGGTCCCCCTCGACAACTTTTTAAAAGTAAACTTTCTATTCAGAATCTTATTGGCATCCATTTAGGCGTCTCGCGCTCGCCATCCACTCAAAACGTAACGTTAGCCTACTACTCTTTGGCCGGCTTGCATGCCCAAACAAGTGTGTGCGGCGTGCCTGTTGTTTTGTTTCCTGTCTAGCTAGATCCGGTGTGGTGTTGTAGTTTTTCTAACGTTACTAGTTGTTGCAACAGCATGTGAAAAAAAACTACAGAAAAAAGTTTGTACAAAGTTTGCTAGGCCAAAAAGAACGTTAATCTCGTGATAAAAAAATTGATGCCGTTAAAATGGGTTTGCGTTAACGCCGTTAATAAACGCGTTTAACTGACAGCACTAGGAAAAATACAATCAAATTGAAATGCTTTCTTGGGTTATCGGATCACAACTGGACAGCGCTAAATATAAGTATAAACGACCACCAAGTGATCCAATAAACTATTTAGGAGTATAGTTTGTGATACGACAGGCTTGCTAGAACATCTACCATCAATGGATTATTGAACAGGGGTCCAAGGGATCAGGGGGCCCTGTGCCACAGCCCTTGTCTGAAGTGACTCTTAACATTTCCTGTTGGAAAAGTCAATCAAACTACACGGAGACTAAAAACAACTACAAAGAGACGCAAAACGGCTGCAAAGAGGAACAAATACAATAAATAAATGAAAGAGATGCAACTTGACTGGTAAGAGACTAAACAAAGAGATGCGAAACAACCCCAAATGCAGTCAAAATGATGACAAAGAGACACAAATCATCTGCAAAGAGACAAATTGACCACAAGGAGACTCAAAACAACCACTGAGAAACTCAAAACGGCCACTGATAGACACAAAATGATCACAGAGAGACACATGTAAGAGGGGTGGGGACCTTTAACATTGTGCCCAGAGGCACGTTGTCACATTATTAAAGATTTTGTTGTGATCAGGCTCCTCTTTAGTCTCTGGTAATAACTGCCTTCTTATCAGAGTGAAGTTTTTGATGTATTCTTAACATTTTAAAGTCACATTACTGTATAGTCCGACTATTTCTCTGTTTAAACACTGCCTCCCTGTAGTTCTGCACTGCAGCATGTGGTACATCATAATTTGTGGTTTCATGCCTGTCATGATATCGGGAGAGAATCATCTGTAATTTTGAGAAATTCGGAGCAATGCACGCAAGGCGACGTTTTCAAAAATGCCGTTTCAGGAACAAAGAACTTCACCTTCTCTCACAGTGTAAAAAAATATCCTGCTCAGCCTTGACTGGGGCTCCTCTGCTGCTGTGGTTAATGTTACTGTCTCCACCCAGCTCCTCTACTGGCATCAGCTGTAGTCTAATACCGGACAGTCTGACCACAGAGATTTCACAGATAGCCAAAAGTTGTCAACTGCTACTTTCACAGCTGCACATGTGTGTGTTATTTCATTTAGCCATTTTTTGTCTCAATGAACGACTGCACATATGCAGTGGTGGAATGTAACTAAGGACATTTACTCAAGTACTGTGCTTGAGTACAAATTTGAAGTACTTGTATTTTACTTGAGTCATATCTTTTCATGCCACTTTCTACTTCTACTCCGCTACATTTCAGAGAGAAGTATTGTACTTTTTCCTCCACTACATTACAGTAATCTGACAGCTTTAGTTACTAGTTACTTTACAAATTAAGATTTTTGCACACAAAACTCATGTAGGTCAATAAATACTATGTTTTATTATCACTTAAACTACCCAACAATATAACGGCCTAAATCCAGCTGTAAGGATTAGACCATTAAACACTTAGTTGATTGACAGAACAGTTTGGATCGTTTCCAGTTTCTAAAATGTGAGGATTTTTCTGCATTGAGTACATGTACTTTTAATACTTTACATTTTCCTGATGATATGTACATACTTTTACTTAAGGAACATTTTCAATGCAGGACTTTTGCTTATAACTATGCTAATGTGGTCTAGCGACTCCCTCATTGCTCCTGCGCCCTTATATGCATTTATTTGCCAAGTGTGTGTAACATCTCTATAACATCTCTAATACACTCTGACCACGGATGCTCCGCAGATTGGCCCGTTGTGTCATCTTCCCTTTCTGGTGGTAAAAAGCAGACAATCCTTCGCACCTAAAATTAGAGACCTCCTCTTATTTTGGCAGTACTTAAATATATAATATTTCTGGAATGTGGAGCACTTTAATGTAAAGAGAATCTGTCAGGTGCAGGATGCATTTCATCAAAAAGGTCAAAGGGGCAGCTAGGAGAAGGTGTAAAGTCCGATTCAAGAACACATGGATGGAGGTGCAGTAAGGGTCAGTTTTACCATCCTTAGCCATGCTGCCATTCATATCTCGTCTGGGAATTACATTGACTAATAGAAGTTGAACAAAACTCTTCACTCATTAAATATGTGGCATGTGCAGTGTGATCTAGCACCCTGTTCTCCCTGGAGGTTACTTTTAATTCTATTACTATTTATTATATACATCGTGATATCAGCACGTTTTTTTAAACTAATGTATTTAAATGGGAAGCATCTTTCGTGATCACAGCACAATTCTTTCTGCCAGTCAGGCTGCAGTAGAGAAGCTGTATACAGCTTTGTTATTATTGGTATTTTTAGCCCAATAACCGCTGTTTTTAATCCACATTTATTCATGAGATCTTTTCAGGGTTTATATGTATTTCTTTTAATGTTATTATTTCGGTCGTATTACCAGATTGCTTTGTTGTTTATAGAGATTTTAAAAAAACTATAGTACATCGATCAACATTTATTTAGATGTTATCATGGTATTCATTTCTTTATTTTAATATTATTATTTCAGTCTTATTACCGGTGAAATAGAAAAAATCAGCGGGTCTTTAACGCGAGTATCGCCTCAATGTACATATTAAATCAGTGGTTTTGTCACCAGCAACAACACATAATAGGTAAAAAAAAACAAAACAAAAAACATAAAAACGAAAGAAGAGCCAGAGAGAATTTCAAGAAAAAATACAGAATTTCTGAGGTTAAAGTGTATTACCTCCTTCCCCCGGCTCCTTATCTTTACTTTACGTTTCTTTTTAACCTACAGTACAATTCAGAATAATGTTTTTTTTCAGAATGATTATTTTTCACCACATTTTGTCATTTGCCAGTTCACTTTTTATACTTTTCAGCTGGCCCATCAGCAGCCCAGCGGGAGCAGTTCTGGGGCTGCAGGGGGACAAAGAATGGGGGATAGGCTTTTTTTTTCACTAATCTATATTTGTCCTGGCATTCAGGATGGATTCTAACAGTCGGACTCTACTCCCAAACCACCTCTATAATCTTGTTCTCATCCCAACCACTGCTTGAGTGGTGTTTGTTAAAGACAGGGGAGGGCAGTTTTCCGTCTTTACCTAAAAGTGTACAGTAATTTATAGCATTATGACTACTACACCATGAACGGTTTACAGTTACAAAAGTGGTAGTAAAGTTAAGAGGTTGGGCACACTCTTATCACATCAAACTCGACTTCATGGTTGTTTTCATGGTTTTAGTTTACCTCCACAAAGAGCTTTGGCCTTTTTTTGCCAGACATGATCCATAACATCACCTCAACCCTCATCCACCTTCACTGGCTCCCAATTAAAGGACAATTCCGGTGCAAAATGAACCTCGGGGTTAATAACATATGTGTACCGAGTCGACCATTCTCTGGGATCTGTTTTCATGCTAATCGAATGTGTCTCTAGCTTGAAACAAGCTAGTGCAAAACCGCTGATTAGTTTCTAATGCTAGCCTTCGGGGCAGAGGGTAAATCGCTATTTCTACACCACTAACAAGGCTCAAAATAGCACCACACTTCCATGGTAGCATAATGAGGGTCCCTACATGTAAACCAATGCATTGTAAAGCACTTTCTAAGTGTACAGACAGTTTATTAAAAAGATAGATTAAAAAGTCGAACCACGAACGCAGTGTTTGAGCTATGTTATTGGTTACTGGTTGCACTGCGGCGGAATTGTTGTTTAAGTCCTGTATATAAAATATACATATAAAATCCTCCTTCTCACCTACAAATCCCTCCATGCCCTGCCGCTACAGTACCTCTCCCTCTCCGACCTCCTCCATCCGATACACCCCACCCCGAAACCTGCGGCCCTCAAGACGCCGGCCTGCTCTCCATTCCCCACACCAGACTCTGTACCTTATTATTATTATTAGAACAGTATAATACGAATTTATAGCCTACAATAACTTCCTGCTGGGGGAACTTGGACTCAAAGCCTACAGATGGATGCTTACATACATGCAATTTTTATTGACATTTTTATGCAGTGAGACGGGGTTGGCATGAGGAACATTATACTTCAAGAGGAAAAGGGTCTTTCAATGACATACAGTATGTAAGGGGTTACATCTCATAGACCCATATATTATATGCAATATTTTTAGAAGATTTTATTTCTTTTTTTGGGATATTTTAATATTTGTTGTGACACATTTCACAGTTTTTTTGGGGGATATTTTACAATATTTGGGGGCATATTTTAGAACTTGTTTCATGTTTCCATAATTCAACTTTTTTTTAATAGATTTTTTACTAATTTATTTTGGATATTGATTTTTGTGTGTTATTTTTCCTGGATATTTTTTCTAACATTTTTTGGATATTTAACCTATATTTTCTGAATATTTTAAAGACTACTTTTCATATATTTAAAAATCCTAGATTTTATTCAGATTTTTTACTCATATTTTTAGGATTTTAAACAATTTATTGCAGATATTTAAAAAAAATTCCCCGTATATTTGACTTACTTTGTTAACATTACAAGCAACTAAAAACTAGCTCTTTTGAGTGATTCATAAAATGTAATCATATATAAACTTCAATATCAAAAGCATCCCACTTCATAATAATTCATGAAGTACTGTTGTTTTTTAAGAAAGTAAGGAGTCAAACCTCTCTGCCATCACCAGCTCTCTACTCTGGTAAACTGGTCAATGTGGCATCCAGCTGAAATTAAAAAGCCTGCACTGACCGTTCTCTTACCTCGCATTAATGACTGTTATTGTTCCTCCACTGGCAAAACACTCACATTTTCAGAGAAGGCATTTGAGAAATTTCGCCCACCTGTGTTTCTTTAAACAGTGATGTCTTGGCGAGATGAAGCGGCTTTTGAAAAGTTACATGAAAGCTCTCAACTGAAGCCGGTACAGATACACAGCATGGCAGCTGCATGCGTGTACATATGTGTGGGTGCATAATGTGTTAATAATATGTAGACTCATTTTATCAACAAAACTGTTTTTACAAGCACATGGGCATCACAAAGTTGGTAAATAAAAAAAAGGAATTGCACTATAAACACCAGCAGGAACGTGTGTGTTTGTGTGTGTGCAACAGCACTATAAAGCGATAGAGGAATGTGCTTTCACTCTTTAATGAGGTTCATCAAAACAGTGAGGTGTCAAGAAACGAGCCTCTTCACACGCGAGGCAAAGAAACGAGGGATGAAGGGAACTATATAAAGCAATTATAGATGAATAGATCATGCGTAAATCCGTTTTTTGGGCCATTTCTTCATCACACATTTGACGTAAGGTGGATTTAAAAAGTTGTTGTGGTGAATGTGCCTGGCATTCATCTATTTCCACGTACAACAAACATACAGCAACATTAGCTTTCACGCTGACACTGCCATCTTCGAGTCCATTCTCCACTCCTAATCACTATCTGGTACGCTGCTGCCACCACCGAGCACAAGGGCAGACTGCAGCAAATCATTGGCTCTGCTAAGAAGGTGATTGGCTGCAATCTGCCGTCCCCCGTTTATTTATTATTTATATCTCTTGATTTTTTTTTCTTTTTTTTGTGCATTACTAATATAATTTTCTCTTACTTTGTTTATATTATGCACCAAAGCACCAAAGCTAATTCTAGAATGGAAAAACCTACTTAGATAAACTGTATATAAACCCGATTGAAATTCATTCTTTCATTTGGAGAAAGCGTTTCTGGCGACCTGACTAACGTTACTCTTCTTCTAGCTCTGTTTTGGTCCTCTCCAACTCCTGATGTAAAAAGATATCTGGCTCTTTAGCTGCTAAATGCTCCGCTATGTTCACCATCTAGTTAACTTGTCCGTCTGCCATTTAGTGCTGGGCAGGAAGCATTCACTGGGTTTATTAGAGCAGATTTTGCTGAAAACAGCAGCTGTAAAAGCGGTGAGAGCGGTGACACTGGATCCAACGGTAAAGTCGCGGGCAGTAAAACCAAAACAATATGTCACTACGAGTGACCTCTTTCTCATTACATGTATAGTCATATGACCCACTTTTAACATAAAGGCTTTGTGTAGTGCAGCTTTAAAGTAAGAACAAACACCTACCTGTCATCCATCACCATGAGAAGTCTTCAGCTGCAGGGAATTCAAACCTGAAATGACAGCATGAATGTTTATATTACTAAAATGGTACACTAATCTCATACTAATCAATGAGGGGAGAGTATTTTCTCTCTCAGAATAAATTTGTTTTTGTTCAACTTAAGTTCACAATAATAACCTTCTTTATAAAATAATAACAATGCAGGTTAACTGTGGTGGAGTGGCATACTCAGACATTTTGGAAGATGTTTGTCAGGCAAAAAAGAGCCGCAGTCAGTGGTTTAAAGACTTTGAAACAAAGCCTAGCATGAAAACCTAAAAAGGATAGTGCATGTGCACAGGGCTCTGATGTGAGATAACCAAGTTAGCATACATTTTATAAGACAGAGAAAGAGACATTTTGCCTAAATTGAAAAGGGGCAACGTAAACTTGGAAAAATGTACAGAGAGCAGACGGGTGGAGGAGAGAAAGGGAGATGGAAAGAAGAAAATCTACGAGGCTAAAGGCGAATTCGGTCTATAACACGAAAGAGAAAACAGCATGATTTACAGGAAGAGTGGAAGAAAAAGGAGATTAAGGAGAAAGAAGACAGGGTAGAGATTTAGTGATTGAGCTACTACTGAGGTTTTCTTTCCAAATCTGAAGTTTCTTCTTCTTGATTCCCCATGATGACGCTAAATCTTTTATCCCACATTATACCGCCTGCAGTGTGTGTGTGTGTGTGTGTGTGTGTGTGTGTGTGTGTGTGTGTGTGGTGTATATAAATCTACAGCATGTTTTATTTTCGCTCTGCTCGAGTGGAATTTTTTTCTAATGAGTGTTTTATTTCTGACCTCGACCATCACATGAGTACACACACCATCAGAGACAAGCATATGGAAATGAAATCAAGTGGGAGACAGAGGGCTTGCAGAGGCCGAGGCGCGCACGCACGCAAGCACACACACACACACAAATTCAACAGTCTTAAAGAGTCTACTTGCTGGCATTTTGCGTCTTTTTTGGGTCATTTTGTAGTTGTTATGTGGGTCTTTGTGGTCATTTTGCATCTCAGTGACTGTTTTGCATTTTTTGTAGTGGTTTTGCATCTATGTGTAGTCGTTCTGCGTTTAGTTCATTAGTTTATAATGTCGTGGACATTCCCCCTTAATTAACTGTACAGTAAAAGGAGCAGCTTTAGCCTCTACGGGCTAATTTCCAGCTGTAGTCCCCGTCCAGCTAACAATAGGCATCCTAAAATACAATGGTTAATAAATTAACATAAATTACATTACATCTATAATGACAGCAGGCCTAATTATAAAGGATTAAGACATACAAACAAAGTGGCACACAAACAAGCAAGCACAAACAAGCAAGCACAGATGAGGCAGGCATTAAAGCAGTCCATACAATACAAAGGAGACAAGAGAAAGGAGTGTCTTCGTGAATGGTTAGCATTTGGTCATTTTGAGTCTCTTTGTGGTCATGTTGCCTGTCCTTGTAGTAGTTTTGCATTTCTCTGAGGTCCCTTTTGTGTCTGATTGTTTTCATTTTTGGGTCATTTGTAGTCGGTATGTGTTCGATTTTGATAGATTTGTGTCTATTTCTAGTAACTTAGTGTCTTTTGTGGTCATTTTGCCTCTTTGTAGTCATTTTGGGTCATTTTGTGTATGCTTGTGGTCTATTTTCCAGCAACATTTTGAGAGTCAGGGCCCCTGAGCCTTTGCCTGGTAGGCGTGTTCAGTAATCCATCCATGTACAGCATATTCTCTCTCTCTCTCTCAAACTATGCAAACTGTATACAGTGTGTGTGCACACACAAGTTCATAAGTACAGAAAAACATGCATGCTTCTGCTTGTACAAAAGTGTGTGTGTGTGTGTGTGTGTGTGTGTGTGTGTTCCCCTGTGAGCATCAGCACCAAAAACACTGTCTACGCCAAAACATCCAGAACAGTTCCAGGAAGACATCAAAAGTTGTGACCTCCACCGCCTTCCTCTATCTCTGGCCTGTGTGTGTGTGTGTGTGTGTGTGTGTGTGTGTGTGTGTGTGTGTGTGTGTGTGTGTGTAGTCACCAGATTATATCACTGATCTTTTATCTCTCTGGTTTCATTGTAAACAGCTGCAGATTCACCTGCCAGACAACATGCTCATTCAACCTGCGCAACCTTTTGGCCTCCACTTCACCCAGACAACTGTGGTTCAGCCAAAGAAAAAAAAAAGAAGAAAATGTGAATGCAATACTTTTACAAAAGTCTTTTAGCTCAGGCTAAAAACTTCAAAAGCACTGGAACGATCCTGCATCTTCTGAGTTTTTGGTAAATGACACAAAGAGCTACAGGCTACAGCACGATGAGGGCGGGAATGTTTAACACAAGTCACAATTACGGTGGCCCTGAGATGCAAAACATTACAGGAAAAGAAATTTTAAACAGCAAAAACAGAGAATATCAGATTTTATGTCCAGTGGTGAAAGAAGTATTCAGATCCTTTACTTAAGTAAAAGTACTGATACTACACTGTAAAACATACTCTGTTACAAGCAAAAGTCCTGCATTGAAAATGTTACTTAAGTAAAAATATGTAAGTATCATCAGGAAAATGTACTTAAAGTATTGCAGAAAAATCCTCACATTTTAGAAACTAAAAACGATCCAAACTGTTTTGTCAATCAACAAAGGTTTTAATGGTGTAATCATTTCAGCTGGACTTGTAGGCCGTTATATTGTTGGGTAGTTTAATTGATGATAACGCGTCGTATTTTATAAACTACATGAGTTTTGTGTTCAATATTTCTCTCTAAAATGTAGCAAGTAGAAAGTGGCATGAAAAGAAAAAATGACTGAAGTAAAGTACAACTACCTCAACATTTGTACTAAAGGTGCCGTAGGTAGGATTACAAAGATCCAGGACTTAGCCGAAAAATTTGAACATCGACAACTTCTCAGGCCCTCCCCCCTTTCCGCTAAAGCCCAAAACGGTGTCCTAAGCCCCTCCCCCCCACAAGGGAGAATGAATGCATGTGCCTGAGCACTGATTGACACACAGTTATACCCTCCCCAACCCTGGCCCAGATTGGTGCATCTGAACAGGGAGCGGTGGATTTTTGCAAATCGCACTACAGGCTGTAGGTGGTGCCGTTTTTTTAATGACCTGCTTCATGTAGTTCTACTGGAACACAGGGTCAGTTTCAACAAATATGAAAGAGAGTTAGTTTTATAAAGCTTACCTACTGCACCTTTAAGTACAGTACTTGAGAAAATATACTTAGTTACATTCCACCACTGTATACATCAGACTTGAGAGTGGTATCAATATTCTCATTTAACTCTTGACAAGGAAGAGAATAAGTGTATTTCCCAAAAAAGGTCCTTTAATGAAGTAAAAAACAATCACATTTCCTCCTGCAGATCTGATCCAGGCCCACACTCATAATCAAATGATGCGTTATAGCAGATCAAAGTTAATTTGATTTGTCATAAGGTCGTTTTCAGGTCATAAAGACACAGAAAACATATTTAAGTCCGTGACCTGGGCTCATTCACCCATTGATATGCAGCAGGGTACCAGTCATGATGTCTGCAGATCCACTGAGAAAACAAACAGCCTGTTAGGATTTCAGCACTTCTTTGTGTTCCTCACTGATTCTATCTGCCTTGTTTGCTTCAGATTTCTGTGACAAGTGGGCACACATTATGTTTTATACAAAATAAACATCTTCTTTTTTCATATTTGATATATATATATATATATATATATATATATATATATATATATATATATTTAGTCTACCAGCTTGTGTTTGAACAATTCTTTGTTAATGTGAGGCTTCGTCAGTGCTGGAAGTTTATTTTAGGCTTGTGTTTGTTGTCTGATGTGGATCACTGTCTGGTAATTCTACAGCATGCACAGCAAGATATTTTGGTAGAAATTAGGTCTTTTGGAAAAGAAAGCAAAACAAATGTTTGCTTCATGTCATTCCCATGAATGTGACCCAAGCCGCTACCTCCGGGTCTGAAAAGTGAAGCCAACGTGGAAGTGCCTTAAACCTGCATTCTATCTCATTTCCAGTAGGGTTGTAAAGAATTGTCTAGAAATCTATGGGGAAATGACTTTACTTCTTACTTGATTTATTACCTCAGTTAACATTTTCATTATGGGTTTATGGACTCAATTGCTAGTTTCAGGTCTTCTTTACAGTTTTTTCCAACTGCTTACACATGTTTTCAAAACTATGTCTCCTTTTTTCAAAACTCTACACAAAATTCCTAAAACTGCTCACACAAAATGCAAAATGCCTCACATCTCCTTCAAAATGAAACACTGCATTCAAAATACCATAAACTCATCTCAAAATGAAGCATTTGCATCAAATGGCAAACACTTTTTTCATAATAGTAAATTTTTGGATATACCATGTACACACTGCTGTTCTATATCTAAAGCTCTTTTGTCTTTCATAGGTTTATATCTACATTTACAATGTTCTAGAGACAGAATTGTATGCACTTTGTGCAAAACAAAATCTGATAGATTTGTAATGCTGAAATAGTCATTAGATAGTTGCATGCAGTATGGACGCCACTATAAAGCTACTCAAGATGGGCTTCTCTCCCTGATCTCATCAGAGATGGCTCTCCTTCTTACTCTTCTTCCCTCCTCCTCCTCCTCCTCCTCATTGTTATCCCTTGTCTCTTCCTCCTACTCCCCTTGCTCTCTGTCTATTGTTGGCATCCATTGTTCAAAACAGGTAATCTGGCCTTTGAACTATGTATAGGCCTATACTAAAGCAATGATTGGTTATTGTTCAGTTATGACATAATGTGTTTGCAAATGTGAGACGTGTGTGTGCGCCCTGGTAAATAAGTGTAGCATTTTGATTGGTTGTGTTTAGAAATGGATAGCAAGTCACTTCCTGTTAGATTTTTGGGTCTTCGGTAGAGAATTGTGTGTAATGTTTTGAAAAAAGTGTTTTATGCTATTGAAAGCTGAGTGAAAGGCTGAGAAATAGCTTATGGTTTTGGAGATTTGCTGGGTAGTTTTGCACTTTGAGTGAGAGGTTTCAAAAATCGTGTGACATGAAAAGATTTTGTGTGTAAGCAGTTGGAAAAAACTGTAATACAGCATGATGTTCATTTTGTAAAATATGGTCCCATTCAGAGTAAAATAGCAAAGCAGGGGATGCTTTAGGGCATGGCTACTGTACCTACAAACCATTTGGTGACATGACAGAGGCTGTGTCCACTTCTTTCATACAGTCTATGATTTGACCGCTGCCCAGTTTGTACAGTTCATGTTATACTTGTCTATATCGACGACGTTTCATTTCCGGGATTGTTCAGGTGCCGCCGGAAATTCGGCCAGATGTCGGTCACCTTCCACTTTCTTTGTGTTGACATGGATTTATGAGGACTATGGTTAACTGCTCCTCAGATCTCTGCAGGGTAAATCCAGACAGCTAGCTAGACTATCTGTCCAGCGCTTAGCGTCGCCCAAGACGATTGTGATTGGTTTAAAAAAAATGCCAATAAACCAGAGCATGTTTTTCTCCCAATCCCGGAATGCTGTGTGGACTAGCCAGACCCTCCTCCGCAGCGCTGCTGAGGAAGGTCTGGCAAAGCGAGACTAGTGTTATACTAAGTGTAAAAATGTTAGCTGTAAGCTAGCTAGAAATGGACGCACTGACAGTGTGCAGTTCAGCCTCTGACTGAACTCAGAACTCTGGTTTCTATTCTTTTTTTGTCTCGCCTTTGTTATGAGGCAGATCAATAAAGGCACTGGGTTACTTCATGCATTAGTTGGCTACATCTCATGTCATTAAATTGCATCCCTGTTTTCTTCACTCTCTTCCCTTCCCCGCGTCTTAGTCCGTCCCGCCGAGGAAGCATGGGAGAGACGTGAGGAAATCGTGCGTGGAGAGAGGAAACGAGGAAATGTGTTTTCAGAGGGATGAGACGTCCTTTCCGCCGATGCGCCACATTAATTCGTCGGCTGTATGCGCGGATAGGCTATTTTAGTGTATCCTCGCTCATAGCTCCTCAGAGATCCCTCATCCATCCTCGATTGTTGCTCTTCGAGGCAGGGTTAAGAGCTTTGAGACAGCCTTTACGAAAGAGGGCCAGAATGACTTCCGGTTCAAACGAGGAGTGAGGAGCTATTAAATAAGAGACTTGAGAAGTAGCCGTTGAAACACCTTCAATCCAGTTTCACACCGGCCCGGACAAATTCACATCTTAAATCGTACCTTTCAGGATGTCTTTCAATGATCAAATCATTGCAACGTAAGAGAATTTTTTGCACTCCTGCAGGTGCATAGGATATGATCAAAGGTAGAAGATCAAAAATTGTTAAAAGAAAATCCCGCATACTGACCATTACGCAAGCAATGGTTTATTTAGAAAAATACAACGTTTCGGTCTCAGACCATCAGGTAAAAATGAAGAAAAAAATGTACCTGATGAAGGTCTGAGACTGAATCATTGCTTGCGTCAGTGTGCGGGATTTTCTTTTAACAATGATCAAATCATAAATTTATAGGACACCCTTGAAAATGAGATGCTACATAACAAGGGGCTATCCTTTCAATAAATTCAAATTTGTTTGCAATTGTGCTCTGAGAATAGACATCTTAGAACCACATCTGTTTGTGGCCCAAAATGCCACATGCTGCAACATCCTGAGATCTCAGCAGTTTACATTGTGAATAAAAGGTTAGCGTAACCAATAGTTAATTGTTAAAAACATTCCTTAAAAACCAACAATCATGCTACTTTTTCAACGTGATGCATATTGTCTAGACTTCCCATTCTTTGCAGAAACCTGGCCTCAGACAGCGGCCGCAGGCGTGGCAACAGCTCAGATAAGATGGCCAACATTGGTAAGAACAATCTAAAACTATCTGACCTTCTCTAGCAGGAGTTCATGAACCGGAGGGAGCGTGCATCTTATCAGTCTTCGTGTGGCTTCCTGTCTCGGCTTGTTCAGATAACACTGATTCATCTTGATTCATATGTTGCCCAAATACCATATTCAGGTTTTTGACCGTCTACTGAAAAGTGATGAAACCAAACTGTCAGAAAAAATGTGGCCTCGCCAACATTCAATCTGTTTTATTGCTTCTTAATTTATTTTTTTTTCCCCCACCATATTATTCCCATATATATTCCATCTTTTCATATATTCTGCACATATATCACTCGCTCTTTTTTTTTTCATATTCATTCGGACACCTTATGAGTATCATTCTTACACAGCACCCTCGGTGTGAACTCTCCGCTGGCAGGGGAATGACTCAGGTGTTTTTCCATATATGTACAAATGTGTGTGTATGTGTGTGTGTGTGTGTGTGTGTGTGTGTGTAGTATAGTTTGTGAAAACAAAACGTGTCTTGAGCGTGTGCGACGATACAGTTCTGTTTGTTTGCAGTGTGTGTGTGTGTGTGTGTGTGTGTGTGTGTGTGTGTGTGTGCGCGCACGTGCGTGTGCGAGAGAGAGTCAGGTGTCGAGTTTAACCTCTGATCGACCCAAGCTGGGAATGATCTAGTCTCAGCGGGGGAAGCCAAAACTGCTCCTCTATGTGTGTGTGTGTGTGTGTGTGTGTGTGTGTGTGTGTGTGTGTGTGTGTGTGTGTGTGTGTGTGAAGTGTGTGTTGTGTGTGTATGTCTAACCCAGGGATGACTCACAAACCATCTGGAGGCCAGATGCAGGTTAGAAAACTCTCTCCCTCCTTCCCTCAAGTTGCTGTTAGTTCCCTTAGTTAACCCATGAACTTTGACCTCCATGCTATGGCATGTGTGTTTGTGTGTTTGTGTGCGTGTATGTGTGTGTGTGTAAAAAAGGCAAGGTTGTAACCTTTCTCAGAGGTTGTGAATTCTCCACTCAAACAGCCTCCATCTTTCTCCACCTTTCTTTCCCTTTCTTCCTCTTTCTCAGCTCCACCTCCCTGCCACCTCAGACAGTGATTAACTCTGGGAAACTAGACCCTAAAAAGGTGTTACAGGCACGTGTGAACTGAGTCTGAACAAGAGTCATAACTTCAGTAAAAATGATTCGCATATCTTTCTCAATGTTATCTACTTCAAATAACGTGGTTTTATTAAAACAAAATATGGAATGAGATCCTCTAAATAGGATTCGGACCTGTATTACATTAGGGTTTCTAATAGGGTGAAACATTACAGGGGAATAGGCCAGTGTTAGGAATATGAAAAGTGAGATTTCATTGTTATTAAATGTATTTTGGCACTCTCCTTGCATCCTTTTCTCCGTCAGTTGACTTTTTCTAGCAATCTTACTCTGATGCAAACATTCACTTAAGATTTTGACACAGAGAAGCAAGCAAAGTTTCACCAAAATGACTATGCAAAGAGTAGAAAAAGCTTTAAGTGCAAGTGGCAATAAGAGAATACTGATGTCATGAATGTGAATACAGTAACAGTCAAAGGTTTGGACACACTTTCCCATTCACTTGGATGAGAAAGTGTGTCCAAACTTTTGAATGGTACTGTGTGTAAAAGACTTATTAGCAGAAGAACGACAGCATTACTCATTTGTTTAAACAGCGTAATGACATCTATGCTCCAGCAGAGGTATATTGGTGTGCATGCTCAAGGAAACGACTATACCCACCTCAAGATTTGGCTACATTGGATGCGTGACGTATGCGAACCATTCGCGGAGCATATGTGCCGCTGAATTTATCGTTTAACCGGCTACACCTGCAGCGCGCACATGGGGTAGGATTGTATGAGTCATAGGTGAGACGGAGAGCTTTTGCTTTGGGATTGTTGTTGTTTTCTTCAGTTTTTTGGAGCTGGCACAGCGCTGTGAAAACGTCAATCTACTGTCAGGTGTTATCAGAGGAGGCAGGTGAAGGAAACAAGCAATGAAAACAGAAACTCTCAAAATGAAACCACCAATACGCTCAGTCATTAAGTCATTTCCTGTATATTGGTAGTTTAATTTAAAAGATGATCCATTTCTGTGAAAAAAGGGCCACACACACCTCAGGTTAAAAAATAGAAATAGAAGACTGTCCTTTTTTTAACGCTTGTAGAGTGGATCTCCGCGGCGCATAGACACCATTTACACGCTCCTCCCATGCCTGGCGTCGCCAGTTTCATTGATTATAGTGGAAGCGTAGTGTTGGAACATCAGCTCCGAATACGCGTGCAATGTAGCCGGACCGTCACGGTTCTTACTGGAAATTAGTTATTGTACTTTGTTGAGTAAATGTTAATTATTTTTGCCATTGGAGCTGCAGCAGTGACTGTAAGACACAGCTACGGAAGGCAATAAACACTTAGAGCCTGAATGCTGCAATTAGCGTGAAACATTCTACACACATTATTTTTTATTGTAATATTTCATTGCAAATAAACATCCAAAAATCTACTCTGAAATCATTTCCAAACTTCAGTTTTCTTCAGTGTAAAAGTAATAAAGTAACAGTGCATCTGTACATCCATGGGCACAGCGTGAAGAGGGACTGCTAATAGCTCATTTGGCATACATTAATATAGTGCAAAATGGCCAAACTATAAACAGATATAGGCTAAAATTGTTATGGTCCTCAGCTGAATGAATGTCTACTGTTGGGTAGTCAAATCTATAAAAATACATCACATAAACTGGGATTCACAGATGATATGAGGCAATTGTATCTATCTGAGTGCTTCTGGGAGACACACTGTGGAAACTTAATGAGGATAATGTCTTAAGTGCAGCCACAATGTTTCCGCAACATAAGAACAAAGACGATCTCTCACAGTGGTAACACACAGGCCCCTGCAGGCCATTCTTTGTGGATGGAACACATGTTTATTTGCTGTCAAATAGTTCTCCAACAACACCGGCCCCAAGCCTTACCAGTAAATCATCAAAATAAGTGTGTATGTGTGTGTCTACCCCTACCAGTAAACGAGTAAAACATCAACCCAACAAGACAACAGCGCTGGAATTCTGTGTATTGTTCAGCCAAATGTTCTAATTTCACCCCCAGAGAGTTTTTGCATGGGCTGGCGAGCGTCTACACAATTTGAACATAGTTTTTGGACTGCTGAAGTGTGTATGATTCTTTTGTGTATGTGTACGTGCGTGTGTGTGATTATTAGTAATGAGGTTTGACAGGAGACAACTGGATCTCAGTTCCTGATTGGACCTTAAACGTTGTTTGGTATCAGCAGAGAGTTTGTCAAGAATATTAAGGGATTGTTGCATTTGATTTTGCCAATCAGGCTCCATCAGGGCTGCTGTAAGAATAAGAAACAAAGACTTGAAACATTCCCTCCCTCACTGTCACAGGAAGAAAGAAAGACACAAAGGAAAGATAAAAGAGGACAAACGAGGACAACATGGCAAAAAGCCTTTCGCTCAGAAACTGTTCCCAAACCGTCTGTCTTGTGATGAAAAACCACTTTCCCCAGATAATCTAAGCAGGTAAAAGCTTTCCAACATTGCACTCATCGCCATCCCCAAGTGCTCCACGGGGTGCTTTTATTTTGAAGGAGGATCAGAAGGGAAACAAAGCAGCTGGATCATATTCATCAATATGCATGAACTTTTGTGTTTTCTCGCTATGTGCACATATACAAACAAAAGCCGAGCTGAAACAAACCACAATACGACCACAAACTACAGCCAGACTCTGGTTTAGTAATGTACAGCTGCCTGCTGTTTAGTCTTGCATTGCCAGACCTTCCGCCACGGCGCTGCTGAGGAGGAAGGTCTGCCGAGTCCACACAGCAATCTGGGAAAGCGTGCTCTGGTTTATTGGCATTTATTTAAACCAATCACAATCGCATTGGGCGGCGCTAAGCTCGGCACAGAGCCCCGTTGCCGCTCAAAAAAGCCTCGGGAAGGTACTTGTTTTGGTGGAACGTGTACATTCAAAAGTTACCAAGTTTACCCTGCAGAGATCTGAGGAGCAGTTAACCATAGTCCTCATAAAATCCACCGGCCGAAAAGTGCACATATTTTCCTCATATTGTACAGCCCTACACCAAACAACTTATCGATTGATCAAGAAAATAATTGACAGAGCAATGGAGAATTACATAATCGCTCGTTGCAGCAGGTTATAATGTCCGGTTACTAGGGCTGGGCAATATGCAGTAAATCATATCACAATATTCTTGACCAAATACCTCAATATCGATATTGTGGCAATATTCTAGGGTTGAAAATTGGTGCTTTAACAAAATATCTTCACACTTAGATTTTAGATGAATAATCATCAGTAATGTGGACATAATGTCCAAGAGGGGAAAAGGCAAATAATAGAAAAGCTAGAACAGGCTGGTAAGTTCAGAAAAGGACATCACTTTACTGTAATGCAGCCTTTAAAACCAGGAAAAGACAACACTTATGTCATATCATGATATTACGATATCCAAAATCTAAGACGATATCTAGTCTCATATCACTATATCGATATATTGCCCAGCCCTACCGGTTACTAAAAAGTTAGTCTATATCCTCATTTCACTCATTTAGGCCGGATGTCCATTGCCTTGGGCTTTCTTTGTGTTAGTATTTTAAACTCCTGAGGACTATGGTTAACTGCTCCTCAGATCTCTGCAGGGTAAATCCAGACAGATAGCTAGACTATCTGTCCAATCTGAGTTTTATGTCGCACGACTAAAACAACCTTTGAACGTACACATGTTCCACCAAAACAAGTTCCTTCTCCAGGCTATTTTGCAAGTTTAAAGAAATGCCAATAAACCAGAGCACGTTTTTCTCCCATCCGGGAATGCTGTGTGGACTCGCCAGATGCAGCGGTGGAGGAAGGTCTGGCAAAGCGAGACTACTAAAAAGTTATTCCACAACTTTCAGCTAATAAGAATCAGGAATTCTCAGTGGCCAGGGTACAAACAAAGTTTGACTGATTGTGTAAACGCAATGTAATATCATTGCGATGCAACATGAACCCAAACACACATGCATCATTAGCACAATCACACAACTGCAACACAACTTGGTGTAGACAATGAACACATCTGACCACCAGAGAACATAAATATAATGTAATTACATCACTATATGCATTAAAACAAACACAATGCAACACATCTGGAACACAGTCAAGTAACTTTCACTCTTTTCCTCGGTAACTGACTGACGAGAGCAGCGGAGTTTCATGTGAATTATGGGAAAACGTCCTATTCACACTAAAAAAGAACAAAACTGGCATTAAAGCTACAATTACTGCTGTTTGTTTAACCCTCTGGGGTCTGAGCAGGGGAGTAGGTTTTGGGTTAGGGTTAGGGTTAAGATGGTATGATCCACTATAGCAGTGTCTGAAATCTTTGGGAAACATTTATTTACAGGTAAGAATATTAATAATAATAATAATAATAATAATTTATACTCTTTATTGATCCCCAATGGGGAAAATATAATGTACACTCTGTCATTACACACAGGCCTGAAATACACACACACATGCTCAGGTCCTATACATGCACTAATGGAGAGACGTCAGAGTGAGTGGGCTGCGACTGCTGAACAGGTGCCATGAGCGGTTGGGGGTGCCTTGCTCAAGAGCATCTGGGCAGTGCCAAAGTGCCAAAACAGTTATTTTTACCTATTTTTAGGGTTGTCTTTCATATTTCTTTTTTAAATCTTCCTCTCTAAATATTGGTGGGGGCATATCCCCTGCAACAAATCTACGCCGATGTGTCTGAGGGTGTTTTCAGACACAGAGGATTTTGGCATGCTCTAATGTTGTTGTCAATTTGAACAAAGTACCATGACTTTTTTTTATCCAGCACAAGTTCAGCTACAATAATATCTAAGTAGAATCTAAATTATTTCATGATTGTACTTTCTTTTTTTTGTAAAAATTCGTTTTAGAAGTGTGCTGGAATTTGCGAAAAAAAACAACTTTACCTTACCCATTGTGACAAACAGGTGATGGTGTGAAGTTTTAGGTATGTTACAAGCACAACCACTTTTACCGGCTCCATTGTTTTATGCAACTAATTTGCAATCTAAAAAGAAGTATGCCTGTTGTTTTGTGACCAAGAATGGGTGATGGCTCTTTTACTGTAATATTAATAAATCATGTGAGTCAATGGAGTGGAGCAGCCATCAGTACTTGTACAGTTTCGTCATGCTGGGATCTGTCTCTCTGACATTTCCATGAACCAGCTCTTGATGTTCCTCAGATGAACAGAGGAGAGGACGAGAGGAAGGATGAAAGACGGGTTCGGAGAGAGGAAACAATAGAAATCTGCCAGGCAGATGTCTTTCTCACGCGTTCCCCTCTTTCCCAAAACTCGTGTTGAAACTGAGGGGATATTTCTCCAGCGTAAGAGTAGTATTTCTTCACAGACGGACAACGATTCTCCAACGTGTCTAAGCTAGCCAACGCTCCGTGTGTGTGTGTTGATATCATATCCGTTTACCACACTTTGGAACATTCGATGGAATTCCAGCCGTGAGAAACACCAACTATTCATAGTGTGGTGTCAATGACGGTAAAGGTGCGTTTTACGCTGATGACTTTGTGTGAGTGGATGACTGTGTTGTACCAGTGCAGCTGCTACCGTTCAATGTATGAGAGTTTAAGATGGAAAATTACTGTCTTGTTGCGAAACTATCAGTAACTGGTAACAGACCCGTTGAATTAAAGGCCCAAGAACAGAGCGGTAAAGAAAACAGGATGTACTAAGTGCACCATGTCCGCCTTCACGCCTGTATATATATGTACTGCATGTACAGTAAAAATTCTATATAAGTTATGGTTTATAAGTATTGTAGTCTCACATTGCTAGACCTTCCACACAGAATTCTGGCATGGGAGAAAAATGTGCTCTGGTCTTTAAAACAATTACAGTCATCATGGGCGGTGCTTAGCGCCGGACGGAGCCACGGTGCCGCTGCAAAATAGCCTCGGGAATGAACTTGTTTAGGTGGAACATGTGTACGTTCAAAAGTTGTTTTAGTCGTGCGACAGATAACTGTCAGATAGTCTAGCTAGCTGTCTGGATTTACCCTGCAGAGATCTGAGGAGCAGTTAACCATAGTCCTCATGAATCCATCAGAGTTTAATATTCCAACGCACAGAAAGAGGAAGGTGACAGACATACGTGGAATTTCCGGCAGATACGGAGCAATCCCGGAAGTGGAAGGACGATAAGTATTGCGTATATTTTTATGCTTTTATTATCTTTGTTTTTATTACTCTTAGCAGTAGCAACGGCAAACATTTCCCGCACAGCTTAAGAAAGTATTCCAGCTATCAAAAGAAGATTGAAGTGGTGATTGAAGGAGAGCAAACAAAGACAAAATAATGATAGCGGTAGGGAGAGAGAGAAGAAAAGAAGGTGATATCGAGGAGGATTATTAAAACAGCCTTGTTGAGACGTAAAAGCGATTAAGGCGGCATCGAGGCTGGAATGACAGGTAAGTTAGATGCATTAAAGGTGAAAACGGAGGATATTAAAGCGGTAGACAAATAAAGAGATGGAAGGAATGGAAAGTGTTGTCAAGGGAACAGGGATTAAATTAAGGTGGAATAATAGACAGAGGAAACAATTCAAGTATGAAGGAAAAATCTGACGAATGAATGCCATGCAGAAAAACAGAATTTAAGGTGGTATGAATGACAGTAGTAGTTTACTTATTAACAAAGGAGGAATCAGTTTTTCAAATTTGGAGTGGACCAAAGACGTTAAGGTGGTATTATTGGGTACATACAGTACAGTACATGTTGGGGTTATCCCAGACTATCTTGGGTTAGTATTTTTGAAGTGGCCGGGTTGGATCAGTGGGTAGAGCAGGCGCACATATACTGAGAGGCTTATGCCTTGACACAGAGTTCCAAAGTTTGAGTCCGACCTGTAACGATTTCCTGCATGTCTTCCCCCTCTCTCTCCCCTTTCTCACCTAGCTGTCCTATCGAGGCGGAAAAGCCCCAAAAAATAATAGAAAAAAAAAAAAGAAGGTATTTTGAAGACAATTCTAGACATCTCTGAGGAGAATCAAGATTTTTGGAGCGTTATTCCAGACATTTGGGGATTCTTCGTGATATACATATTTGGGTTTATTCCGGACTTCAGTGTTATCCCGGATTTTTACAGGTGGTTAATTGTTTCACACCTTTTGATTATGATTTTTTTATGACAGACTTTTTGGGTGTCAATACCAAGACTGAGGGTTATCCATTACTTTTAAACGTTATACTAGTGTTTCTTGCCATTCCGAAGACAAGGGAAGTAAAGGTGGAATGAAGACGAGAGATGAAACTAGAGTTTGAGTGGAGAAAAGAGGGAGCTTGATAGGGGAAACTGGAGCCACATTGAAGAAAAGATACATACAGTCATATGACCCTTGTTGGAAGAACAATGTGTGATGGTAACCGTCTAAATGTTCTGAACTCCGGCTAGTTGGGGGCAATTTGTAGTTTCTGCTTCGGTCCACGACTGCACTCACACTCACACACACAGTGCATGTCACTATATTTGTGGGGACCAGTCATTGACAAGATGCATTCCCTAACCCCTTACCCTAACCATCACAACTAAATGCCTAACCTTAACCCTTACCCTCACCCTAACCAAAACCTAATTCTAGCCCTAATCCTACAACCAAGTCTTAACCCTCAAACAGCCCTTTAACCTTCTGGGGTCCAGCATTTTGGCCCCACAAAGCTGTCAGGACCCCACAAGTATAATGGACTCCTGGTTTTTGGATCCCAAGAATATAGTTAAACAAGCACGCACACACACACAAACACACACACACACACACACACACACACACACACACACACACACACACACACACACACACACACACACACACACACACACACACACACACACACACACACACACACACACACACACACACAGGCCATTTCTACCTGCTGTTACCTATCTGAACAGAGGAGAGTCGGGAAATAGACTGTAATTAACTGTTGCCTAGAGATAGCCAGAGAGAGGGGGGGCGAGAGAGAGAGAGAGAGAGAGAGAGAGAGAGAGAGAGAGAGAGAGAGAGAGAGCCTGTGTGTGTAATCACAAACACAGCAGCAGAGATCATCTTTTAAAACACATGAGCATAATACACCAGTATCTACAACTGAACGGTCATCGGTCGAGTTGCAGTGTGGGTAACGTAGGCGCCAGGTTTTGGCAAGGAAGAAGAATGCATGGAATAGAATAGCTAGTATCAGTTAGCCTGATACTACCACCATTGGCAGGGCTCAATCCGAGGGGTGGGATGGGAGGGGCTCTGCACTCATAGCCAACCAGAGCAACGCAAGTTGATAGATTAAACTTTTGCCGTATCCGGTCGGCAAAACTCCAAACACATCTTCCTTTTTTTAAGAACAAGTCTTCCAGAGTCGCAGCCAAAGCCAATTCAAAAGACTGCTGTTCACCAACAGCAGCGGCCTTCTTCTTCGTTTTCAAGTAGCAGGAAATTCACACGGAACCGTTGCAACTCTGCCGCCCACTGACTCAATACACGATGTGATTGGCCTGACCAGAATTTGGATTTTCCAGCTCGCAAGCCTGTGGTTCTGCTGCATTGATTTTGATCCTTTTTTTTAACCTCCCATCATGAATCTGACAATGTTATATAAGTGCAATGCTAAATAAATGGAATACTTTTCTATGTACATATTTGTAGTAAAGGTAGAGAACATTATTGAATACTTTCCTAAATGTTGCATATTTTTTCCTTTCGTCATAGTTTTTCAATTAGAAGTCATGTTATAAAATCTTATAAATGAATGTTTAGTCTAACTATTTCAAAGTTACAATTAAATGCCACACTCCACTTATTATAAATCCCGTTTGCAGGATGGTCAAATATATAAAATATAATGTATTATTTTTCTCTGTATCCTGCAACAGACCTGACTTAAGTTGCATCTCTCTGCACTCACATCACACACACACATGTATTACTTCTGCAGCTGCTGTGGTAGTAAAAGTAAATTTGTCTGAAGGTTTACAGAGGTCTTGACAGGTGATGTGAGTTCCAACCCTCAAAACCCATTCAAAGAGTAAATACGAAACCCAAAGAAGACATTTTATGTTTAGTCAAACAAGCGAGACACAACAACCAGATGCCGACACGTTTCCCCTTTTGTCTCTTGAAGCCAACGAGCAGGAGGACAGACAGCGGTTTATTTCCCTCTGCCAGGTTGTTTATTGGCTGTTTGTGGGACACTAAACAAGTGATCTGTCGCCGGAGACGTTCGGTCCAACCAAGTGCCTCCGTGGTTAAATGAAGCTAAACAAGCTCAGAACATGATCCGGGTGGCTCTGGCGCTTCCAGTAGGTGGTTTGGGACTTGATACTGTTCATTTGATGCCAGACGGGACATTTTGGGGAAGGCCGTGCTGGAATATCTGAAATATACTTTGGTTTGACTCGATGTTACAGCTTCCATCCTTGTCTGCTCTCCTACATTATTTAATCCTTTTACATGTTTTTTGACATTTGAGTGAGCTTTATAAATGAATTAAGCTCTCCGTTAGGCAAAATCATGCATTGTAAATTCTGATTCATGTCCTAATGATTCGTGATAAAATAGCAGTTGGTGTCTTCTTCTTCCTACGAATGAGACAGGAGCACAATGAGGCGCGTGCAGATTAGAAACTGATAACAAAAAGAGGAGCCATGCTAATTTAAAGGGAAGAGGCAGGAAAATGAAAAGGATTGTCAGAAATGTCTCCTGGTCACTATTTGTATTTCCGAGGAAGTGATGACATAGAACAGCTAAATGCTTTAGACCCGGGGTCTTCAACGTTTTTTTTAGGCCAAGGATCCCTCAGTTGAAAAAGAGATAGAGCAGGGACCCCCTTACTATGTACTGTATATTGTACAAAATTGAGTTGCATATTAAACTGGGCCTACAATAAAGTGTAGGGCTGCCAAGACTGTTTACACATACCTTTTTACGGTCCATTCAGTACCGAGCTATTAACCCTCGCAAGGTGTAGGGAGGGGTATGACTGAAGGAATAGATGTCAAGTAGGATAATGTGCAGTAGTTTTTTATTTTTTTATTTTATTTATTCATGATATTGTGCAATATACTCCTTTTACTGTATTCTATTTATTGATGTGTTAGATAAATAGTGCTGTAGATGTCTGGTTCAATGTTTGTGTTGTGGATTATGTGTCAATATGCCTGTACTGTACAACAAATTGCCTCTCGGGGACATTAAAGTCTAAGCATCGTCTTCCCGTGGACCATGCACTTGTTTTCCTCCAGTTTGGTTTGCCTCTTTATAAAGCATAAAGTAGCCTCTAAATGATCACCAAATTGTCTGTTACATCTTCTTAGCCAACTTCATAACTTATTACCACTAGTAGGCCTGGGTACCGAATATTTTTTAGGCACTGACCGATATGCCTCCAAAGTATCGAGTATCAAAAAATGCCTTGTCATTCAATACCAAATTTCAATATCTAAGGAGTAAATCTCATCAGCGTCAGTGAGCCAATAAGCACGCAGCATGCTTCTACCAAGATCTAATAATGCTGGTGATTGGCTGTCTAACGTTACAGGTTATAGAGACAGGCAGGAAAAACTCTACGTTACGCAGAGAGACGGTGCTCACGTAGTAGGAGCTGAAAAATCAATAAAAAGATTTGTGCCGTAATAACGTAATTTCTTTTTGTTGAATGAAATTGGTTTAAAAAAAGTATTGTTTAGGAACCTGTATCAAAGTCACGTTATTGATATTGGTACCGCTATTGAATATTTAACGATACCCAGCCCTAACCACTAGTTTTACACTTCTTTTTATTTAAAATTTTATATTTTTTTTATTTTGTTGGTCTTTTAGGCCTTTATTTGAGAGCTTAGACATTGAAGGGGCGAGAAATGGGGAATGACATGTAGCAAAGGGCCGCGGGTTGGAACCAAACCTGCGGCCGCTGCGTTGAGGACTGAGCCTCTGTATATGGGCACACGCTCTACCAGGTGAGCTACCCAGGCGCCCAAGTTTTACACTTCTTTTTGGAATTGTCCATCCATCCATCAATCTTCGTCCGCTTATCCGGTGTCGGGTCGCGGGGGGAGCAGCTCCAGCAGGGGACCCCAAACTTCCCTTTCCCGAGCAACATTAACCAGCTCCGACTGGGGGATCCCGAGGCGTTCCCAGGCCAGGTTGGAGATATAATCCCTCCACCTAGTCCTGGGTCTTCCCCGAGGCCTCCTCCCAGCTGGACGTGCCTGGAACACCTCCCTAGGTGAGGGTAGGAACGAAAACTGACCGGTAGATCGAGAGCTTTGCCTTCTGGCTCAGCTCTCTTTTAAATCTAACGGTGCGATAGATTGAATGCAATACCGCACCCGCTGCACCGATTCTCCGACCAATCTCCCGCTCCATTGTCCCCTCACTCGCGAACACAACCCCAAGGTACTTGAACTCCTTCACTTGGGGTAAGGACTCATTCCCTACCTGGAGAAGGCATTCCATCGGTTTCCTGCTGAGAACCATGGCCTCAGATTTAGAGGTGCTGATCCTCATCCCAACCGCTTCACACTCGGTTGCGAACCCCGATCCAGTGAGTGCTGAAGGTCGCAGGCCGATGATGCCATCAGGACCACATCATCTGCAAAGAGCAGCGATGAGATCCCCAGCCCACCAAACTGCAACCCCTCCCCACCCCGACTACGCCTCGATATCCTGTCCATAAATACTACAAACAGGATTGGTGACAAAGCGCAGCCCTGGCGGAGGCCAACCCTCACCTGAAACGAGTCCGACTTACTACGAGAACCCGGACACAGCTCTCGCTTTGGTTGTACAGAGATTGGATGGCCCTGAGAAGAGACCCCTCACCCCATACTCCCGCAGCACCTCCCACAGTATCTCCCGGGGACCCGGTCATACGCCTTCTCCAAATCCACAAAACACATGTAGACCCGGTTGGGCATACTCCCAGGCTCCCTCCAGGATCCTTGCGAGAGTGAAGAGCTGGTCCGTTGTTCCACGACCAGGACGGAATCCGCATTGTTCCTCCTCAACCCGAGGTTCGACTATTGGCGAACCCTCCTTTCCAGCACCTTGGAGTAGACTTTACCAGGGAGGCTGAGAAGTGTGATACCCCTATAATTGGCACACACCCTCTGGTCCCCCTTTTTAAAAGGGGAACCACCACCCCAGTCTGCCACTCCTTTGGCACCGTCCCAGACTTCCACGCAATGTTGAAAAGGCGTGTCAACCAGGACAGCCCCTCCACACCCAGAGCCTTGAGCATTTCTGGACGGATCTCATCAATCCCGGGGCTTTGCCACTGTGTAGTTGTTTGACTACATCAGTGACTTCCGCCTGGGAAATCGACGACAATCCCCCATTATCCTCCAGCTCTGCCTCTAACATAGAGGGCGTATTAGTCGGATTCAGGAGTTCCTCAAAGTGCTCCTTCCACCGCCCTATTACTTCCTCAGTTGAGGTCAACAGTGTCCCATCCTTACTGTACACAGCTTGGATGGTTCCCCGCTTCCCCCTCCTGAGGTGGCGAACAGTTTTCCAGAAACACTTTGGTGCCGACCGAAAGTCCTTCTCCATGTCTTCTCCAAACTTCTCCCACACCCGCTGCTTTGCCTCTTTCACGGCAGAGGCTGCAGCCCTTCGGGCCCTTCGGTACCCTGCAACTGCCTCCGGAGTCCTCCGAGATAACATATCCCGGAAAGACTCCTTCTTCAGTCGGACGGCTTCCCTGGCCACCGGTGTCCACCACGGTGTTCGTGGGTTACCGCCCCTTGAGGCACCTAAGACCCTAAGACCACAGCTCCTCGCCGCAGCTTCAGCAATGGAAACTTTGAACATTGTCCACTCGGGTTCAATGCCCCCAGCCTCCACAGGGATGCACGAAAAGCTCCGCCGGAGGTGTGAGTTGAAAGTCTGTTGGACAGGGGCCTCCTCCAGACGTTCCCAATTTACCCGCACTACACGTTTGGGCTTACCAGGTCTGTCCAGAGTCTTCCCCCACCCTCTGACCCAACTCACCACCAGATGGTGATCGGTTGACAGCTCTGCCCCTCTCTTCACCCGAGTGTCCAAAACATACGGCCTCAGATCAGATGAAACGATTATGAAATCGATCATTGACCTTCGGCCTAGGGTGCTCTGGTACCAGGTACACTTATGAGCATCCCTATGTTCGAACATGGTGTTCGTTATAGACAATCCATGACTAGCACAGAAGTCCAACAACAAACAACCACTCTGGTTTAGATCAGGGAGGCCGTTCCTCCCAATCACGCCTCTCAGGTGTCTCCATCATTGCCCACGTGTGCGTTGAAGTCCCCAGCAGAACAATGGAGTCCCCCACTGGAGCCCCATGCAGGACTCCAGTCAAGGTCTCCAAGAAGGCCGAATACTCCGAACTCCTGTTTGGTGCATATGCACAAACAACAGTCAGAGTTTTCCCCCCACAACCCGCAGGCGTGGGAGGCGACCCTCTCGTCCACCGGGTAAACTCCAACACAGCGGCGCTCAGCCGGGGCTTGTGAGTATCCCCACACCCGCCCGGCGCCTCACACCCTGGGCAACTCCGGAGAAGAAAAGAGTCCAACCCCTATCCAGGAATATGGTTCCAGAACCAAGACTGTGCGTAGAGGTAAGCCCCACCAGATCTAACCGGTAGCGCTCCACCTCCCGCACCAGTTCCGGCTCCTTCCCCCACAGAGAGGTGACGTTCCACGTCCCCAGAGCCAGCGTCTGCTGCCCGGGTCTGGTCCGTCGAGGCCCCTGACCTTCACTGCCACCCATGTGGCATCGCACCCGACCCCAACGGTTCCTCCCACAGGTGGTGGGCCCATGGGATGGAATTGATGGTGTATAAACCTTGTTTCCTTTAGGTTACTTAGATTTGAGTACAATAAGCAGAAATGATGCTTGACTAATAGTTAAGATCAGAGAAGAGACATACAGTTTATGGATGATCACAGATTTCCGCCCAGGTAGACCATAAAAGTAGTGATCATCAGAGTATGGAACCATCCATATTATTTTTGGGAAATCTGGTTGAAAAGAATTTGTGATATAGAAACTTTGAAAACACGTCCAATTTGACCCAAGGACAACATGATGTTTAAAATAATAATGGTTGACATTGATATATTTATACATCATGTTTTAATGTTAAAATGTGGCACAGTGAATCCTTAAGCTTAACTGTATCTGTGGATGGCTACCTTACCTTACCTATAGACCAGTAAGCCTATCATCAACGTGTATCCATACAAATAACATGTTGGATTCACGTAAAAGTAAATTTTCAGACATTTCAATTCATTTATTTTTTTAAACTATCAAATAATAGTTTGGTGCCCCCCCGTGCAGCAACTTTGAGGGGTCCCGGTTGAAGATCTCTGCTTTAAACTAATGCATGAAACTGATTACAAAAGGTCTCCATGTTGATAAAAGAAAAGTTTCAATGAACACGTGTGTTGTAATACACATGATGTGTGTTGATGTTTTAGCCATGTAATTGTCCTCGGAAGTGAGGCATGCTTAGAGTATATGTGCATCTTTTCCTCATAATCTTTAGAATCAATTTTATCACCATGATGATCCCATTTTGGACCTCAATAGCAACTTCTCTGTTTCTCAGAGAGCACATTCTCTCACGCTGTTTTCCCATGTAGTTAAAAAAAAATTGAGTTCAGAACTTGAGGAAGCTTTCTCGAACCCAGCGATGACACACACACACACACACACACACACACACACACACACACACACGGCTAAGTTATCCATAAAGGGCTTTTTATTCATGTGTTGTAGCCCTTGAGAACCTGGCATCAAGTCCCCTCTGAAAACTATCAAGGGGACATACCATTACTGTTAAAATGAAACACGAATCCATCCAAACAGCTCTGTTACTTATTCATACTCTTAAAATCTTACTGCAGCTTATGGAGCTAACTGGAACGGCTTGCATGTAATTTTGAGAGAATTGGTTTTGTTCCCCATTGGCTCCAACTAGCATTGCCGGTTGCCAAATTCTCATAGAGGACCTTTTTGGACATTCGGTAAGGAATCTTAGTTCGTCATCAGAAAAAAAACTCCCATGATATTCCACTTTAATAGCTTAATGTGTAACAATAAAGGGGACCTGTAGGTTTTAACAAACCATCCCACATCCCTAAAAAAAAAAAAAAAAAGGTATTTTTAGCGAAAGAAGACCTTTTCATCACTCTGATACATAGACATATTTCACACCTGCGAGCAGCCCAGAACAAACTACACTTCTCTCCTGTTAAATACACCAACACTGGATATATTAAACACCTCGCTTAAGGGCACTTCCAGAGCACAGGAATAGGCTAGGGAAGGAAAGGTGACAAAAAAAATGCGACAAAAACGTCTACAAAAGTGCCAGAAGCCTGGAAAAAATTGTGGAGGACAACACAAGGGTTAATAGCTTGGTAACTTATGCACCTGAAAAAGGTATGTCTAAAGGCTTTAGGCCGCCTTACACTTTATTGTAGGCCCAGTTTAATATGCAACTTAATTTGGTACAATATATATAGTTAGGGGTCCCTGCTCCATCTCTTTTTCAACTGAGGGGTCCTTGGCCTCAAACAACGTTGAAGACCTCTGCTTTAGGGGATCAAACTCTTGTCCTTCCATTAGAATGCGGTTTCACCAGACACCGTGCCGAACTCTGCAACAACCCCTCTCTGGTTTCTGGGATACGCCAACGCCGAGGTATAAAAAAGGGCGGCTTACGAATATATGAACCTCTCCCTGACCCATACCTCCCCTTTCCCCTAAAACACACATTCTGTTCTGCACCATTATATAAAGCCCAGAATTGGCCCAAATCGCCCTTTTTCTCAGCCAATGAACTAGCCTCAGAAATGCCTATAAAAGTCCAATCAGCATGAACTACTAACTGATGGGATTCTCTGAAGCGCTCTTCAAAAAACTCTTCTTTTTTTTTCTCCTCCTCCCATTCTTTTCATCAGCCCCTTCATACCATTATTCTCTTCTGCTTTTTCGGACTATTTATCCCCCCGCTCCCCCCCATTTCATCTTCTCTTTCATAATTCAGGTCAGTCTGTCATCAACCCGTACATGGGACTCTCCTTTAATACTCCAATCCCTCTTTTCTTGATCTCCCAAACGTTTCTTTCCACCCGCCAAATCCCTTTTAAAAGTAAGCCAGTGGCCTTTCACAATCTGTTTCGCAGAGACGATAGAGAGACCCCGAGACAGGCTGAGAGAGAGATTTGAAAGTCTAAGTGGGAAGATTGAAAGATACTAAACAGATATTGGGAGGAACAGATGATGCAAAGTGAGAGAAGCTGGAGTGTGAAAAGGAGAGATGTGGCTCCATCTTAGACAATGGAGGAAAGTAGCTAAGCACATTTACTTTCTTGTACTGCACTCGAGTTATTTCCATTCAATGCTACTTAAGTCTGCTACATTTTTGGACAGTTGTAGTTCCTTTACAGCAGGGGTGTCAAACTCATTTTCACTAAGGGCCACACTGGAAAAAGAGAATCACACCAAGGGCCAGACATGTAGAGTTTATTTGTTTTTGTTCAGACTCTTTTGTGGCTTTCTCAGAGATTTGTCACTTTTTTGTAAATCTGTTGCTTTTTCCGACAAAGCCCTACAAAAGTCATCAAAAGAGTTCCTTAGCCATCATAGAATTTAGAAAATCAAGCAAAACATGATTAATCTTTTTAACAATAACTTGTTTCACAGCCTGAATATGAAAACTCTTCTGGGGGAATTTCTGATGCGGCAAATCTGCCATATTCTGCTTTGAATGTCAGGTAATTGCAGTTTAAAACACACTTTCCTGTGTTTTTGGTTTGGCGCACAACTAGGCGGGCCAAGATTTATTGTGAACCCAAATTGATATACGGGCCCAGGACCCAGGACCTCCCTAGATAATTGGAGATCTCAAACTTAGCTCATTACAAATGTATCAATATTGGTATCTTTGTTGGCAGCAAAGTAACAAAAAATTTGAGGATATATTTGAGGTGATTTAAAAACTGTGTTGCCATTACATTACAGTTCTTTTCAGCAGAGAATGTTGACATATTTATTTGTCAACTGTCACGACATATCCTACAATTATTTAATATCCAAATTCAAATGATTCTTATCAAAACATGTCATGCCATGCCTTTGGTTAAACATTAATATTGGCCAATGTGTTTTTATTTTATTTCTTAAATATCAATATCTGCATGGGCCTCAAACATATTGGTCAGGCTCTATTTCTTTTTTTTATATATATATATATATCACTGTGAAATGGACCAGTCTACACAAGTATTTTCACGTGTTATGCATAAAGGATAAGGCTAGCATTATTCTGTATTTTCAAGGAAGAAATACCATATTTGTTGGGGACTATTTTCAGCGGTGGATGAATCCACATATGGTGCTCTATAGAGAGTATTTGTGGCAGCAGAACGGTGTGTGCATGTGGGACTGAGTCCAAATAAACTCCAGCGTGTGTGTGTTCATGGTAACGAAGGATCATGTCACCCATGGCAACAGCGTGGCTCATTGATTTGTTTTTAATGGTTTTTGGACAACAATCGAGCTCTATGGCACAGAGAAAGGAGATATATCTGGCTTTAATAAACACAATCAATTCATTGTTGCTTTTTGGTCTTTTCATGGGATTTGTTGACAATAAGAAAAATATTAAATATCTCCAGACGTATCACTTCATTACACTTTGACGCTAGTACTTCTGTACTTAAGTACACACTTTTAAATGAAGGACAAATGACTTGTAATGGAGTATTTTCACATTGTTAAAGATTTGATCACCGAATAAAGAAACTAAAGAACTTTATTTGAACAAAGATACAAATGGTCAGAAAAAGAATGAATGAGGGAGGAATATTAAAGAGAAAGAAATGAAAGACAGACATGTATTAGCACATTGTTACTGCAGTGGCCAGTCAGTCTGGGAACCCATAATAACCCTTCAACACTAATGACAAAACCACACACCCACCCTCTGGCTGTCTCTAGGTCTCACATTCACCTATTTATCTCTCTCTCTCTTTATCAGTTTCCCTGTAGTTACTTTTCCCTCTTTCTCTATCTTATAGGCACACACACACACACACACACACAGTGTTGCTGTGTTGATGGTAAAACCATTCAATATCAGGGTTATTCTAAGGGGAAAAAGTAATTCCCTCTGACAGCCGTGTTAAGAGAGGAAATACCTCCACTACTAAAACTGGACTTAGGTTTCACTCGTGACACCATACCAGACTACATTTGATGATCTGGGTTATTTCAATGGCAATCTGGAGCGCCAAAATGCTGTAAAAACCAGTCAGTGAGACAGTGACGCACAATTGGTGTTTATCGTGTTTGGGACGCCGTCTGATACGCCAAGGGTCTAATTCTTTAGCCTCGTATTTCTCAGCATGAAATCTATATCCCACTGGTTGTTTTCATTTGGGCTTTTGAGTTGCATATAAATCACGGATGAAGAGTGGACCACCAGCTCTGTGTAAAAAACAAATAAGGTGGACCTTGTGGCCTGGAGGTAAAATGGTTGCCCCAAGGTTGGCGGATGCTGTATGTATAGCTGTCCACTGCTCCTAATGCTTAGGATGGGTTAAATGCAGTAATAAAATGGTACTACATTGTACTGTGTGTATGTGATGATTAAGAAAAAAGTTTGATCCTTTTTGTTTTTGAAAATATTGGAAGTCAGGTCCAGGAGAGCAAATCAAGGGGCAAGTGGACATCAAATATTATTTAGCTGCCTTTAGAATTCATCAAGCCAGAGTTCTTCTAAATGAAAATGATTGGATCGTTGGCGTGGCTTTGCAGCGTTAGTTGCAACACGCAGGTATTCTAAACCAGAGAGAGCAATGTTTGTGGAGGCAGTAGGGATTACGGGTCACTTTGGGTTTGGGTTTCTTGCTCAAGGACATTTACTCAAGCTTTAGACAGGCAGCTCCAGTCCAGCTGGAGGAAGAACTTTTTCATAAAGTCTGCACGAAAAAACACCCAGAATTCAATCCTATCAGATCAGATTCAAACCTCATTTATGGGCTGGTTGAAATGTGATTCAGATTTAATGTATGGTACAGCTCAAAAACATGCGTTTTTGTCACTACCCACATCTTGTCTATACGTTGGATGAGTTTGAGTGTTTCAGGCGTACCGTATGCTGTATATGATTCCATTTTGACCAAATTAACTGTTTACACTGCCAGCAACAACCTTTAACTAAAGTTTCCTTATAGGCTTTAACTTAATTATTTTTCCACGTATGCGCTTAACATGATGTACATGATTGTGACTTAGACCAAAGCCTCTGTCTGATGTCTTCATTAGGGCTGCACGATATGAGGATAATATGCGATAAAGTTGCGGAAAATCTCGAAAATGATATTACTTGCAATAAATGAACAGATACTCAGTTCTGAATTTTTTGCTGCTTTCAGTATTCTGCTACAAATACAACAAATTGCTTGTTGAATTTAAAACAAATGAAAGGAAATCATAAAAAAAAAAAAAAAAATATTGAAGAAATTGAACATTGAATTGAATATAAAGGCAGCACTAAAACATAAATCTGGGTCTGAGTGTCTTGTGGCAGCATTTTCGCTATGTGGTTATTGCCCAAGTTGATATCGCGATGACAATAAAAAAAATATTGACCAAATTAACTGTTGATACTGCCAGCAACAACCTTTAACCAAAGTGTCTTTATAGGCTTCAACTTAATTAGTTTTCCACTTATGCGCATAACATGATGTACATGATTGTGACTTAAGCCCGAGACACAGTAAGCCGATAATCGGCCGTTGGACAGCCTGGCGAGGTCAGTGACTCGAGTCTGTTCGGTGTGTCCCGTGCCGTCGTCCGTCTTAGTAAGAGCGTCCTTTGCAGCGGCCCGGGTTAGAATCCGACCTGCGGCCATTTGCTGCGTGTCACCCCCCGTCTCTCTCCCACCTTTCCTGTCTATCCACTGTCACTACAAAAAAAGGGAAAAAGCCCCCAAAAAATTATCTTTAAAAAATGTATTTAAAAAAGCCACAAACAGACACAAAACTGCCCTCATTTCTTGGCGGGAAAACAGACCAATTTGGCAACATTTCTGCAGCCTGCCGATTCAAACTGACACAGTGTTGTCCGCTTCATTCATGACCAGCCAAATTGGCGAGTAACTTTTTCTATGGTCACAGGCCAAAATGAATTTTTACCCGCATTTGGCGGGTCGGCGCGTGCTATTTTACAGCCCTGCTTGCAACCCCGTCCCGAGACAAAATGAGATGTTGCCAAGTGGAATTCATATTCAAGCTATCAACTGAAACAGAGAAACCAGTATAACATAATGAGAGTAGCCTGGAAAGGTCAGCCTTTAACCCTCTGAGGTCTAAGGGCATTTTCACACATCTTCTCAAATTAAACTTTTGTTTTAGGTATTTGCATATAACTGATCCCCATGTGTATCACATCAAAATGTTCAAAACAAACTCAGCTTTCCGTGTAGTGAGACACAAATCTGTCCCAGAGCAGTGTGTATGGAGATAATTTGGCGCTAAAGCTGAAACGTTGACGTCAAATCTCTTTTGAAAACTTTAACTGACGATGTGTTGTACGAATTGTTTCGGTGCTTGAAATGAGTTGACCAAAGTCTTAGGTTACATGTGATTCAAATAGTTAAAAAATGTCTGAAATGAAATTTTGTCATATCGCTTTTTGAGTGGGAGTTTTGTCAAACGTCGTTTGGACGTGCCGGTGCGTCTTTCGTCCTCAGAGGGTTAACGTGAAATTGATGCGACTGAACACAACGCATGTGCCTGCTGTCTGAAAATACAGAAGCATCAGGATAATTATGAAACGTGGAACTGCAAATTAGTGCTGGAAAAATGCAGATTTCTACACAGGAGATACAAATGCCACACTCAAAGTTTGGCATTTGTCTTTGTAGGATTGTTTTATTTGAACGCCTGGAGATTTTAATCTAGAGGTTTCTACGGACGCGATTAGATTGTTTTATTTAATTCTTTTGCCAAATTTTACAAACATACGGTTGCATTGAAAATATGAAACGTAGAAAAATGTAGTCTTGTGTTTTCCAGGAAACCTTGTTTTCCAGGGATTCATAAACAGTAATATGAGAGTCATGGATCATCAAAACTGGGCTGGTCTGGTTGGGAAAGAGTAGATTTAGAGATTTAGTGCGACAGGAAAATAAATTCCACTGTGAACCACAACAAATTACAGTTTAGTTCATAGAACCACCTTTCCATCTTTCTGCAGCCTTTGATATTTTTTCTCGAATAATAATTTTATTGATCGTTTAATGGCGCACGCCAGGACTCACAATAGACCTGCACGGCTCGATCCAACTTCCAGGGGTTTGATATTAAAAGATTTTCCGCCTTGAAACTCAAACAGCCGACATCTGTTAAAATTAATAGGGTTAATATCTGAAGTATCTGTAAGAAAAATGAAAGTACATTAAAATGTTACAGATACGGTGCTTGGGCTCAAAGCAAACGAGCGATACGTTATTAAATGGAGCCAGTGACATTGTCGTTAAGAGTTTTACATCTCACGCCAGGTCCGGGCCATCGTTTGTGGCAGCTTCCAGGGTTTTGATATAAAATACAAAGAAACCAGAGCCACCACATCTGCTCGAGACATAGAGATTATTTTCCATTTTTACTTTAAGTCCTCAGTGTCTCATCCAGAAGACACTTACAGGGAGCGAGGGGGAATCGTAGGGGTTCGGAAACGGACCTCTCCATTGTAGGAAAAATTATGAGGCATACGGTAACATTTTATTTGGGTTTGAAATCTGTGATTCACAGCGCTTTATATTTAAATAATCTGCTAGACATTACTGTCTCAGCTCTAATTCTCTTCTAGGTTAGGCAGCAGTTTCCAGTAGTTTTTAGTTGATAGTTGTAAAAGTTAAACTTCAAGATTTATAGCTGATAAACTGATGAAAATGGTCCATGGTATGTGGGTTGAAAATGCTTTGTTATGAATATTAGCGTAATGATGATGTACAAGTTATATCTTCACACACTGAACACATTTGACATTATTTGAACGTATATATATATATATATATATATATATATATATATATATATATATATATATATATATATATACATAAAAAAAAGATTATTTTTTGGGGCATTTTTAGGCCATTATTTGATAGGCCAGCTGAAGACATGAAAGGGAGAGAGAAGGGGAATGACATGCAGCAAAGGGCTGCAGGTCGGAACTTTTTTATTTTGGTTTAAAACCTGCAAAACTAATTAATTAATTTTTTGGCAACTGGTGTTTTTCAAATGTCAAGTACTTGTTGACATTTTATTCTGACCAAAATTATGCACTTAACGTGAAATATATGTACCCATTTGTTGACCTGTTCTTGTATTAGTCAGTACTTACTTTGTATTTGAACACTTAATTTCACATTCAAACACAATTTACAGCTACATGTTATCCAACTTTAAATTTAAACCTAAACCAAACTTTAACTTCATTATTATATTTTATGAAAGAAATATGGTTAATAATAAAGTGAAAAACACATAGATAAGTGATGTCAATTGTCTAGTGGCCCAATCACATGTATCTCTGTGTTTTTGAGTGTATATACTGTGTGTGCGTACGTGTGCGTGTGTGTGTGTGTGTGTGTGTGTGTGTGTATATATATATATATATATATATATATATATATATATATATATATATATATATATATATATATATATATATATATATACACACATTTCCCAACACCTCCCATAATAAACAGACCAATAAAGCAGAAATTCCATTTAAAAAAAAGAATGAATCATAAAAGTGGCTACATGAGCAGCATTATGAATCATTTTATTGATCACACCGGGGATGTTACAACATCTTCCAGGGCTTTGATAATCCACTTCAGAGCCTCCTTTACAGACCTACTTACAGCAGCAGTGTCTCTCAGTTGCATGTCTCCAGACGTTCTTTTTTTCTTTCCTTTTTGTATTTAATGTTAGATTTGGCTCAAATTGTCTGTGAATTGTTTTTAGGTTCCACAGTTTTGGTGCGGGCTAAATATTTGTGTTACAATTCCATAAGGTTATACTTGATTCGGTATAGCCTATCTCGATCCACAATTACTTGTAAGCTCCATCTGATATGTAGTCAGAGTGAGTGTTTGATCTGAATCCGAACAGCAACAAAGGTTCTGCTGGGAGAATTAATCCTAAAATGTAGTTTAAACACATTCATGAACATTAGATCTAAAGTAAATAACAAATACCAGAAGATTAGCACAATATAAGGAGGTTAAATATGTTCAAGGTGGTAGCCAAAAAGCTGTACTGTATGAGCCATTTATGGGAAAGCATGACTGGAGCAGTTGATGCCAAGTACGATTTCAGTGCTCCAACAAGAATCTTGGACAGCATTCAGGGCTTTTTCTCATCGTTACCTGTCCCTCAAGACTTTGATGCATGTCTGCAGACAACACATTCTCACTCCCCTCGCGTCAAAAAGCGACGCTTGGTCAGGTTCCTTTGGCGTTTGTTATTGACGGCAAAAGTCTCCGTTAGAGTCGTATTTAGACGCGCTTGGTCGGGACACTTGGCGTCACTTTTTGACGCTCTGGGTCGGGGCGTACGTTTAACTGACATGTGGCACGAGAACGGGACAGTTAGGTTCAAAGCGGGAAAGATCGTGGGTGGGATGATAAAGTGCACGTTTCAGTGACACGCTGGACAAGAAAGGGACACAAACAGCGGTCTCCTGGGTGAAAGTCCGTGTGTCGTTTGACCCATCCACGTCTTTCATACTACTCGCTACCGTTGTCTCTCTTAACACTACGTCATCTTACAGGGCCGCGGCCGAGCTGCTGCTCTGACCGGTGCGTCCCGTACAGATGCTGAAGGGTGATTTTTGCGTCAGTATCCGATGCTGAGATCCACTGACCAAGCGTCAGTATTTGACGAGTTGGGAGTGAGAACGTGTTGCTGCAGAATAACTTTGAAACACGACAACTATGAAACAACCAAAAGTTGAGAGTGAAAAGCAGCGAACAGCTTCTAGAGGCGTAAAACAAGCAGACCACACTAAATAGAGCACAGAAACCAGCCGGAAGAGAGAGAGAGAGAGAGTCGAGGGGAAGTAAAAAAAAAATATAAATAAATAAAAATACGAACTTAGAAACACAGGTATGATCCTTTAACCTCGCCCCAAGCCCCTGAGCTGCGACCAGCTCCTTGTTTTCTCGAGCTCAGAGGAAGCGACAGAGTGATTTTCCATGGCGGCGCAGCGGCAGCCACTGGAGTTGGCCCGCGGGCCTGCTCTGTGACGGTAAAGCCATGGGAACAGAACTGTAAAAAACTGGCCCTGGACACACTACTGACAACACACACGGCTATTAAATAAGACCTTACAGGTATGTGTGTGTCTGTGTGTGTGTGTGTGCGCGTGTGTGTCGACACAGAGAGACAGAATGCTAAAGGAAAATAAAGGAAATGAAAGAGCTGAGAGGTGAAAATACATAGAAAAGAGATTAAGAAAGTGTGTGTGTGGTGTGTGTGTGTGTGTGTGTGTGTGTGTGTGTGTGTGTATGGCTGTAAAACCCTATACAAGGTGCCAACGGCTGTGACCTTTGACCTGTTTTGAATGTTGCTGTATGTTGGAATGTGTATTAGCAGGATTTGGTGTTCCGGTACCCCTGAGGGCGTGCAGTGTTTGTGTGTGTGAGAGAGAGAGAGAGAGAGAGAGAGAGAGAGAGAGAGAGAGAGAGAGAGAGAGAGAGAGAGAGAGAGAGAGAGAGAGTGTGACCTCAGACATGTGTTCGTGTTAACTGGCACCATTAAGCCTTGAGGGGATCATTAGTGGGCTCTGGGAGCTGCCTTATACTGTACATGGTAGGGGACCTTTACACACACACACACACACACACACACACACACACACACACACGAATGGACTTTAACACATTCACAAACACACACTGCATGAAAATGTTAATGCTAAATGCCTGAAATATAAACGTATACACAGACAGACACACACAGACTCCAGCATGGCCGCCTAAGCGTTTCACCATGGAAAGCCAATTTACAGTAAGGTCCATATTTAACAACCATAAGGAGCCATACACATGCTGCAACAACGACTGTTCAGATTTATATGGCGGGCAACTATCAGCTCTGTAACGTGATTGGTCAAAAACATTTCCCTTAAAGTTTGGCAAGCTGAGCTACTTTCTCTGGTAGGTTGCCCCCTTTTTTTGGATGCTAGGGATAATACATGGAAGATTAAATGGTTTTGTTATACAAAAGATGCCATTTTTAATAAGTAAAGGCCACAACACTTCAAGTCAATCAAAAATGCTAAGTTTTCCTCTTATTTGCAGTGCTATTTATCAATCTAGATAGTTTTGCTGTGAGTTGCCCAGTGTTGGTCTACTCTCCAGTACAATGGAACTAGATGGTACTCGGCTTGTAGAGCGCCAAAAAAAAAAAACTCAACAGCAATGTCTCTTTCCAGAAATCATGCCCGGGTTATTCAATATAATCCATAGGCCTGGTTGTAAGTAGTTTCATGCAGGAACTATTCTTTCTACCTAACTACACCCGCCAACAGTATCCCTGCGCAGAAGTAAGCGTACTCATGGACGAGAGGCTCGTGCTCGTGGCAGCGTGAGATCATCCAAATCTGTATGTTGTTTTCTGCATGGTCTGCACAATTATGATACAGTTTTTGCCTATTGCTTTCACACTTTTTGCAGAATTTGGCTCATTATGTCAAAACTCTACACACAAGCTAACCAGACATAGCACTTGGAGATTAACAACTCACATCTATGCCAAAATGAAAGACTGCAATCAAAACTTAACACTCCTTTCCAAAAAAATGTAATTCTTGCAACAAAACCATACACACAAGCACCATTTGAATTACTCTTTCATATCACCAGCAATGGTGCTTTATATAAAACACTGCAGTCTTTGTTTCTATTTTTATCGTCATTTTCTCAGACTCAGTCTTCTGTAAAACTCAAAAAAAAAATTTCTTACAGAAATAAAAAAAAATAGAATCACAAAATGGTGAAACGCAATACAGTCGCTGCTTCCTAAAACAGGAGGGAAAGCTGGCAAAAAAAATAGTCGACGCTGCGTAAATCACAACACTTATCAATATCACTTCCTCATCAGTCAGGCACTAGATCTGACCATAATTACGCTTGTGCTTTCCATAAACTGTCGTTGCTTTAGCCTATTATTTGAGTTGCAACCCTGGCAGTGGTACGCAATCGTGAGAGCAAATAAATAAAAATAAAAACATAATTCAAACCACTTGTGCGCATTGGCAACACACACGGCTCAAGAAGCCGACAAATAGCCGATATTGTAATTCCTTCCCATTAAAATCTATAGATTTCATAAAAATACCCATCAGGGAATGTTAACGGGGTTGTCGGTCTCTAAATGTTTTAACTTTTATGAGCTCTCTCTCTCTCTCTCTCTCTCTCTGCACACCGAGATCCGCCTGATCTTCTATCAACCGAGTAGTGACTGGTCAGTAGGCGGTGCTGTTACACCGGTTGATCTCTGATCTCCAACTTAACCTGCTCCCGACCAGGTTAGGCGTTCAGCATGAATCAGGCCAACCACGGTGATTGAACCCGGTAACAAGTGATCCACCTTTGTGGTACAGAATACCCTGGGTTGAACCTGAAGTTAGCTCGTTAACGCCAAATCCTGCTTCGTAGTACAGGCCTCAAGTTGCAAAGTAATTTGATCAGGTCATCCACTGCAGGCATAACAAGTGGAAATTCTTGAAGTTTTTTCCCCCCCCCCGGCTCTGTAATTATAATTTTTTTTTTATGCCTGCCCTAATACGCCGACGTAGTTTTCTCCCCACAGTGAGCAGAGTTGACATTTATGGGACGGATGTACAAGGCAAGTTGAGGTAAACGGGTAACACAGCAGCACTTCACAACAGACGATTGAACGGTGAAGACGTTCCGTTGCTCGGCTCGGTAGGAAGATTCCAGGTGGGAATCAACGAGAAACAGAGACGGGAGGCGACAAGAGAAGCACTCAGAAGAGGAAGATGGACTGAGGATGAGTGTTGTGAGAGAGGAGCACGATGGGAGGGAAACCAAAAAACAAGGACCGGGGAATAGGGGAGGGGAGGGGGAGGTTGGGGGGGCGGGGGAGGTTAAACACGCTTCCACACAGCAGTCTCCTTTTGGGCAATTTAAGTGGTCTCTTTGTCCTCCTTCATGGTTCCCTTCCCTCCTTTTCTCTCTGTCCTTTCTTTCGCCCTTTTAACAGTAACCAGAGAGGCCAAGAACAACGCTGGGAGAAAGAGAGGAAGACAGGAGGAGACATAAAGAGAGAGAGAGGGAGGGAGAGAGAGAGAGAGAGAGAGGCTTAAAGAGGGGCGGTTAGGAGATAAAAACTGTCTCCTCGCTGTAAGAGAATCCCTTCTTCTCTTTGCTCCTCTTTTTTTTTTTTTTTCCCAGATAAGGGAAAGAGCAGGTTTATTTCTTGATGCTCAATTGAGGCTGGAGACCCTGTGTGTGTGTGTGTGTGTGTGTGTGTGTGTGTGTGTGTGTGTGAGACAGATGAGTTTCTCAGACCCTTGACGCCTATCATCCCCTTTCTTTCTTTCTGTTCTGTTTTCCGCAAATCCATTCATTCACAGTTTCACAAGACGAGGTCAGTCAGGCTCTTTTTTGGCACGTACGCATGCACACACACACGCACGCATGCACACACACACGCACGCACGCAGGTCCGTCCCTCAGGTAGCTGTGTGTATGGGAAACCGACTGCTCAGGGTTCAGCGGAAGGTTGGCCCGCCTGATGCAACATGGACACGAGCGAGCGAAGACCCATAAGACGATAAAGAAGAAGGAATAGGGAAACAAATGAAAAAAAAAAAATGTACCCTGGATGTGCTCACCCCCCGCCCCCGAGCGTACACAGGGGAATCTGAAGAAGATGTGTGAATTTTCCTCTCCCCGTTGCCCAACTGATTTCCATTTTTCATTTACTCTGCTGTTCATTTTCCAAACTGTTCTCATGGCTTTGGCTTTGCTTCTTTCACTTCATAATCTGCAGCTGCAACCCTGGCTCCCTCCTTCATTTGTTATCTGCGTTTCGTAGCCTTTACATCCGATCCACGTATTAATCATTTGAACCCTCGTTTCTCATCGTTGATTTCTCGCTCCTCTGCTACTCATCATGAGTGTTATTACAATTCAATTGATTCTGTTCATTTCTTTCTCTAGTTTTTGAGAAATGACTTGCATGTCATGTTAAGATTCCTCTCAATTAATATCACATAGCTTATTACTACATATGATATGACGACACTGCTCATGCTCTGATGATCTAATTTCCCCACAGTGATCGAAACGTGTTATTTTGTCTCGTATGTCGCTTGATGATTTGAAACCATTGTCATTCCCTTCTTACATTTAAAACTTTGTATACTCCAAGAAACCATGTATAGAATTATGTGTGCAATCATAGCTGCTTTTTAAATATTCTAATAAAATAAAATATTTTACCTTTAGTCTGACATTGTGTAGCCGTCTACTGTTAGGGGGTAGTCATTTTGTCATATGTGGGAAACACACAGCCTGTGGTAGAGGTTGCTAAAGAAAAACACTTATCTTAAAAAGGGGAACTCCCCAAATTGTACACATCAAAGCCATTTTACAGGTCTTGGGGAGTACTACTGTATCAAGTATTTTATGGCTCCAGAGTGAGCGGCATGACACCTGATAAACTGCCTCACGTCGGTTGTAGCCGGAGACCACACGTTTGAATATCAATAAAAAGAAAAAAAATACCTGGGGGTGTTGCGAGTTGTAAGTCTTGTATTTGTTTATTTAAAAAAAAAAAAAAATTGTTAATCAAAAGAAAAGAAAAAAAAAAAAGGCTGAATGAGAAAACATGGCAGATAATGTTACAGCAGTAATTCACCCCAAAGGGATTCCTCCTGCCACCTCTGAGGCCTCTTTTCCTCTGCCCTCTCTTTCTCCTCTCCTTCACCACCCTGCCCTCCTCTTTACCTTCCTCTCCTACAGTATTCTTTCTGTGGAGTGGGAAGCTCCAGGCTGACCCCCCCCCCACCCTCCCACCCCTTCCCTCAACTGTTCCCCTCTCCCCTTGCCCCGGTCAGAGCACCTCTCCTGGGACGCAACCAGGCAGCGAGGTGGGCCTCTCTGGTGGTCTGGACCGGGGGATCTGGTTAGTAAGGAGGAATGTGTGGAGCGTAAATGAACACATACACACAGTAAAAAAAAAAAAAGACATACCTGCACACACCTACGTAAGCGTGCGGGCACACGCACGGGCACACGCACGGGCACACGCACACGCACACACACACACACACACACACACACACACACACACACACACACACACACACACACACACTGAATGATTTGAAAAATCTAATTGCAATTTTTCTGCCAGATATTGCGATTAAGATTAAATTTGCGATAAAAAAAAAAAAAAGTTTAGCTAAAGTTCAGTGTTCAATGTCCTGGAGCTTTATAACATGAGACACCATTAAAACTGCTCCATATTCTTGTGCAAGGATCAGAACATAGATATGATTTGCCTGCAGTAAGGAACATTGAATCTGTGATATGTAACATTTCTCCAGCATTTACCTTATGAAATAACAACAAATATCATAGTGAAAAGAGGAATAAAAAAATGTGTCAAATGGGTCAAATTGCGACGCACACGCACACGCACACGCACACACACACACACACACACACACACACACACACACACACACACACAGGCTGATAAGGAGCAATGACACAGCTTCTCTTGTCTGTCATCCCTTTTTTCCTCCTCAGCTTATTCACTCAGTTCATCTCCGGGGAGGATGGAGGGATGGATTTTCACTGATAGGACACAAGTGAGAAGGTTTTGTTTACCCAGGGGAGGAGAGACAAAGGAGAGAGAGAGAGGGTAAAGTGGGAGGAAAGGAAAGAAGAGTTCAAGGCCTTAGGCAACGTCGATATATTTTCTATGGAGAAAATTGTATGTATTAAGTAATGTATATAAATCTATGTATAATTGTAATTGTTTGGAAAACTGAGTGGTGTGAAGCGAGGGAGCCAGGAATCGCGATGAAAGGAGACACAGGAGGAAAGAGGTCAAAATGGATTAACTATCTATCAAGAAATGAAATTATAACGAAAGCACAGTGCTAGCATAGTTGCGATGCTGATTTTGAGATGATAAAAATCAGGTTGAAGAACGTTATTTTGCCAACTATACAATGTTACTTAGGGTCTGACGTTTGTTCTGTGTAAAGTAGGCTACAAAAGCTAATATTGATTCAACGTCTGTCAAGGAAAACATTGTTAATTTGAATCTTACAGAACTGAAGAGGAAAGGTATTCAGTTTTTGTCTCCAAAGAGAAAGGCGAGAGAAATAGAAAATGAACATGTGAGCAAGGTAGATGGAGAAGATGAGATGGAAGGAGAGAGAGAAGAGGTGGAAAGAGAGAGAAAATGGCAACAGAAACGTGACAGAGACAGAATACAAGGCCAAGGCGACCAGGGACAGGAGGAGGTGGGAGAAGACCACAGAGAGCATCACCAAGATGAGGAGGGAGAAAGCGAGAGACAAGATAACGTAGTGCCTGGGCCATCACCAACGATCTCCAGTCAAGCTGGTCCACACGGTATGGAAACTGTTGATGCATAGTATACTAAGCAACACTAAGCAACAAATGACAAAGCTTAAATATGAATAATTAGGGAAAGTTGTCAGTGTGAAAGTGTGATGTGATGGGGAGATGAGTTTTTATATTTTGTGTAGAATGTATTTTAGATCTATTGCTCAGATTAAATATAAAAAATATGTATAAAAAACAAAAAATAAACAAATGAACCTAAAAATACTCTCCCAGGCTAAAATGTTAGTGTGTGTTATACACAGTCTGATGGTTATAACTAATCAATGACAGTTCCTAATTTTGTACAAATGCTGCCTGCATCGCTGCCTCTCTGACACAGTCGAAAACAGTTTGCTTCCCCTCTCACACATCGGCCACTCATCACCTGGGTCTTAACTAAATGCCTTTCCTGTGATAATACCCCTTACCTCTATCATACTTCTATCTCCTATTAAGTGAGATCACATTGTACGGTCACTTATTCCTAATATGAACTGTTTCAAATGAAACCTCAAATGCAGGACACTGGTTGCATGAGATTAAGTTTGTCTGTATGAGTTTGTAAATGGCAGCCTGCGCCCTTTTGTAGTGGTGACAAACAGGGACGAAAGCCTCGACTGCTGTGTTCCCAACACGATACCCGCGAAATATGACAGCTTGAAAATAGCGAAATGGGAACTTAATTTGATTAACCATCCTGTTGTCCTCGGGTGAAATTTGACCAATTTTACAAAGTTCCTATATGAGAAATTTGGGTTTCTTTCAAACCAACAGAGCCAGGGCTGTGTATTAATACCGGATTCTTTTTTTTCAGCACACACAGAAAAAGAAGAGAGCTAGGTGACCATAAAGAGATATTCGCTGAATTTGAGAAAAAAGTGAATTGGATTAAAATCACTTACTAAACCTTTGATTAACCGTTTTAACAGACCCCAGATGAGGCGAGAATCAGCAGGCGGCAGCTCCAGAGACGGGCGTTCAGTTAGCAGCTGTAGCAACTACAGTTCAGCAGGCCGGTGGCCAGCGGCAGCGCTAAGTCGAACCTGTGTTACGGCAGCAACAGGCGGTCGGGGGATCAGCTAACCCTAAACCTTTCCCCCCGCTGCTGAAAAAAACTGGACAGAAAGATGTCAGCAGTACAGGACTGTTATTCTACACTGGATCACTTGATTAATACAGTTGTTTATGTGTGTGTGTGTGTGTGTGTGTGTGTGTGGCCTCACAATCAGGTGAGATTGAATCAGTTCTTTCATTAGCCAGTCTACAACCTTCTGCCATTTCCTCAAATTAACCCTGTAAAAATACTGTGTGTGTGAGTGTGTGTGTGTGTGAGTGTGAGTGTGAGTGTGTGTGTGTGTGTGTGTATGTGTGTGTGTGTGTGTGTCACGCCCTCCTTGATCGATTGCCCACCCCTCAGTGCAAACATTCTGGTAAAGTTCACGGTTTGTATGTGCAGACACCTGTTCCACATGGTTTTTCTTGATGAGTGTGTGTGTGTGTGTGTGTGTGTATATATATATGTATAAGTGTGTGTGTGACTGATTAAGCAGTGGTCTTGGATTCCTTAGTGAGGAGTTGTCTGGCGTAACGGTTTGTGGGTGTGAAAAAGAAAAACAAAGAAAGAGGGAGCGACGGAAAAAGACAGATGGATGTTTAAAAAAAGAGTGAGGAGGGAAGAGAAGAGAGACGTAGGAATAACAGCAATAAAGTATCACGGGGGAAGCAGGGGATATCAAGTCAAGTCAGAAGTCCCTGTGTGCCTGCGACTTAAGAGCGACTCGAGTCCGAGTCTCAAACTCGAGCCCCAATCTCTGATTTATTGTTTAGTCCAGAGATCTTCCACAGGGGGTCCGTGACCCCTAAGGGGGTCCTCAGAGTTACTGCAGGGGGGCCGCCAAATTATTTTTTGATATTTATTTGAAAGTTGTTTTTTTTTTTTTTTTTTTTTTTTTAAATGTAAACGTCTGAAAATATATATTAACATTAATCCAACATGTTATTAGCGAAGATGACATTTTTTTTCATTTACACATGATTGATGATACGCTTACTAAGTAAAGTATGCCAATATGGTAGCCAGGCACACGTACAAGTACACTTTCCACTAGTGCTGTCAAACGATTAAAATATTTAAATCGCGATTAATCGCATTAATGTCATAGTTAACTCTCAATTAATCGCACATTTTTATATGTTCTACATGTCCCTTGATTTTCTTTTTGTCCCATTATTTTTTTCTCATTTTAATACTCTTATCAACATGGAAAAGTGGATCGGCTTGCTTTGTGCAAATTATTTTTTTTTTATTGCAAACAACATTGGCATATACTGTAGTGTTCAATTTCACACTAACATTCTCAGTGGCGTAACGAGCCAACCCCCGGGCCCTTAAGCAGGATTATCAAGGCTGGGGCCCCCGTACTACAGCACGTGATGATAGCGCAATGTCCACGTAGGCTACCATGGATAGGATAGGATAGGATCATAGAGACACAGCATATAAGAGATGAGATGACAAAATCAGGAGTAGCCTACGTGCACTACAACAACAACAACAAAACAAAACACTGGTGAATGTACACCGTGACACATGAAAAAACACACAAGGGCAGTCCCTCCAGGATTTCGCACACTTTTTTGAGATTACTCAATTTAGTCGTAAGGTGACTTTCCCGCACAGAATCTCAACTGAAATCAATTACCTCTTCTGAAGAGTCCATTGTGTTATTTTAATCCTCCGTGTCCTTGCATACTAGCAACTTTGCGCAATCACGGAAGGCTTGTATCGCGTGGACAAGCCGACAGTGTTGTTGTCATTACTTAGAATTCCTCATGGGGGCGACAGAAACTACGCACTATAGCTTTAATTAGTTCTTAAGTTTAGTTCTGCCTGTAGCATCACATTTCAATGAAAATAGTATACATCTGATGATGTTATTCTTTATATACAGCCTACCTATCAAGTGGTTTTAAGTGCAATAAACACAGAAATTTTTTTTCTTTTCCCATTTGACCGGTAAAATGAAACCTTACAGGTCACATGACCGGCACCAATTCCTTCTAGCGGAAACTCTGTATGGTATGTGTCATAAAGACCACTGGACCACCACGCAGCTAGTTATTCACTAGCTAGCTTATACACCTGATGAATGCCACATGCACGTGAGAAGCATCATACAGTCTGAAACACAAAATGATTGTTTTCCCTCCATATCACCTCCTTATTTTGCTCTTCTGAGTTCACAGGAAATCGTATAACATAGGGCTGGGCAATATATCAATATAAATTGATATTGTGATACGTGACTATCGTCTTAGATTTTGGATATTGAATAGTGTTATCTTTTACTGGTTTTACAGTCATTTTCTGAACTTTCCAGACTGTTCTCACCGTTCTATTATTTGCCTTTACCCACTTAGTCATTATATCCACCTTGCTGATGATTATTTATCAAAAATCTCATTAGGTAAATATTTTTATTTCTACCACAGGCAATAAAACGTGTTAACACTCACTAAGTGTCAGATAAGACTCATATTCTTCGCGATACTGCTCTAAGTGGAACTTGCACAAACATAGGTTTTTACTTACATCATTATAAAATACTATTTAAGTACTTGTACATTTGTATTCCCAACTTGTATATACGTTTGTACAATCTTTATTTTTTTAATATTTGTTCTTGTATTCTATCCTATGTAATATTTCATGTATATTCTGTATGTGTGCTGTGTGTCTGATATTTTGATGCTGTAGCACTGAAATTTCCCAATTTGGGATCAATAAATAAATAAATATCTATCTATCTATCTATCTATCTATCTATCTATCTATCTATCTATCGTCAACCCTATATCTCGCCGCAATATCGTTATCGAAGTACTTGGTCAAAATGATCGTGATTTGATTTTCTCCATATTGCCCAGCCCTAGTATTACATAATATCTTCTACTGCAATACATCATATCAGGTATATAATACTCTTAAATGGATATAGATGCTGCATTTCATGGCCCTTATTTGATAGCTCCTTGACTCCTCGGTCCTCGGCTGAACCGAAAGTTCTGTCCCTTGTCGCGAATGGTCGCCTCAAAGCTCTTATTTCTGCCCCGAGGCTCGTTGCCTCCCTCCTCCCGTGATTTTTTTGCGTCTCTCCCGTGCCTCCTCGGTGGGAGGAACTAAGACGCGAGGGAAAGGGAGGCAAGTGGAGGACTCGAGGAGGCAATTTAAGCAACATGAGATGCCGCTATAGTCTGCTGAGTCCATTCCAGGTTTCCCCTCTTTAAAGTGAACTAGAGCGCTTCCTTTTTCCCCAGACCACGTCTACCCATCTGAGTGGAGCCTGGCCTCCAGCTCCCTCTAGTGGCGACACCGGGAACAAAGGTGAGCAGCTCCTTCTGTACAGGTGCCGAGCTCACTCTCTGTTCTCAAAGTACACTCCATACAGATAACTGATCCTAAAGGGTCAGGCTTTTTCCTCCAGGTCTCAAACAGTAGGTAAAAGGATTTTGTTTAAGTGTGTATTGGCTGTCTAGCACTTTTCTTTCAATGTCTGCAACAGCGAAAAGTTTAAAATAATGAGCGTTAGGAGAGAGAGAGTGAGCAGTGTGTGTGTGTGTGTGTGTGTGTGTGTGTGTGTGTGTGTGTGTGTGTGTGTGTGTGTGTGTGTGTATGAGCCTAATTGGGTATTATTAAGATAATAATGTTGTTTAATGTTTTATGGTCCGTCTTAAAGCAGACCAACGTTGTGCCCTGCGTTCACTTTAATGTTCATGTGTTAAAACAGGCCGCAGTAAAACACACCGCAATGATGGTAACTGTAGAGAGCACACACACATCACACGTCATATAATGACATTTTACCAATATACTGTACAGTGCACAATAGAAAGAAAAGACTGTAGGGGGCGGAAGCAAAAGATTATGCACTTTTGAAAAAGAAATAAAAAGCAGCAAGTAGATAAAAAAAAGCATGTTCTAGCTCGAGCAGTGTAAAGATTTAATCGAGTGGTCTGCAACTCGAACACAAAGGCCTATTCTCACACACACACATTCTACACGTTCAGCTCAGGTCTGAGACAAAAGACTGTCTAAATATGACTTAAATCCCACAAATAACTACTACTTTAAACATTGAAACTACAAACCCTAATTCCAATAAAGTTGGGAAGTTGTGTAAAACGTAAATATAAAAACAGAATACAATGATTTGCAAATCCTTTTCAACCTATATTAAATTCAATGCACTTCAAAGACAAGATATTTCATGTTCAAACTGATAAACTTGGTTTGGTAACACTTTACTTGAAGGTAACTACGTAAGACACTGTCATGACACATGAACCCTAACCCTAACTTGTCATGCCAAAAAAAGAATGACACTTAATTACAGAAGAGTTATGTCATAAACGTATGTCATAAAATAATGTTTATGACACATTCATGACAGTGTCATGTCACTCTTATGTAGATATTGTCAAGTAAAGTGTAACCCTTTGGTTTTTTGCAAATATTCACTCATTTTGAATTTGATGCCTGCAACACGTTCCAAAAAAGCTGGGACAGGGGCAACAAAAGACAGGGAAAGTTGAGGAATGCTCAAAAAACACCTGAATGGAACATTCCACAGGTGAACAGAGGCCCGTTTCAGGAAGGAGGTTTAACAAACTCTGAATCTAACCCTGATGTCTGAGTTGATTTACCCTGAGATGAGAAACTCTGAGTATTCGGTTCCAGAACAGCTGACTTGACAACCACAAACGGAGGAAATACTCATGCACACGTACAGCAAGTTTGAACAAAGCAATACAGCGGCTGCTGCAAAAGAGAGAGAATTTGCGTGGGAGAAAATTGCTACAAGAGTAAATGCGTAAGTTCCAATATAGTGTATATCATATTTAATCATAAGTATAGCCTAATATTACTGGTGAAATGGTATTGATCCTATAATCTATTAGGTGCAATCCTGCAGGCGAAAACGTCCTAGGCCTACTAATCCCATTCTGAGGCTGCAGCGCTATCATTAACAGAATTAAAATTCATCATCTTTTATTTCAAAGGGTTTACATCATTCACCTGCAGTACTCTGGAACTCTTTTTTAATGGCTCTTACCGTTTTGTGTCCAGGCAACACTACAAAAACGTTTAAAACACGTTTCAGAGCGAGTCACACTCTTCTGACGGCGCTTTGCTATACAGTGGCTTTACTAATATGCTCCGCATCACCAGTGTTGTAAAGAAAACTGCCGTTTGCAAAAAAAACGTACACAAAGACACGATGACACAAAGAATGTGCTGGGATGTAGAGCATGTCCACGATGGGTGACGTTAGTGATATGAGGACGGATAAGGTTATGTAGGCTACAGAACTGACTGGGAAGAAAAACGATACCGCTCAAATAGGTAGGCTAGTATCTGGGAAATGAAAATGCATCTATAGTCGGGGCCTCAATATCATCTCCCGACGTATGTTTAACTCCTTGCGAAGTAATACAGCTTCTTCATCAACGGGTTTGTCGACAAAAGAAAATGCCATGTTTTGAGAAATAAAACGTTTTATAGTCTGCCTAACACGGTTAATAAACCAACCCTGTTTTTTTATTCATGCAGATAACAAACTGCACTAAAATGTGAATGAGGTTTATTGAAGAAAACCTGCTTCCAACCAGGTTAGGTTCACAGACTCAGTTACCATAGTAACTGACTCTGAGGTGAAGTTACCTCTCTTTCTGAAACGGGCTGGAGTTACCTCCCTTTCTGAAACAGAAAACCCAGAGTTCCCATCATCTCAGGGTTAACAAACTTAGCGTTTTCACTAAACCTGCTTTCTGAAACGGGCCCCAGGTTAATTGGAAACAGGTGAGCGTGATGATGAGCATCGCCAAAAGGCTCAGTCGTTCACAAGCAAAGATGGGGCGAGGTTCATCACTTTGTGAACAACTGCGTGAGCATAGTTGCATAGTTTACAAAAAACGTAAACGTACAATTGCAAGGAATTAATGGATTTCATCATCTACCGTCCATAATTTCATCAAGGCCGAAAACCAACATTGAATGCCCGTGACCTTCGATCCCTCAGGCGGCAATGCATTAAAACAGACATCATTATTCAAAAGATATTACTACGTGGGCTAAGGAACACCTTGGAAAACCATTGTCAGTTAACACTGTTTGTCGCTACATCTACAAGTGCAAGTTATAAACCCTACCATGCAAAGCAAAAGCCATATATCGACAACTGCCAGAAACGCCATCGGCTTCTCTGGGCCCGAGCTCATCTGAGATGGACTGAAGCAAAGTGGAAAAGTGTGCTGTGGCCTGATGAGTCCACATTTCAAATTGTTCTTGGAAATCATGGACATCATGTCCTCAGGGCCAAAGAGGAAAAGGACCATCCAGATTGTTATCAGCGCAAAGTTCAAAAGCCAGCATGTGTGATGGTATGGGGGGTGCAGTAGTGCCCATGGCATGGGTAACTTGCACATCTGTGACGGTACCATTAATGTTGAAAGGTAAATTAAGGTTTTGGAGCATAACGTGTATTAGTTTGAACATAAAATATCTTGTTTTTGTAGTGTATTCAATTGAATATAGATTGAAAAGTATTTGCAAATCATTGTATTCTGTTTTTATTTAAGTTTTACAAAACGTCCCAGCTTCATAGGAATTGGGATTTGTATAATGGTACAGTAAATTCATACATTATTGGTCTTTATTGTCACCTAATTCAATCTGTACACACACGTTGGATTCTGATTCAGAATTGAAAATATATAATGGAGAACCTACAGGAGAACAGTCACTAATTTCTCAGGTTGTGGAACTTTTTTTGCACTCTTTGTGGATTTAGTTGGTCTATTTTGACCTACTGAGCAAGTAATTGCTGATTTACCCTTCCGATTGTGATGATTGATAGCAATCATCTGTATGCGACAAGTTTGGACTAAGAACATGTTGTCTCTGCAGTGAACCAAAACAGTAAAGTTGTGGGTCGGAACAAAATACAATAATGACCTGAAAGATGCTAAAACGCTCCATAACAGTGAGGGCTGATACTGCCGAGTCAGGTGATAATTTCTGGTGGGTTCATCACATACACAGGGCTCCTTGATCCACTGTTATTATAACAATATTTATTACAACTAGTTTGAGAAAAGACGTGGTCTATAAACAAATTTTTGCCTACATTCTGCCACGAATTAGATTAGAATAAACTTGTTCATAACACGAAAACGTCCCAGATTCAGACAGTTGTTTGTTGTCTGATTGGCAGTTGTTTGTAACGCCCTCTACAGCAAATTCTGCCCATCTGGTATCTCAGCGGGTTACAACAAACCATTAAATCTATGTATGTATACTATTTAACCCCTTGTTAATAAAGAGAGAAGGAAGGAAGGTGTGTTAATGAACGATGGAAGAAGACATGAACAAACTCGTTAAGACCGACCCTGGTGCTCCTCACACATTGAAACCAGCTGGTACCCACTATATGCCCATAGTTCCCTATATGTTTAGGGGCCCATAGCTCTAGGGTAAGAACCTTATTTGTGAGCATACATGGTATGTGTGTACCCCTAATGTGTGTGTGTGTGCGTGAATTTAAGTGAAGGTGGATGTTTGAGCTGCAGGGGTAGAGGGGGTCTGGCGTGGAGCTGAGGCCCAGGCGAGAGGCCTCTCTGCCAGCCGTGGCAGCGCTGCAGCCCTGCCTCCCTCTCCTCCACACCTCCAGGCTGTCACAGAGGTCCTGCCGCGCTGCACCGTTTACCGACCACTATCAGACCGAATGTAACCCTCGACCAAAACATGGCGCGTAACAATATTAAATCCTCTGAGATCTAAGGGTATTTTCACACATCTTCTCAAATGTACCTTTTTAGGGTATTTGCATAAAACCTATCCCTGTGTGTTTCATATCAAAATGTTCACAACAGGCTCAGCTTTCCGTACAGTGAGGCCCAGTGTGTAAGGAGATAATTAAGCGCTATAGCTGAAACACTGATGTTCGCTTTATGAAATTCCTCAAATCTCTTTTGAAAACAAACCTCAACTGATGATGTGTTGTGCGAATTGTTTTGGTGCTTGAAATGAGTTTACCAAGGTCTTAGGTTCAAAATGTTCTGTAATATATGATTAAACTAGTAAAAAGATGTCTGGAATTAAATGTTGTAATATCGCTTTTTGAGTTTTTTTTTTTTTGTCCTCAGTGGGTTAAAAGCAGGAGTTTTACCGACTCGATGTGGCTTGTAATGTTTCTTGATTTAGGATGATTCATAAAAAATGTTAGCGGGCCAAGTTGCCCATTGTTTTGGCTAACATGGCTCGAAGAGGAGCTTCTGGTCATATCCTCTGGAGAGAGGGCAGACTGGAGTGGTGAAAGAAGTATTCAGATCCTTTACTTAAGTAAAAGTACAAATACCACACTGTAAAAATACTCTGCTACAAGTAAAAGTCCTGCATTGATAATGTTACTTAAGTAAAAGTATGTAAGTATCATCAGGAAAATGTACTTAAAGTATTAAAAGTAAAAGTACTCAATGCAGAAAATGTCTCACATTTTAGAAACAAAACTTTCTGTCAATCAAATAAGTGTTTAATCGGCTAATCATATCGGCTGGACTTGTAGGCCGTTATATTGTTGGGTGTTTTCATTGTGTGAATGCTGATTCAGCAGCATTTGCAGTATTGTTATCCGATTCTACAACTTTCCTTGGTCGCATCTAACTAAAAAACATTCAGATATCAAAATGTTCAGCTCTTTAAGCACATGATGGGACTTCTTCAACATTCATTCTGCTATTTATACCTTTTAAAAATGTTAAGCTTTTAAAAAAACAAACATTTTTTACACTTAAAAGTCAATGAGAGCAGGCTTCAAATCCTCTTCTACCTCTAAATGCTACTCCTACTTCATACTTTCACCTACAGACACCAATCAAAGTTTATACCATTCACAAAAACTTCAGCTATTAGGCTCTATCTCAGCAGTTTGATATATTTAACAGTTTTTGTGAAAATTAAGTTTAAGTTTAGTGTTTCTTTCAGGAAGTTTATAATAGGTGTGTAATGCGTGACTTACAGTGGGTGATGTCTTCGCTAGAGCATGGAGCCTTCATCTTAGTCCCTTCTCTATAACTTGCTCTCACGCCCACAATTTCTTTGTCATACAACATATATACAACAAAACATAGGTATGCTTGTCCCCTTTCAGCCAACGTGCTCATTTAAGCAATAGGACTTTTTGCTCAGTGAGCTTTCAAATGTCAACAGGTCCAAATATTCCTCCATTCACTGCCCATGTTAAACATCCTTGACATTTCCACGCAAAAGCACAGTGAACCACTTTTTTGAATCGCTGATTTGCATGCCCACATTTTTTTTTTATGTTTCCGCATACATTTTATATCAATATGTTCACAAAGGACTTGCGGCACTGAAGATGAGGTCATTTCACTTATGTCACCTATAGTTTAGGCTGTCTGAGCCTTTCATCCGCAGGTCAATCTCAGTGTCCCTTAATGGCAGCAGTCTGACATCATGTGACATGGTCCTTAGCTGATAACAGAGATCAAAGGGATCTCTGTGTTTACAAAGATGGCCACTGATCAGTAAGCATGACACAGCATTTTCGCCAGAAAACTGCAACAACAGACAGTAATATGTTGCCACCTACAACTTGTGTACAATATGGCTATTATTCAACTTTTAAAGATATATTAATTAAAACAATTATCACTTTTCCACATTTCTTACAACTTCACCTTCTTCTTACACATTTTAACTAGCAATCCAGTTTAGCTTTAGCATTTCAAAGAACCTTTAATTACTCCACGTTTTTTACATTAGTGTTGTTATTCAACTTGTCAATGAAATTCACACCAATTAAAACAATTCCCACTTTTCCAACTATTTTCACTACTACAACTTCCGACGACAACAGATTTAAGCTATTAATCCAGTTTAGCTTTAGCAATTTACCTATTCAGCATGCAGACGCATTTTCGTCAGGAAATGCATTTTCTAGTTTATAATAAAACGTCGTATTTTATAAACTACATGCGTTTTGTGTGCAAAAATCTTAATTTGTAAAGTAACTAGTAATTAAAGCTGTTAGATTAATGTAGTCGATTAAAAAGTACAATATGTCGCTCTGAAATGTAATGGCGGAAGAAAGTGGCATTAAAAGAAAAGTGTCAAATTTTAAAAATCCGATGAACAATACGTTTTTTTCAGCTTCATTCTAGGCAAAGTAGTTTTACTTTGGCGATCTTTTAAACCAAACATGCCGCCGGGTTTGGGGTTAGGAGGGATAAAGAGACAAACTCTGCGTAAGGAGGAAGGTTGGGGTGGATGAATGGGTCAAACAAACAAAGGACTTTCACCCGGGAGACCATGTGATAATAGATGTCAACAGTGATACTTAGGCTATGTAAGTTTGCTAGGTACTGCTGCAAATTCTGCAGGATGTCACTCTTTTTGGCCGGACGTCCGCTTTCGCTTTCTTTGTGTTGGAATTATAAACTCCGGTGGATTTCTGAGGACTATGGTTAACTGCTCCTCAGATCTCTGCAGGGTAAATCCAGACAGCTAGCTAGACTATCTGTCCAATCTGAGTTTTCTGGTGCATGACTAAAACAACCTTTGAACGTACACGTTTCACCAAAACAAGTTCCCATCCGAGCATCCATTAACTGTTCAGACAGACAAACAAACCCAAAGGATAAACTTTCAAAAAACTAAAAATGTCCATCATAATGGATCACTACTTTCGAGCACGTTTGACATTTGTCAAGCTGAAGTTTCAAGGTAATAGACACTTTATGATAATAGACTTAAGGTCTGTTTTCGGAAAATGCTTAGAAATAGATACATATATAAAAACTGTAGATAATAGTCCTTCAACTCTCTCTACATTACATTTAATTTACTCTACACGGTGATCTGAGAAGCCCAAATGACATATTTGTGTTACTTTCTTTTGGCTGGGACTAAACTCTACCATATGCAAAGCCTGGGGAAAAATGAGTCCTGAGTGTGCGTAACCATCATGTTATATAATACCCTTTTCTATCGATAAAAACCCACATTGTCTGTATGATACCTGAGCTCGTCTCGTTCTTTAAAAACACGTTTTGGACCGCCATCAACCTTGTGTTCGCCGTGCTTTTTTCCTTTGAAATCAAATATGTTTGTCATAAGCAAAGTGGAATCGGATGCATGGATGTGTCTTGTAAAGCCCAGAGCCGCAGGGCTATGCCAGTGTCCAATGAAAGAGCTCGGATGGATGCCGAGCAAGGCTTCAGCTACGGCTCTGATGTGGATGAACGCATGTGGAACACTGCAAAGTCGCCATGCGTGAACAAACAGATATGTTAGCAATGATTTGCCGGATTCAACATCAAAACGTTTGGCTTTGACCACTTTCAGACCCATTCAGGGTGTGTGTGAGATGCAGACCAGATTGAGATTTGTTAAAACAGCGTTTTCTATCTCCCATCCGAGACCAGTGACCAGCCAAGTGCATTTGACCTCAACACACACTGACAAACACTAACACGCACAAAGACAGACAGACAGACAGACAGAGACAGACAGACCGACAGAGAGAGACAGAGACAGACACAGATAGACCGACAGAAAGAGACAGACAGCCTGAGACAGCGACCAAGAGCCAGACAGACAGATAGACAGAAACACACACAGACAGAGAGCGAGAGAGAGACACACACACACACACACACACACACATACATTGTAACGCTGGCTGCACAGATTATGCAGACGCAGACCGCTACGAATGACTGACACACACACATTGTTAAAATCATACGCTTGACGCTTTATTCTACGTAGGTTTAGTTAATGATCGGGTTATAATAAGACATCGTTGGCTATGTAATCGCTGACAACCGGGACAATTTCATAGTGGTTGGTGTGTAAAACGGGACATTTTAGCGTCCCGACAGGCTTTTGTCGGGACTCGTGACACACAACTCAAAATTGGGACTGTCCCGGTCAAACTGGTCACCCTAAGTTATATGTCTCAATACCACACACACACACACACACACACACACACACACACACACAGGAAACAAGTTGATTAACTTTAGCATTGAATGATTCTCAGTATGAGTTACATTCTTCTCTTGTCCTTATATTTTTCTGTCTCTCTCTCACCCTCTGCCTTTCTCTTGATATTAATCCAACAGGGTTTATATTCACCATGTCATCGCTCCCGCTCAGTTTGCTTTTCATTCTTTTTCTTCTGTCTCCCTTTCTCTTATTTCCCTTCCCTCCTTGTAATCGCTTCAAGCCACCTCTATACATCCTTGCACCCTCTCCTTTCTTTGCATCTCCCTCCCTCACATCTCTGGCTGTATTTCTTTTCCTGTGCTCCTCTAATCCTCTTTTAATTCTCTGTTTTCTTTCTTCTGACCATTATTCTCTCCTGATGCTCTTCCTCATCTCCACCCCCCCCCCCCCCCCCCCCCCCCCTACGCACGTCTCTTCCTTCCTCTCCGTTATCCTCTTCTCGTCTCCCTCCTCGTCCTCTTATTTCTCTCTCTGACAAAAAAACCTTGACAGAGGAAAAAAAGTGAAAACAAAACAAATGAAAGTAGGAAAAAGAAGAAGAAAAAAGGAGTTTGACAGCAACTTGCTTCCTTTCTTACATGCAGTCGCCCTGGCCGGACACCGACGGGTGGCTTTTATACAGACTTAACCTTGTTTCCATCACACGCACACACAGATGGCTTGATTCAAGTTGGGACCATAAAACTAAAACTCACTGACCAAAACACACACACAACCATGTTCTTTGGCGAGCGCAGGGGCACCCTTCTGTTTGTGTGTGTGTGTGTGTGTGTGTGTGTGTGTGTGTGTGTGTGTGTGTGTGTGTGTGTGTAAGATTCCTACCCCTAAAGTCTTTGCAATATATCCCCAAGATCAGTTGCTATGCGAAGCATGGTCAACAAACAGCCAATGGGCATTCTCTCTCTCTTTCTCTTTCTCAAAATAAACCAAATGCTGCCTTTAATCACTTTTATTTGTGCGAGGACATGAAGAGGCTTTGCTCCAAAAAGAAGAAATAATGTCCAACTCTGGAAGAAAAGAAAAACACACCTACTCTCACAAACCTGACTGCTGCCGTGAAGCGACAGCACACTGCAGGATATTATACAGGTTGTGAGTCATCCCGAAGGTCCCTTGGCTCGCAAACACCTGATGATTTTCGGATGGAACCGTTTCGGTTTTTGAAATATCGACTGATAAATCGGAGGTGTACCAAGTTGTGGAACGCTGTGGACGTTTGTTGGCTCTCAAAAGTCTTTCAAAGTATGGTGGTTCTTTCGCGCCAAACTCCAATGAGAAAAAGAGACATTATTTTTGCACAAGCAGTAGGATGAGCCATGCAAGTACACGTCACTGTCCAGCAGAGAGAGAAGAAACTACGAGTTTAAGTTAATTTGCCAAAAGAAATTAGTCTGCCGGCTGTCTGAGCCTTTTTTCCGGGCTCGAGTTTCATTTTGTTTTGACAGTTGAGGACAGACTCGCCGTTTTTAAACATCATCATGCGAAGCCGCGTTGCCACCGGACGTATCTTTATCCTCAGACGGAGGAAAACATGGCAGCGGCCTTCCAGCACCGAGCCACTGTTCACCATTCAAAGAAACCGCCTTTGTTTTGTTCGCCCTCCTCGTTTTAATCAGCACTGACGCTGCTGCGCAAGGATGCGAGCCAATCACAACACAGTCCCAGACAAGAGGGCGGGACTTTACAGTAATCAGTTGAACTCATAGACACAATGAGCCCCGACTGTCCTAACCAAAAAGAAACATGAGTGCAGATTCAAGTTTTGGAAACAGTGCTGGGAAATTTGCTCTGAGCAAAAAATAAAAAAAAAACTCCCTTATTCAAGTTTGTGTGTAAATGCTCCAAAAAGATTTTTAGCTCGCCAGCTGCAAATTTGCTGCACACGAAGATGGAATTCTCTGTTGCTTTACTGTATTCTCTGGGTGATCTGGCATCATTTTTCTGGATGAATTAACTCTTTAAAAATGTCTAAAAATGTAGTAGTTTTTTTAAAATCACCCTCAAGTCAGTTTGTGTGTTAATGTGGGTTTATTTAGAGACTGTATGCACACAGAAGGGGGATATTGTATTTTTCATCTTTGGGATGGTAGTTCTGACTTATTATTTTCATTACCACATATTTATATTTCTTTCCAGCCTTCCCTTCAGAGATTTATCATGAAGAAGAGTTGAAATAGTTAAATCAGAAAATGTTTTCAGCATTGCCCTAGAGTCAAACATGGCTGACACAAAACCTGCAAAAGCCAGACACATTATAATGCAAAAGAGCAACAATTTTTTTTTATGATATCCACTTTCCCTTCTTAGAAAGTAAAATCTTATTTTGTCCAAGAAAATATTCCAAAACCACACGATATTCAATGTACAATGAGAGAAAACAGAGATTTCAGAAGCTGAAACCAGAAAATGTTGTTTATCGGTGTTTCAAGCCCCCCCTCGTCGTCTTCCAGGCTGCCTGGAAGGCACTAGGATTAGGCACTGGTTAGGGTAAAGGTTAGGGTTAAGGTTAGGTCTGGGTTAAGGTTAGGTTAAGGTTAGGGTTAGGGTTAGGTGCCTTGAAGTCAACGGTCGCAGCGCTGCCTGGAAAGAGACGTTGGGGGCTTAAAACACCATTGAGCGAAAATTTTTGCCTTTTTTGCTTACTCACTTAAAAGATTAATTAGTTATCAACTATTATTGATTAAATTAGAAATGAGTAAACATTTCAACAGTATTAAGTTTTGGATACTTGTCTATCTGCAAATATCCTCCCAGCAGCTGAAACATGACAGTAGTATCACAAAGTACACACACACACACACACACCCATCCTTGGCGTTTCCCTGACGACACTCCCCTCCCTCATTCTTCTCCTCCTTCTCTCCCCCCACCCCCCCCGGGAGGTTAACCAAGGTAACCAGTGAGGTCAGGACCCGGCGTGTGCCATAGTTGACTGACCGCTCAGCCTACGCATGATAGGAGTGTGTGTGTGTGTAGCAATGTTCACACACAGAAGCTTTTATGCTGTTCACAGAATAAAGCCATGTCAGACAACACACACACACACACACACACACACACACACACACACACACACACACACACACACACACACACACACACACACACACACACACACACACACACACACACACACACACACACACACACACACAGCATTGGGTGGAGATGGAGACTACCAGTTGGACATGCCCCAAATGAAACACTGGAAGAGACATAGGTGTGTGTGTGTGTGTGTGTGTGTGTGTGTGTGTGTGTGTGTGTGTGTGTGTGTGTGTGTGTGTGTGTGTGTGATCATCTGAGCTTGAAAATGGATGAACATGTTGATTGCCAGCCTTGTATCACTAAAATGGCGTATGAACAACACGCCAATTTCTTGAGTAATTTGCTTGTTATCACTACGCATCATTTCAAGCCAATTCCCATCAGGGTGGATGGATGGGTCAAACAAACAGGGCTTTCAAAACTACAATCTTTTCCCAAACACACCCAAGTACTTTTGTTTGAATTCACAACATTAACCACGGGTAAAATGAAAAAAAAACTGACAAATTGGAAATTAGAGCAACTCCCATGTTCTGCAAGATAAAATTACAGTTTTTCTCAAAAGGAGGCTGGTGGCTGTGAAGAGCACAATACATATTACTTATTTAGTTTTATTTCCTCTTCCTATGTTTATTGTGACCGTTATGAACCAGAATACCAAGGTAAACTCCTTGTATGTGAAAACCTACTTGGCAATAAATCTGACTTTTATTTAGAAAATGTAAAGAACTAGCCAACATTTTTACAATGCTAAAATAAAGCCAGCATGCTTTTGGCAATGACTAAAAACTGTCCTGACTTGTATGTTTGACATAAAATGAAGACGACATGGATGCGAGACAAATGAGTACTGTGATATCAAAGTATCACCTATTCCGTGTTAGTAACAGTAACACGCGGAGAGAGAAATCAGACAGTAGAGCACTCTCTCATCATCTCATGTGGTTGCCGTGGTTCACCGTCAGGGACGATTTGTCTTTTACCGAGACAAGAAGACTCTGCTGGACCCAAAAAAAAAAAAAACAACATTAACATTAAAGAAAACCCGGCTCTTATATCAAAAGGGAGAACGTCTATCAAAGGGATGGATGAAAAGACGACATACTGGGTGGATGAAGTAAAGAGTATTTATAGGTCTGGTGTTGAGTTACTGTATACCCAGTTCTGTGATGGAAATTTCTTTCTGGTTTTTTGCCATATGATGCTGAACAGCAGATCAAATTTTAAGATTTGGGTAGCAATTATTTTTAACTAGTAATATCTTGCACAAGACTTCATAAAAAAGTAATCTTTTGGTGATACAGATGTTGGCTTTTAATGATGACTGAGGGTGATTTCAAATACAGTCCTTTTTAAACAAACCAAACTCAGTCTTCTTAAAGCTATAGTGCGTAGTTTCTGTCGCCCCCCAGGAGGAATTCTAAGTAATGACAACAACACAGTTGTTGCATCCACATGACACAAGCCCCCACCCTTCCTCCACCCAGTTGCTAGTGGCCAAGGAGGACACTGAGGATTAAAAGAACATGATGGTAATAACCTTCACTTTGAGTTTCTGCTCGCGAAAGTCGCCGGACGACAACAATTTCTAAACACAGTCATGCTGAGAAATACAGAGAGTGTTTTGTGGAGCTGATAGTCTTAATTAGCTTTGCAGCAACTCATTTGGCAATGGCTTGAATGTAACGGACGTTCATTAATATGAATTAACATAAAAAAGTTACGCACTAAAGCTTTAAAGTGGACCAGAAAAGGGACTTCACATTCTGTATGTGTTCACATATGAGCAAAAAAAAAAGCTGACTAATACTGTAGGTCTGAGTTCTTTTGGAGGACTGAAACGAACCGAGTGTGAAAACGCCCTTAGTTTCCCTTTCATCTGACTACTATATATTACCAGGGACATTTCAACTTTGAGCTACGGCTGCTGGGACAACTACCATTTGGGAAAGTCACGCCATGACACCACTTTTAAAATGCACCGAAAGAGTATTTGGTACACTCTATATATATAGAGACAGCAACACAGTGACATAGAGGCAAAGATGGAGAATGGAGAGATCATCCAAAGGGCAGGCAGACAACCAGACATGGAAGAAGAGGGTGAAGAGAGAGTGATGTAATGGTGTGCAACCATCGGAGCCGTCCCAGCAGAAACTGCACGCCAAGGTGTGTGTGTGTGTGTGTGTGTGTGTGTGTGTGTGTGTGTGTGTGTGTGTGTGTGTGTGTGTGTGTGTGTGTGTGTGTGTGTGAGAGAGAGAGAAAGAGGGAGGATGTTTACGGCTCACATATGAAACCAATCGTCTCCCATTTAAGGTTAGATGGACTCCACCACGTTATATTAACATGAAGATAAATGGACCAATTATAAGGCTACACAACACACTAACAGGCTGCTACTTGTCTTCAGTGTGTGTGTGTGTGTGTGTGTGTCATCCACATCTGTGGATGTTTATCACATCATTGAATAGAGAGCGAGACGAGAGACAGTGGGAGGGAAAAATTAAGATGGAGAGAGAGAGAGAGAGAGAGAGAGAGAGAGAGAGGTTAATGCTGATGATTGTGTTCTTCCAACCAACCATGTCTGTCTTGGCTACCAGAGGAACGATGTTTGACTCATCTTGAAAAACCAAAAACCACAAGCAGGGAAAGGTAAAAATGGGGAACACGAGAGAAGAAGAAAAAAGATGGTGACATCAGGAGGCAGAGATGAAGAATTACGTTCTGCACGGGAGTAAAACTGAGGAGGCTTTCACATAACCAGGGACACAGGCCCGAACCCTAATAGACTCGACAGTGTAATTAGTGTCGACTAGGCCCGGGTACCGAATTCAATATTTTTTAGGCACCGACTGAATTGCCTCTTAAGCATTGAGTATCAAAAAATGCCTCGTCATTCAATACCCAATTACAATACCTAAGGAGTAAATCTCCTCGGCGTCAGTGAGCCAATAAGCACGCAGCATTCTTTTATCAAGATCTAAAAATGCTGGTGATTGGCTGTCTAATGTTACACGTCGTAGAGACAGGCAGGAAAAACTCTACGTTACGCACAGAGAGACGGGTTTTGGTTGGTATCGGAAAAAGTATCGTTTAAGAACTGGTATCGAAGTCACGCTTTTGGTATCAAGTACCGGTATCGACATTTTTTTGAACAATACCCAGCCCTAGTGTCGACACTGTGCAATGGTCACAAGACGTGAAATCTAACTAACTAACTGTTCTGAAACACCAGCAGAAGACCCCACCGGGTACCACTCATCTCCACTAAAAATAGGACAATGAGGCTACAATTTGCACAAGCTCACCAAAATTGGACAGTTGAAGACTGTAAAAATGTTGCCTGGTCTGATGAGTCTCGATTTCTGTTGAGACATTCAGATGGTAGAGTCAGAATTTGGCGTAAACAGAATGAGAACATGGATCCGTCATGCCTTGTTACTATTGTGCAGGCTGGTGGTGGTGGTGTTATGATGTGGGGAATGTTTTCTTGGCACACTTTAGGCCCCTTACTAACAATTGGGCATCGTTTAAATGCCGCAGCCTACCTGAGCATTGTTTCTGACCATGTCCATCCCTTTATGACCACCATGTACCCATCCTCTGACGGCTACTTCCAGCAGGATAATGCACCATGTCACAAAGCTCGAATCATTTCAAATTGGTTTCTTGAACATGACAATGAGTTCACTGTACCAAAATGGCCCCCACAGTCACCAGATCTCACCCCAATAGAACATCTTTGGGATGTGGTGGAACGGGAGCTTCGTGCCCTGGATGTGCATCCCACAAATTTCCATCAACTGCAAGATGCTATCCCATCAATATGGGCCAACATTTCTAAAGAATGCTTCCAGCCCCTTGTTGAATCAATGCCACGAAGAATTAAGGCAGTTCTGAAGGCGAAAGGGGGTCAAACACTGTTTTAGTAGGGTGTTCCTAATAATCCTTTAGGTGAGTGTTTATATACAGTGTTTCCTCTGTGTTGATTTGACCGTGGCGGCCCCCCACGGCAACATTTCTGCCCCCCACGGTATTTGAAATAGGGCTGCATTGTTAAGAGTGCATGTCGGCGAACGTTTGTATTTTAGGTGCATTATATTACATGCTGAAGTAGTTACACACTGCATTAACATAATGTAATTAATAGTGGGTTTATTGGTATTTGCTACAGAATGCTTAGCCTAATATATATATATATATATATATATATATATATATATATATATATATATATATATATATATATATATATATATATATATATATATATACACACACATATATATATCTTATTGTACTTTCTGTATTGTTCTGAATAGGTCTTTGTAATCCGACTCTATTACATTGAAAGTGAGGGTCGCCCCTCAATGATCCCTCGAGGATGAATAAAGGTTGAATGAACATTGCCAGATCTCCACGGTGCTGTGCCAGCGATGGAGTGCCTGGCTACACCACCTATCCAGAGAGAGAAATGAGGAGCTCATCTTAGATTTGGCTCATTCACTGTGTTTTGTACTTTATTAAACTGGTTTCTCTGTGCATAACAGATGTGTAGTGATGAATGTATTACAGTGTTCCGGAAAGGACGACTGCTGTTGCAGCCTTTTCGTTAAATCATTCGAGTGAGACTTCATCTTTCTCTCTCTTTCAGTCTCGACTGGTTTGTTGTTTTTGCCCAACACAGCGGAACAACAACTTGAGTAGGATTGATGGATGTGGCTGATGGAGAGAGAGACAGAGGTCCTGCAAACCTTTTACATCTGTCTGCGTGGGCGAAAGACCGAAAAAAGATGAAGAGTGAGAAAAAAAAGAAGAAACACCAAAAACCGAGTCAGCGAGAGTTGTGACGTCTTACTGAGGCTGTAAAGATGGAGGGGGGACACAGCTGTGGCTTTGGGGTTACCGTGTGTGTGTGTGTGTGTGTGTGTGTGTGTGTGTGTGTCTGTATGCATGTGAGTATGCATGTGTGTGTGTGTGTGTGTTGTCTGTATGCATGTTCACTCCGTTACACAACTCCTCTGTGTCTGTGTGTGCTGTCTGTATGCATGTGAGTATGCATTTGTGTGTGTGTGTGTGTGTGTTGTCTGTACGCATGTGTGTATGCGTGTGTGTGTATAAGCATTTGTGTGTTGTCTGTGTGTCTATGTGGATGTGTGTGTGTGTGTGTGTCTATATGCGTGTGTGTTTGCGTGAGTGTGTGTGTGCATATGCTTTTGTGTGTGTTTGTGTGTGTGTGTGTGCGTGTATATGTTTGTGTGTGTGTGTGTGTATATGCGTGCGTGTGTGTGTGCTCTCAGACATACTCCATTCGTTATCGTTACAATGTGATTGTATTTAATTGTTAGATTGAAAATCAAAACCAGAACCTTGGTACTTAACAGAGATTTCCCTTTATGTCATCACATGCCAGCATGTTGAATAAGGATTTTAACTTGTGACCTGCTGGAAGGTTCTGATCCAAACATTTGGTAAAAATATGGGTGAGTCAAATTAAAACAAACACGAGACAAAGAGCCACATGAAAAGCTGCTGCTTATAATAAAGAAAGAAAATAGCAGCGAAAAAAAAATAATCCTAATTTGAACCTTTGACCCCTCTGGATTTGAAGATGTGGGAAGAGATGGGGATAACCAAAGCTGACACTCGTAAACAAGTTGAAATTGGAACGTGAACAGGTGACCTCGTGCGTCTGATCATGTGGAAAACAGTTTATGGGTTTGAATCCCAGCCGCTAAACAGAGCTGCTGAGGCCCATGTGGATCCAGTTGGCCATCAAAGAGCCAGAGAGGGAAAAATAAACAATTTTTATATGATTTCTCTCTCAGAAAGACTGTCTCCTCGCTGGCGTTACCGGCCCAAAACAGTGTGCTGGATCCATTGTTTTGCACATGTGTTTGTGTGATTGTATGTATACGTTTGCATGTGAGTGCATGCGTCCCTTCCTTTGCAAGTGGTGTTCATTTTCTGCTGTAATTGCACAGAAAAGAGAGAGAGTTGAAGGAGTGATTGAGAACCAGGAGTCAATGGAAAACATGATAGAAGGGGAGAAGATGAGAGAGACAGATGAAGGGGAGGAGTGAAGGAGGAGCAGATTATTTTGCTTTTCCTGATTGAGGTCAGGGACAGCTGGGAAACAACCTGAACTTAACCAAGTAAACCTAAAAATAAAGTAATGGGTGTTATTGGAAGTTTATTTTGAAAAGACACTGCATGCACGTAACGAGCAAAAAACTGCATTCCCAAACCGTTAGAGACGCTAGAGTTGGACCTAGAGCATATGTGTCAAACTCGAGGCCCGCGGGCCGAACCCGGCCCCCTTGCAAATTTTGATCCGGCCCGCATATCAATTTAGGTTCCAATACATTTGCCGAGCCTAGTTGTGCACCAAACCGAAAAGACTGTACACTGTCGAACAAACTGCAATTGCACAACACAAAGCAGTACTTGGCAGATTTGCCGACTTTGAGCCTCAAAAATTCCCACAGAACCAGAGAGTTTTTATGTGTGGTAACCTACTTTTAAAAAAATGTAATCATTGCTTTTGATTGATTTGCTAAATTCTGCTGACTTTTTTTTTTTTAGGGCTTTATGTGGACCAAACTGTAAGTGAGAAGGCTTTATGAGACCCTTGATGGGATTCTCATTTTCCAGTGTGACCCTTAGCGAAATTAAGTTTGACACTCCTGACCTAGAGCAGTGGTTCCCAACCTTTTTTCCTTGGCGCCCCCCCTACTCATGTCTAAGAAAAGCTGAGCCCCCCCCCACCCAAAACCGAAGTTGATGTAACTCTCGAGATAGAGCCTCTCTTTCTTTTTTGATACAGAGGAGTTATCAGCACTGTTTCTCCGGCATGTTTCATTCATAAAATAGTGATGCCGTGGGGCAGGAAAATTGAGGATACAACAAAATATATAGTTTTCATACAGACTTTTGTATACATTAGATATTCTAGTGTATTATAATTTGTTTAACATGTGCAAAAACTTTTTTTTTACCTCAACCTCAAACCAGATAAAGACTCGCGCCCCCCCTGTGATCTTTGCCGCCCCCCCTGGGGGTGCCCGGACCCCAGGTTGGGAACCACTGACCTAGAGTGTCATAGATTGAAATTGAAGCAGATTTTCCAAAACTACTCTTCCACTATAAATCAATAAAACTGGCGACACCGGGCACGAGAGCCGCACGTAGTGGTACGTATGCTCCGCGGAGATCTGCTCTACAAGTGTAAAAATAGAGACAGTCTTCTATTTATATTTTTTGCCGCGAGGTGTGTGCGGCCCTTTAACACAGAAATGGATCATAAAGTGTCTATATGTCTTTTAAATTAAACTACCGATATACAGGAAACGACTTAATGACTGTCAGTGAGCGTATTGGCAGTTTCAGGTTGAGAGTTTCTGTTTTTATTGCTTGTTTCCCTCACCTGCCTCCTCTGATAACAGCTGACAGTAGATTGACGTTTCACAGCGCTGTGCCGGCTCCAAAAAACAACAATCCCAAAGCAAAAGCGCTCTGTCTCGCCTGTGACTCACACCATCCTACGCCGTGTGTGTGCTGCGGGTAGCCTGACAAGCCAGACCCACATCAAGATGTTGGATCTGGGAACTCACCATTGGCAGGGCTCAATCTGATTGGGCGGGATAAAGGGTTGTCTTTCAAATTCTTTCTGCACGCGATAGGATAGCGCTACAACCAGGCAGAGCAACGCTAGTTGATAGATTAAACTTTTGCCGTATCTGGTCGGCAAAACATTAGGGTTGGGCGGTAATACGGTATACCGCGGGGTCTTAAAAATAACAACGGTATCAGTTTCAATACAGTCATGAAAAAAAATGCAATGCACTTATATAGGAGACAAGGGATTAAATATTAAATATAATTTATGTAATTATGTGTGGTTGTCATCACGTGACAGTGTGGAGTCGTTTTTTTGTAAGTTGTTGTTATGTTACTATTATTTCAGTATTAGTGTTTGGTATTCAGTTTCTGAATGGTGCACAAGCAAACAGTTTGGTGACGCCGTCTGAGCCTTACGTCATCATTTTTAATTAGTCACGGTAATAGCGTATACCGCGGTAAAATAGGGAGGTTTGACGGTATAAAATTTTGGATACCGCCCAACCCTAGAACACATCTTCCTTTTTTAAGAATGACTTCAGTGCCGTTCTTTGTTCTTTTCTCAAAGAAAAGCTCAACTCCAAGTCTTCCAGAGTCGCGGCCAATACCGCTGTTCCCAGCAGCAGCCATAAGCCCCACCCACTGACTCTATACACGATGCGATTGGCCTGACCAGAGTTTGGTTTTTCCAGCTTGCAAGCCAACGGAGGGTTGCTAGACTGACCCTGGCTGCAAATTACATTTGTTGCCGCTAAGGTGCGTCTAGATTTCTTGAAGCCGGTTAAAAGATTCGGTCCACATACGTTAACCTTCCTATGTAGCCAAAGGGGAAGGCCACTGTCGGACAATGTGTTCACGTGCCACATTCAGGCCAAAACCATCTGGCTGCAACAGCTGGTGACTCACACTCGTCTGATGCTTCTGATAACTTCATTGACTGAAATAAAGCCTTCACCTTACATAGAATTCATTTCAAGTGAGAAAACAATCGCCTGTCAACTCACGTCATAAATCTGAAAAGTTGCTCGCTTGCAGTAGGTTAGGAACAGGTGGAACTCAATTTTGCGCAACAAGAATTCTGATGAAGTGAATGATTTCTAAGAGTCTTGACTGGGTAGACGGAGGTCACAGATGGTAAAAAAAAAAATGTTGAGCACCGTGACCTAGCCTGAAGGATTCTGTAAGTATTGTCCTTTATGAAAACTGCCCTATACATCCCCCGTCCTCCCCACCAAACCAAACAAGCATCCAGACACTAAATGCAGGAAATTTAAAAAAGACGAGGGCAAAAGGACAGCAGGGGCCGCGTGTGTACAAATACAGGAAATACCAGCTTTCTCCTACAAGTGCTGTTCATGCATAAAACAATTCATGGCCATTCAACTGTCTTGTGAGCTTCTCTCTCTGCGCGGCAGCTAGTAAACACTGAGACGCACGCCTCCCGATGGACGCGACAAGCTCGGTCACGTGAAAACAAGCTGGAGAACAACAAAAAAAGCCAAGTCACACTAAAGAAACTGACTTATAAAAACATAATGATGGGAGAAAAACAACTCAAAACTGATGTGAAAAGTGGAAAAACACGCCATTCTCAGCTGGAGCCTTTAAATAATCTTTCGATGGGAATCAAGCAAATCTGCCATCTGTTATTAGATTGACAACTATGAATAATTCAGTAGCACGCTTTAGTGAGACGCTTTAGGCTCCTGTTCGTAGACCTGTCCTTTGGACTGGATTTTTCCAGAAGTGCAGAATGCATGATTTCCTATGTGTGAGATGCTATGATAAAGTATAATGTAACAATGCCACATGAGCATGTCCATGCAGAGGGATGCACCAACCTGTGTACTTTATGTACCTGTGCACTATGTTGTGCTGAATTCTTTACAACGGCAGGTATTGTTTGTTTGTCCAAGACAAATTTTCCTTCGGGATAATAAAAATCTTATTCTTTAATAGAGCATTCGGTATCGGCCTGGCGCAGTTGACACGAAACCAAACAGACAGGTTTCCCGCATTTCAAAAAATTAAAAATACCGCATACAAAACCATGTCAAAATGTTGAGGTTGATCTTGAGTCGGCAGTGAATACGCAGCAAAATATAAGCAGTGGTATGTCATTATCTCAGAGTAATGGGCATGACCGGGTAAACAGGGGTCAGAGATATTAAAAAAAATAGACCAAATGATGTGTGAGAAAAGAAAAAAAAGAAACCTCATCGTAAATTATTATTGAAGTCATTTGGAGTGTTTTTGTGGATATTTTGGGAGTCACTTGGGTTAGCAGAGATGCCGTGCTATGTTTGGGCCTCAGCTCGTCCTTACACGAGCTTTGTCGCATGTCTTTGGCCTGCGACAGCCTCGACGCCTTCTCTCTAATGATAAACAAAAACGCCATAAAACTAATCCCCGTTAAAAGCAGTGACATCAAAATGGGCTCAAACAAGCACCGCTGTGTTCTGCCCCTGGTTTGGAATTCTATCCACATGTTCCCATTTGATCCCTGTTATTGCAGTCGCCGAAACACAAATACCAGTGACATTCCCACAGCCACATGACTGGGACTGCCTCGGGGGGTCAGAGAGAGAGAGAGAGAGAGAGAGAGAGAGAGAGAGAGAGAGAGAGAGAGAGAGAGAGAGAGAGAGAGAGAGAGAGGCTGTTTATGCCAGTTTGCATGCACCAGTGTGATTCTGCGTGTTTGTTCTGGCAGCAGAGCTCGGTGTGATTGGCTCGGTAGCAGTAACACTCAGCTTGTCGGCGTGCACCATCCTGGAGGAGGTGGGCCCTGTGGACGAGCAGTAGTGGGCCTACTGGATGAGATGGGCCTCCTGGATAAAGTCCTTTCTACTTCAGCTCTATGGAGTTAGTTTTGTTTCTCCATAACGCAAGCAAAAAAATACAGTTTTGTGAGCATATTTCTCTCACGGCAATCAAAAACCCAAGTTTGTCTTTTGTTGCATCACAAAAAAGTTTAGATTTTGAATCAAAAGGCTTGGATTGTGAGTGAAATAGGTTTGCTTGAATGTGGGTGGGTGGACATAGTTGGGTCTTTGTAAATTACAGTGTGGTCTAGACTACTATCTGTAAAGTGTCCTGAGAGAAGTCCTGATGTGATTTGACACTATAAATAAAATTGAATTGACAACTGAATGTGGGTGTGGCTATGCCCAGTCAAACCCACCAATAGAAACTCTTATCTAAGCCATTTTCGACTGGCAAAACATTTAGACTCAAAACTTTTAGGGCCCTATCTTGCATCCAGCGCAGCGCAAAGCCCGATGCAAGTGTCTTGGCTAGTTTAAGACCGACGCAGTTGTCAATTTCCCGTCCAGGGCCCGCGTCGTTTGAATAGCAAATGCACCAGCGCCCATGTTTGCGCCCATGGGCGTACTGGTCTTACAGGGAGGTGTGTTCAGGTGCATTCTTGGCGTACTGCTATCGTGCCATTGACAAACAATAGCGCTCAATGGTGTTTTTTGCCCCCAACTGCTCCTTCCAGGCAGCGCTGCAACCACTGCCTTCAAGGCACCTAACCCTAACCTTAACCTTAACCCGTGCCTCCCAACGGCAGGCACCGTAAGGGGCAAAAAACACAGATAAACAACAAAAACCTGGTCTAAAGTCAATAACGCAGCATTTCATTGTTGCTGTATACAAAGTTTAAATACTACTATATAACGCACCTGCGCCAGACGCTTCACGCCGTGCGCTTAATCGTTAAAATAGGGCCCTTAGACTTGCGAGCAAAACTTTTTCTTTTTTTGCTTGCGTTATAAAGAAACTAAAAACTTCTCCATACAACTCTAGCTCTGCATTGGAGTCCATTGTTCTGCAACTCTGACAGCGGTAGATGTTAAACGTTCTGAGTAGCAGATGAGTGTGGTTTAACTCAAACAGCATCAAGTCAATTGTCCATAACAGAGACATTGACGATTGCATCAGATTGCATTACTTCCCAATACAATACAGTTTTAATTTCTGGAAAATATGAAATAAAAAAATCTCATTCTCTCATTCCGATTGCTGCAGTAGGCTGCTTCCCGATCACTCGCTGCTATTTACTATAGGTCACGGTTTCCTGAAAAGACAATTTTTCATGAATATTAACTGAGATACCCCATTATGTTGTGAGCGGCAGTCCTACGTGTGCTGTTGGCAAAATTGTGTCTATTCTGTCTGTGTCTATGTCTGACCTGGGCTGGCACATGTTCATGTTAAAAAGCATGTGCGTGCACGAGCAAAGTGTCCCGGTTTTAGTTCCGGGAAATCTGGTCACCCTAATCTAACTTGAACTCAATTCATCATTCATATGGAGCTTGAATGTGGTGACCTGGATAGGACACCCACCAACCCACCCACCCACACTGCTGTAAAGCAATGCAGTGTTCAGTCATTCATCCATTTGTTTATTCATCTTCTTTTATGGCTAGCATGCTAGCGGTTAGCTCGCCAGCTGCAGTAGTTCACAAACTAGCCCTGTGAGTGGTCACTAAAAACAAAATATTTTGCACATGGTTGAATTATGCTGTACATCACTCTTTCTGCTGTTACTGGGCCTTTTCTCCCTCTCTCTCTCTATCTCTCCTACAGCAAAAAGTCATCATGCTCCATTTCATTGACATGACTGGACCAACTGCTGCACGCACACACACACACACACACACACACACACACACACACACACACACACACACACACACACACACACACACACACACACACACACACACACACACACACACACACACACACACACACACACACACACACACACACACGTCTTCCAGGAATATTACTAAACACAAAGGCTTTTATAAGAGGAATACAGCACTCTTTGTGAACTCCCAGGCTGTCTTTCTCGTGTACTGTAATATTACTCATTCATTTACAGCTTGCCTCTCTCAACACACACACACACACGTTGCTGTAATAATTTCGCTTTTGGGGGGGGGTGGAATAAAGGCTTTTTATTGAGGTTTAATGATGTGTTCACTCTGAGTGGCCCTTTAATAGTGACACAGTAGAGAGAGCTGGCACAGGGATTGGCCTTTAGCTGGGTGACACACACACACGCACACACTACAGTAAGTCGCTGACCCTCGCCTGACAGTCTATTAATATACGAGTGGGAAAAGTCATGTCTCCCACACTGTTAACATGGACTTCACATCCTCTTTTTTGACTTTCACACCCTCTTCATGTCTTTGTAAAAAAAAAAAAAAAAAATAAACATTCATGTAAAAGGCTCTCAGGGTGTATTAAACACAAATGGGAGCCGGAGGAGACGGCTGCGGGTGGTGTGACAAACTAATTAGCCTGTAACATGAAGAATCAGTGCTGCAGTCTTCTTTGCAGCTCTAATGACATCTGGCGCCACATTTGAGGGTCACCTGGCTATATGCAGTCAACGGTTAAACCTAAGGTTGCAAGTAAAGGTTAAACTCAATATACATTTATTGTTTTAAAGTTCTAATCCTTGATGATTTCATTAAAATAAATGTTTTTTAAAGCTATAGTGCGTAGTTTCTGTCGCCCCTATGAGGAATTCTAATTAATGACAACAAAACACATTGGTGGCACACGGCATGCGCATCCACATGAGCGCACACAAGCTTTCAGTAATCGCACCACCCCCCCACCCTCCTCCACGCAGTTGCTAGTAGCCAAGGAGGACACGGAGGATTAAAAAAACCATGATGGACTCTTCAGAAGAGGTCATTATCTTCACTCGAGTTTCTGTGCGCGAAAGTCGCTGGACGCCACGATCTTTTGAACATAGCCATACTGAGAAATACAGAGAGAGATGTGTGGAGCTTAATTAGATTTGTAGCAAATCATTTGGCAACGGCTTGAAAGTAACAGACGTTCACTAATATAAAAAAATTTGAATGCCAAAACACTTCATTGGGGGGGGGTTGGGAGGGAGTTGCACTGGCCAATTTTGATTATTGTTAAGTACGCCTACGTGTGATTGAGCCTACAGCCCTCTGATGAAAGCTCTTAAATTTGCAGTATTTTAAACTGGCTGTCTGTGGCCACATTGCCAGGGAAAATCCCAAGCGGCGCACAGTTAGTGACGCGTTCTCCATCACCCAGCAAAGATTGGTCCACTGGTCATGTCGCTTTTTGAAAGTTTTGTTGGATTTTGGTCCAGATGTGATGCGTCTGTCTTGTTAAGTAAGTCGACCATCTTGGGAGTTAAGGAGCCTCTGTGGTGTTTACTTTAAGGTGCCTGGGAAAAGACCCAGGGTTCATGAGCAGTTCATAAGGTCCTCGTAAGATGCTGCTAAGGGGCCCGTAAGGGATTTATAACATGCTGCCATAGAGCCCCCCAACTGCTAAAACAAATCATTAGCATCTTACAAAAACCTTATATGACTCTGAAGAGGCAATTTTTGAGGAAATGAGAAAACCTGGCTTATTTTCTCATCGATGCCCGCTGCATTTTTGACATTTCAGAAGGTGCTGTCAAAGGTCAGGCCCAGAGTCAGCAACTTTAAAGTTCCTTATGAGAACGGACTTCCATTTGTTGTAACTTGCTTTTCGTTGAAACAAAAACCTAATTTTAAGGCAAGACACCACACTAATAGATATCATGAAAATTCACCACTTAATTACTTAGATTAAGACAATTATTTATTTAATTACAAGTTTTCTGAAATTGTATTTTTAAATCTGCAAGTGAGGCATCATCATAAATTGAATATGTAATAATCTGCATAAACGTTCAGAACAGAAATGTGAACATTGGATGTAGGCAGGTTCAAAATTCCTAATTCACTTTGTTGACTCAAAGGTTTTTGAGGAGGGACATGTTGGATCTCTTTTTATAACTCCATAAATGAGAAAATACTGTCAATAGCCACAAAAAAAAAAGAAAAAAATCTACAAATCAGACTATGAAAGATATATGAACAGAGCCCTCTGTGAAAAAATTTCTGGCCATAATTAATCTCTTTGTCAGGGTTGTTAAACTACCTTAAATATTCCTGTCCTATTAAATAGAAAAGTGGCTTGAGAACAGAGCTAATCATGAAGAAATTACTTCAACGATATGGGCAACAGTGCCATTAAATTGTTATTTTTTATATTTTCTTGCATTATTTGCTTCTTATTACATTACAGGCTTCATTGCACTTGTTCTATTACATTATTGGCATTTGCCACAGGAAATGATCGAGTTAAAAGGCCTCCAAAGGGTCAGACGGAGGGTAGCGTCTTATTGAATGACCACTGCAGAGATGTGAACCAGTGACCTCGCAGTTACGACACAGCTTCCAAAACCGCACGGCCACTCCTGCGTGGGTAGGTGGTGTGATTGGAGAGGATTTGGTGTCAGTTTGGGTGACAGGAGGGCCTTTGTGCAGCGCTGAGCGCCTGCCTGGGAAATCGCACTTTAAATAGCGCTCGGGGGCTCGTAAGAGTGTCCTTGATGGGCTCGTTGGGAGTTCATAGCGTGGTGGGGAGGGTTGGTAATGTAGTGATGAGGGTTCATAAGGTTGGCGTTACAGGCACAGGAAGGTCAGGAACTCTGCGAGAAGCTAATGGTGGGCTCCGACGTGTAGCCTCCTCTTGACCCGATGGAGGGGAATTGTTTTTTATACGCTTTCTTCCATTATTGTCGTCCAACCACTTCATTTGCGCCCGTTTTGGTATACTTTGGCTAAAACAGCGGCCCTCCAAAAAACATAAAATGCCTTTAACCTCATTATTTTCTGATTCCGATTCATTCACTCAATTCCTTCGACATTTATTTCATCTCGTCGTCTCTTGTTCCCAGCCACTCTCCTCTCCTCTCTTCCCCTCATCACCCTCTCCTCTCGATGGGAAACATGGGGTCAATGTGTTTAACACACCCGCTAGTCTCGCATTGCCAGACCTTCCTCCGCAGCGCAGCGGAGGGGGGTCTGGCTGGTCCACACACAGCATTCAGGGATGGGAGAAAAACGTGCTCTGGTTTATTGGCATTTCTTTAAACCAATCACAAATCGACATGGGCCGCCGGACAGAACCACGGTGCCGCTGCAAAACAGCCTCGGGAAGGAACTTGTTTAACGTGTGTACGTTCAAAAGTTGTTTTAGTCGTACAACAGCAAACTCAGATTGGACAGATAGTCTAGCTAGCTGTCTGGATTTACCCTGCAGAGATCTGAGGAGCAGTTAACCATAGTCCTCAGAAATCCACCAGAGTTTAGAAAGCCAAAACAAAGAAAGCGGAAAGTGATGGACATCCGGCGGAATTTCCGGAGGCACCTGAACAATCCCAGAAATGAAACACCGTAGATATAGACTGCACACCCAAAGATAAACAGCCTCTCTCTCTCTCTCTCTAAAGAGGGGCCTCTGTTTCTATAGAGCCCCCAACATGGTTGTTAACATCCTCCCAGGATCCTTTTTTTTTTTTTTTTTTTTTTTAAACATTTCTCTTCCCCTTGCCTTTACTCTCTAACTTTGCTTCTTCCCTGCCCTTCTCTGCCTTTTGTCTAACCTAATTCTCCCTCCAAATCTTCCCGTTTTCTTTTTTCATCCCCCATTCATCGCTCTTCTTCTGTCTCTCCTCCTAACTCTCGCTCCGCTTTCGCCCTCCCTCGCTGCACTTTTCACCTCTAGCATCCTGGAGGTGAAGAGTGCACAGGAAAAAAAAAAATGCCACTGACGTTCCTTTTGTCTTGCACTTTCCTTTTCTCATTTCCTTCCACATACTTTCCTCCCATCACGGCCCGCTTTGCAATTTCTCTTCGTTTGTTCGTTTTTTTTTTTTTCGCCTCGGCCCTAAAAGCCCCGGGGTGAAGAGTGCAGAGGAGAGTGGTTCTGCTATGGGAGTCATGGTCATTACTGAGCTGTGGACGATCACCAGAGGGAAGGAGGGACGGAGCAGAAGAAAGAGCTTTATACTGCATGTCCATTTAACTGTCAACCAAACTTCGGAGCAGTTGTGAGCGCCTGAAATGTCACAAAAAAGTACTAGTGAACCATACGTTCGAAAAGCTACTGAAAGTTAAGCACTGCATTTCCTGACGCCAAATCATATGATGGACGTCAGGAAATGCAATCACTATTTTGCCACATGAAGGTATTAAGTCACTTTGGGTCAAACAAACCTAAATCTCACAAGCTCAGTTTTCACTATGAAATATATCCACTTTGGTTTTCATCCTCTCCTCTTAATTTCTTTAGTTTAAGTTCCTTTATTTTTTTACATCTACCCTCCTTTACCTCTTAACCATTTCTCCTCTTCCTCACTGATGGCTTAAGCAGGCCCCAGGAAACGTCTCCACACACACACACACAGATAGAGGACTCTGAGGGGTGATCGTGGTTCAGAGGCCAAACAAATGTTCTGTCAGATTTCCCCCCCCCTACACACACACACACACAACAACTGATGTCATATCACACACCCACTCACACACTTCCCTCAACACTACATGACCCACCATAACCTCTACCCGGTCTTAAACTCCGCATGGCTGACCTATGACCTCACACTGCCCTGAACCTGACCTTAACTCCTCCCCTGACCACTCACTTTACAAACACAGCCCCCTAACCACTTATGCTGTTTTTCTACTCTTGTGGGGTAGACATATTGTATGTCAAGAAAAGCATATTCCAGTATATATGAATCAAAATGACCCCTCTTGCTGTGAAACATTAAAATACTTTCAGTCACTCAGCCATGCAGCTTCTCGTGTGGTAGCAGGAGTTAGGACGGTTTTATTTCCTACATCTGAGCATTGGTTTGACATGTGAGAACTTAATTTCATATGTAGCAAGATTGTTCACAGGCGGGAAAAGGCAATTTTAGGGAATGGGAAATGTGATTTTCACATAAGAAACAATAATTGTCCAAATGTGCCTTGAATAACGTGCTTTCAAATGTTACTCTTTGACAATGGAAGTCAAGGTAGTTTGAAAGACAACTGACTGACTAAGGTTCTCGAATACTTACCGACACAATTGGCTCTTTTTTTCAGCTACTGAAAAATTATAATTCTTTAACGATTCGGTCGGTGTTTTCCCCTCATGAACCCAAACAGTGTTGTAAAGTTGCAGAGGAGAGAAGTATAAGAAATATTGAGACATGTGTGTTTAGTTTATTTAATTATACATACAGTATATGTATATCATGTCTCCACACTTGATCTCTACAGCTTGTTGGTCAGAGATGTGTGTTTGAATATCAGTTGGCAAAACCATTGTAGAGCTGAAACAATCAATTACTTGAATAGTCGATCGCCAGAAGTTTTTTGAGTCTTAACTTTTTGGGCTTTCTGTTGGAGTGGAGTCCTGTAAAGCCAAAAGGATACCGTCTCTGTGTCTAAAAGTGAGCTTGGGAGATGCATATTGGCCTGTAACACTGTTTGATTTGTTACATGTTCCAAATATATCCTATAAGAAGAGATCAGACGACGGTGAAAGGTAACGTTTGTATTAAAGCTTTAGTGTGTAACATTTTGATATTAATAAACGTCTGTTAGATTCAAGCCATTGCCAAATGAGTTGCTACAAAGCTAATTAAGACTAGCAGCTCCACACAACTCTCTCTGTATTTGTCAGACACTCGAGTGAAGATAATTACCTCTTCAGAAGAGTCCATCATGTTTTTTTAATCCTCCATGTCCTCGCACTGACAGTTTTGTTGTCATTACTTAGAATTCCTCATGGAGTGACAGAAACGACGCACTATAGCTTCTGCACAAATAAACAGAGCAACTATGTGTCTGTGGTGTCCGCAGCCGTCCATTGACGCGTCCATTCCGGAGAAAAATCAAGATTGAACCCCGAGACGCATCATGAAATGTATTCTTTGTCTACAGGGGAAGAAGCAGAAGCAGGTTTGCTGACATTAAGGAATGAAACGCTAATTTGTACATGGTTGTGCAGATGTGATGTGTACCTCAGCTGGTACTGTTTAGCACACCATGTGACCGACACATTACACACACACACACACACACACACACACACACACAGTCTCAGCACCTCGGCTACAAGGCATGACATGTACATGTTAAGGGCAGGGGGTCACACTCGTGACTGGCTGAGTGTGTGTTTTTAATTTTTAAATGTCTAATGTGTAAGAAATTCGAAAAATGGGTAAGCGGGTAACCCATTTCTGCAGGTCTGAAGTGGAATTCTCTCCACTACAAACAAATCTTACACATGTATTAATGTGTGTGTGCCCTCAAATACATTCCCATGACTCCCATTCCCACTGATAAAATAGTATTGAGTTAATAATGGGTTTAACTGTATTTGTATTGTATATTTTTGTTGTATCATTGGTATTTACGGTAGATGAGTGAGTAATAGTTCATAGTCCAAAATAGACTAACAAGTGCAAAAAAGAGTAAAAGCTGTTATAAGATTACAAGTATTTACCAAAAGGGACTTACAATAAGTGCGTTCAACCATGTGGGTACAACTCCAGAAGTGCAAGGATATAGTTATTATGCAAAAAATAACTTTGGGAATTAAGGCAAATTTTTGCTAAATAAATAAATACTTAACGGCGTAGCGATTATGTAGGTATGCTGGTTAGCAAACTACTGTGACTGAGGAGCTCAGAACATGCTAGTCAGTAACTTAGCTTGCTGTCAATAAAATACAACGCATCTTCTTTGTAGCATCCATGTCGTTTTCCCATTACAACTGATGGTACGTGTCTACTGCCAAGCGTCATTTCCACGCTTCCCATACACTGTCTCTGCAAGCAGCCGCGAAATGCATTCTGGTAGCATCGCAGCGATTTTCGAGGAGTAGAGCGTCAAGTTGCCCACTCCTCATTTGCATAAAGTTGAATCCAGGCTACTTTAAGCAAATCAGGGGCATCCAGCTCAACTCACTGCCTCTCAAAAACTTCAGAAAATCCTTTCAACTGACCGCTGTCGATCTAAAATGCAGACAGATACAGCTGCAGCTTATTTGTCGCATAAAATGTTTTCAGAAACACATTTTGGGGAACTATTTTTTTTAATATAAGAGAAAGTTTCCAAACGAGCCGCCATGTTGGTCTGTTTTGAAATCCGGGAGCAGATAGCCCCATGTGAAGCTTTTATCCAATCAGGCGCCTCCATCTGGGTTGTAGGAGGGTGTAGCCTGCTTTATTTGCTTGTCAGTGGTCAGTAAAGAGAAATTGATAACCGCTATAGTAGTAAGCCCACCAACCGTCCATTGATGGGAACCGAGGGCGATCCCTGCTGTGACAAAACGCCACAGCTGTAAGAACGGCTTCCCAACTCGGGACCATCCGAGGAGCACATGAATGCACCGTAAGAACAGACAGTTAGCATGAACAGCGATAGCCAGCCTTGCTGAAAAACAGGCAAAATAAAAAACTGAGACTACATCAGCAGGACAAAGTCATAGTCATGCTGTTTGAGTGACAGGTGATTCCTGGGACGTGCACCAAGAAAGCTCAGTTGTGGATAAATTCTGGTTGTTTGACAAAACTATAATTACATGTACTGTGGTAAGTGAGGAGGTGAGTGGAAAACGTAAAATCAGTCATCCAGTTGTCATTATAAAGTCATACTGGCTCAAGTCTCATGGTGCTACATGCCATTAATGCAAAGCTAGGTTTTTTTTCTCTCTCCGTGCACTATAGTAACCTCTCTCTCTCTTTCGGTCCCACACATATGACCCTGTAGCTTCAGGGGGGCGAGGCAAAGAGAGGGGGAACTCTTTTCCATAGACGTCAGAGAGCAAACACAGTACCCACAAACACATGTATGAACACACACTCTGAATGGGGCAGGAGGCGCATGTTTGTGGTTAGTGCAGAGGAATTACCGTAGGCTTATTCCGTCATTTGCCAAAGCTCGGGGGGTAAGGAGGAATAATTCCACCGAAACAGCAAAAGCCACAATAAAGCGTTTCTGCTGAGAGAGTGAGAGAAGAGAGAGAATGGAATGGAAAAGAGGGGGCGGAGAGAGGCGGCCAGGGGGCGGGAAAAAAAACCCCACCGAAAACACAAGTAGCATCTGACCCTTAAGGATGGATGGATACAGGGTGGCAAGGAAGGGAGAAAAGGATGCGAGCAGTGGTAACTACGAATATGACTACACAACCACCAGAGGGTGATCAAGGTAAACATGTAGGAATGTGATCAGTTTTTACAGAACAAACGGATGACAGATAAACGAGGCGAGAGAGAGAGAAAGATGGTACCTTGCAGTTCATGGTCAGCACTTTCAACTACTAGACCAGTGGTTTTCAACCTTTTCGAGTCGTGACCCCCCAGAATAATGAGGCTGGTGTTTGCGACCCCCCAAACCCATCTGCAATGAGAAAGAGAGCTGCAAACCGGTGTAAACAGCTGTTCCTACGCGCCTCCCCCTGCTGATTTTTGTGAATGCTCTGATTAATACATGTAAATAAACAATGCTTTGCTTTAATGACAGTTTACTTTAGTTTTAGCAGCTAGTACCTAGCCTTGTATAATGTGGTCCAGGCTCTGTAGATTTCCGATTTGTGTTTGGGACTTTTTCTCTCCCGCTGACCCACCTTCAGATCCCTTTCTTTGTTCCAGGAACTCCTGATTTACACATGAAGCACTGAATATAACACATGAAATGTACCAAACTCACACAGTAATGTAAAAACCATTCCCCAGTCTAGAATATGTTATTTCATTTTTTTTCTCCCCAACCATCTGGCGACCCCCCAGAAATGCTCCCCTATGATAAAAAAATATACCTAAAAATATACCCCCAGGTTGAGAACCACTACACTAGACCACCACAAGTTATGTAAGATGTAAGGGATAATGTAGAGCGAGGCGGTTGTTACAGTGAATACAACCCCGACAGGGTGATCAGAATTCAACCAAGCCATGTAATAATAAAACTTATTACATGGCTTGCTTGAATTCTAATGTAGAATGCGGTCTATTATTTCTTGATAACAGACCGCTGCTAAGGATAACACACCGTTGCCATGCAAAAGCAGAGCGTTGCCATGGACGCAGTTCTGTTCACTCTGGAGGACAGCTATCAATCAGTCTGCTGAAAGAAGTCCGGATAATTTAGCCTTCAGGCTGATTCAAGACCTGATCACCCTGTCGGGGTTGTATTCGCTATAACAACCACCTCGCTCTACATTATCCCTTACTTGATTGCTGCAGTAGTCTTTCAGTACCTATTCTATATCCACGACATTCCACTTCCAGAATTGCTCCGATATCGGTTACCTTCCATTTTGTTTGTGTAGGAATTTTAATCTCCAGTGGATTTATGAGGAATATGGTTATAGTTTTCGGCATTAAAATATCTAAAAACGACCATACCTATGTTATATATTTTGTTGAGATGTGTACTTACACTATCCTTAATGTTTCCAACAACGTTCAAACCCAGAGAATCTGTCATTTTATGAGTTTCATTTAGTCTCCTGTCAGTGGCGTCATAGAACCATTGACCCCTCTGGTTCCTCTAACTTCCTTAAAGAAAAACGGGAATCCAGATGATATGCTCAATAGTAATTGTAAATCAAGTTCCTTCCGAGGCTATTTTGCAGAGCCACCGGGGCTCTGCCTTGGTGCTTAGCGCTGCCCAAAAAGATTGGAATTGGTAGAAATGCCAATAAACCAGAGCAAGTTTTTCTCCCATACTGGAATGCTGTGTGGACTAGCCAGACCCTCCTCTGCAGCACTGTGGAGAAAGGTCTGGCAAAGTGAGACTATTCAGTACCCTAATGGTAGACGGTGACAGGCTGATTTTTCAGTATAGTTTTCTGAGTTTTCTGTTTCTGCATTTGCCTGCACACTCCTATCAACCAGACCCATCAGACTGCAGAATTTTTAACTCAAGAAAATGCATTAGTTATTGTCAGTGTGTAATACTGTTGAATCAACGGATATGTTTGGTGTTTGGCATGATACTTAAAATTGCAATTGCCATTTTTATATATTAAGGGAATCTCTATACTGCAGTAGGTTTATCAACCTCATGGTAGGGCTGCCATGCAAGGCGCCGGCCTGCTCATCGGGAGCAACTTCAATGTCTTGCTCAAGGACACTTGGACATGCGGACAGAAGGAGCCGGAGATCCCACCGCCAACCTTGCACCACCTCTTGAGCCACAGCCTTTACTAGTGCAAAAGTGGACTTTCACACTTCAACGACATTTTGCGACAAAGACGAGCAAAAGGAACTCTATCCTTGCACCAGCTTGCAGCTGAAAAATATGCTACAAGTTAGTGTGAGCAAACTTGCATGCAGACAGTTGAACTTGAAACATACTGTACATGTGGAAATTCGGTACTAATGATTCAGATTTGGGGGAACAAATTGGATTTCGCTGCAGTAGTTCTGCTCCTATATTGTGCAGATATGTCCCACAAACATATTTCATTCATATTCATGTCAGCATTATACAAGCATGGAAACTGATTTATCTGTGGGTTCTGAGCCCGTAGATGTATGACCAGAAGAAAACTACCTGAAGAGAGGTAGACTTGGGATGAAAGCGGTAGAGAAAGGCAGTCACCGAGCTTTCGTTGTAATGAGAAACCAGAAACAACATGATGATGTTTGACATGACGTGTGCCTAACGGCAGGAAAGTTCAAGTTGCTGACTGAGATTTCTGCAAAAGTTCAACTGCTCTGACAACAAGGGCAATTACTGCCGCTGTCGTGTCTGTGTGTCACCACTGTGCGCCTGATAATAATGCAAAGAGAACAAATTGCTTTTCTATCAGGACAATCGAACAAAATGTTAAAACAAAGGCGCCGAGAGATGGATGACACCGCGATGAAAGGCCGACTGGAAAGAAAAGGCAAGAGAGTCATGACTGAGTAAATGAAAAGAGAGGAAAAATAAATCTGCGTCTACAAATAAGATTAAACTTTAAACAAGTTATCCTCACAGCTGACAAGGGAAAAGGTCATTTTGGTGCTATAAAAAAAAGTGTACATTGTCTTGATATTTTTAAGCTGTGTATCCCTTTCTTTGTTTCTATCTCACCTGCTCATTATTGTCAGTACATCATCTTTTTCTTTAAGATATTTTGAGGGCTTTTTCCTTTATATAGAAAAGCTAAAGAGGGAGAGAGAGGGGGTGGCGGGGTGACATGCAGCAAAGGACCTTGGGTCGGATTTGAACCCGGGCTGCTGGCAAGGACTGAGCCTACATGGTGCGCGCAATCTACCAGGTGAGCTTCCGCCCCCGGTACATCATCTTAAAGGTGTTCTATCACCTGGCTGATTCATCCTTCTCCAGCAAGGTGAGAAATGAAAGAGGGATGAGAGACAGAAGAGGATGAGTACTAGGGATGAGTGACTCTCTGATTAAAAAGGTGGAGGATTGCGATGATAATGAAGCATCTGTCCACTGCACCTGACCCTAATACCTGCAAATGGCCCCCGCGACATCTATCAGTGTGTGCATCTGTCTTTGAGTATATAGAACAGCTTTCATCCCTCGAGAGATCTGTCACGTCTTTCAGCGTCTTCCTATTTAGACACCTGGGGAAGACAGTAACAGGCGGACCACCTGCAGGAAAATATTTAAGTACGCACTGGGGAGGGAGAACAGAGGGCTGAAAGATGGATAGACACTAAAATATCTCTGGGTCCAAAAAAAATGATCCTTGTGTTGGGGCAGCTCAGGGTTAGGGTTGCATTTCAAAGAAATGAGGCAATGAGTTTAGGTAAACATGCAAAATTTGTAAAGACCGGAATTTTTTTAGAGAAAGCAAAGCTGTGTGAATGGAGCGGGTCATTGTCGGGAGAATTCCCAGGGAGCATCTGGGCGTCTTGACGATGTTGCTAATTAGCACAGCACAAAGCACAGCTAAAGCTGATGGGAGTGACATTAGATTTACAGGTTTTTGTTCACAACCCAAAGTATTGGCCAAACTGGAATTTAGACCCAATGACGGTGGCTACCAAAGTTATTACAAACCATCCACTGGGGAACATGCATGTCTAAACCATTTTTTTTTTTTTTTTTTGATGACAATCCATCCAGTAGTTGTTGCAATATTTCTATGAAAAAACAAAAACCTCACGGTGGCACTAGAGGGAAAGTCAGAGGATCACCAAAGTCAACGGGATTGGTCCTCTTGTCACCATATCTGTACCAAATTCCGTAGCAATCCATCTAATAGTTGTTGAGATATTTCAGTCTGGAGCAAAGTGGTGGACCGACCAACCAACAGACCGACATTGCCCCCTTCCTCCCCTGTGCCAGGCCACATGGTAGCATGGTTGTTGTGTTTTCAATCTCCCTTTCTACCCCTTCACACCTCCTTTATTGGAACATGGCAGTCACAAGGATATTAAAAAGGACAACATGATGTTGAGCATGATTCTCTCGTTGCCTGCAAAAAGTGCATCTATACAGAAAAGCCATTGCTTTTTTTGAAGAGGGTACTTGAAAACTTGAACGTAAAATTCAACAAATCCCAGATCAGAAACTCCTCCAACTTCCCGACATCATTCATCCAGCGTAGTGGGTTAAAAACAAATTAATCTGCCGTACCCATCATCCCATGGCCACAGTATATTGAACATCGTCCCTGTATCCTGACTTGTGCCAATTTATTAAAAGGGAAGGTAATAAATGTTGGTCTTCCTATTCATTTTCCCTTATTTAAAAAAATAAATAAAAAATCATGATTGCACATCATAATTTCCATTATTAAATATGGCGGCGTCTTCTTCTCATGCCTTCAGTAATGGCGGCCGAGGTAATCCTGGGTAATGCCCCATATATTACCCGTCCGGGCTGAGTTCAGTGCCAGTAAACGCACACGTGGCATCAGGTCTCATCTTTAGGGTGAAAAATTGAGAACGAGAGGACGAAAATGGAAGAGATTTACTGTAGAGCTGAGGTCAGTCGGTTTTTATAACACACACACACACACACACACACACACACACACACACACACACACACACACACACAGATAGATATGACATCATCGTGGTCTGTGAGTCAATCGTCGCCGGCGGCAACCACAAGCCGAGCACATGACCGCAACCTCGTATATCAAGACCCCAGCAGTGTGTGTGTGTGTGTGTGTGTGTGTGTGTGTGTGTGTGTGTGTGTGTGTGTGTGTTCTAATGATGAACTGAGGAGCAGGATCTGTCTGTTTGGAAAAGCTGACAGTTGCCATCCATTTTTCTGTCCACAAACTCATCTGATGAATATCTTTTTCTCTCTCAGCTTGTTCTGGTTTGATGGCGATTGACTTGCTCTCTCCCAATCATTTATTCATTAAAAGTCTGTATCTCTTTATGTTGACGTCTCACTTTTTTGTGACGTTCGGTCAATTGCTTGATAAACCACTTTAGGGGACAGTATTTAAAAAAAGGTACTACTGAAGTTAACACTAAAGAAATAGTTTGGATCTTTTAAAATGGGGTTGTATGAGCGACTTCTCCATTGTTAGTGTATCAGCTACAGTAGATGGAGGTCGGCACGCCCACAGTTTGGAGAAACAGGCAGGAGTACCGACACGGAAGCTAAGCAATGTCCTACTGGGCACGGGGGCAACAGCAAAACATATTTTAGAAACCTAAAAAAAAAAAAAAATCTACATCAGTTTAAGTGTACGCTATATTTAGGATGTTTTCACCGCTTTACCTTGCTGTCAGACAGCCCTTTGCGACGGGGAACTAAGGCCGTTATCTCTTCTCTCTTCAAAGCCACCAGACTCCTTTCACAAAAAAAGTGAACTTTACCTTACAGAACACCGGAGTTACTGCTCTTCCGCTGCCTTGATCGGTTAGTTAGTTAGTATTATTGGGTGATTTTGGTGCATCTAAACTTTCCCTTTAAAAACACCAAAGTCACACAATAACAGAAACTAGCTAACCATTTGAGGCAGCTGTGAACCATAACTCCCGTGTTCTGTGAGGTTTGGTCAAAGGAGTCCGGTGGCTTTGGTGAGAGAAGAGATGCCGGCTTCAGTTGCCATAAAGAGTCCTAAAGAGCTGTCTGACAGCAAGAGGCACTTTGAGTTTGGTTAGCTCTACTGTGAATGTTACATTTGGTGGGAAATCTTGCGTACCACCTCACAGCACAAAGCCACACAAAGCTATAATGTACAGTATTTCATCGTATTATATTTTACATGTACGGGAGGCAGGGTGCTTTCCAGTAACATACGAGTTCAATGACATTGAACACAGATGTTTTTGATACATGTGTGGAATTCCATGCATCTATTCTTCTAGGATTAAAACAAGGTAACCGATGTACTGTACATGTATCTCAACGTTCCACAGTCACCGTCCAGATTGTTATTAGCAGGGTGCGAATTTCCGAGGGGGATGCATGGTATTTCCCCCTTTCTGACCGCAAAATTTAGGCACCAAAACGACTCGTTAAATTTAGGAAAAATATTGGATTTGGATTAAAACACTCCAGAGGAACGAGCGAGCTTTTCTTGGGTGAAAATATTTTCGAAGCATATAGTGAACTCCGCTCCCTGCCTTGAACACGTTGTGTTTTATGTTGACACCACGTTGTGCTATTTATTTTTAAGATTATTTTCCATTGGATATGGAAGTGCATTATGTGTTTTGGCGTGACTGGCCCGAGTGGCACTATATCCATGGTATCGGAAGGGGAATTTCATTTTTGCATGTTTTGTTTTGTTGCGCATGATAAAAAAAAAAAAAAAAAAATCCCCCCCCCCAGGTGTTAATGGCAATGTGTCTCTGCTGTACACCCATCTGTATTTTAAAGCCAAGTGTAAACAGTTGAAAATTAGCTGGCTGGCTAACACTGGCACATTTACAGAAATGTTGATTAATGTGTGTTGTCCTTTATAAATAAAGAATAAGAATAAGAAACAGGGAAAGATGGTTTGAATTGGAAATAGTGCAAGTTATGTTGCCTACGTGCCTGAAAATTGTCAATTTTCTTTCTTTTTTGTCCATATTATTTCTTTAGACCTGCGGTTGGCTTTTGATACCAACCATAGGTCTATTTAGGTTATATTTAGATAAATAAAGTAACTAAAAGTGAAAATCTGTGAAATCTAACACCCTGGTTATTTGTATGATATCATCATGTCCCGATGGCCCCGTGACCCCTGACGAGCTGTAAATTACACCAACGAGTTCCCCTGCTCTCTCTGCCTCGAGAACAGTGCGATCAATCTATCTCGTAAATATCAAACACTGAATAATAAAAGCAGACTCTCGGACTCAGGATCTGACCCCGACCCTCCACTTAGTCCTGGTTGATAAATTCTCCTTCCCTCAGGTCAATACTGCCCCTGCGGCGCCCGGCTCTCTTTGACTCTTGGCGCATGGCGTCACCAGATATAAACTGAGAGAGAGATCTTAAAATCACGTTTTAAGAGACAGGCTTTTTATATTGCTTGTTTATGGGGGATATCGTTTCTGATAATGCAATAAAAATATTCACGAATTGGGCGCGGTAATAAATGTCAGTCGTATTTATAGATCATTAGGCTTAATGACTATGATGCTATGTTCTGCTCTTAAGACTTTAATGCTCGCTAAAGTGGCAGGTGTGTTCTAAGGACCAGAGTTCACAGCTGTAAATGGAGCGATCAACAATAAAAAATAAAAAAAAAGATGGTGTCAGCGATTTTCACATTTTCGCTTCAGTGTCAAGGTAATAAACACGGCTCAGACAAAACTGTGACTCTGGTTCCGATGGTTCATTTCGATGTTTTGGTCTGACACAGGAATCTGCTTTTGAGTTGCAAGTAACATTTGTGTATTTCAAGTAACATTCGTGTATTTCAAATGTGTGCAACTTCATTTTTTTATTAATTTTTTTCCCCCAAACAGGACCTTTTGTCAGTAGGGTGTTAAGATAGAAAGCAATAAACTGAATCATGTCCAGTATGTAGGTGTAGTGGTCCAAGATGGCACTGGGACTAATTCATGTACTGATAGGTAGTTCAAACTGCAACAATAAATCATATTTGTATGAGCTTCCTGTATGTTGTGAATGAAAAATATGCATCTGTAAAGTCACTGCAGCCATCGCAGTAATGTGCTAGTGTAAAAAAGTAAATTTCCTTCTGAAATGTAGAGGTGTAAACATGAAGAACTTCAAATTTGTACTTAAAGCTGCATCGATCAATATTTGGCCGCTACGTGGGCCGAAAAATTCAAAATCACGTTCATATCATTTCCAGACATTTCTTCTTTGCCGTACACCTAATCCATGTTAAACCATCGTCAACAAAACTCTACACTTCCTGATCTTTTTTCCGTATTAAAAGCTTATATATAAAAAGGGAAGTCTGCAAGACTTCTTTCACGTGCTTTTCATTCACGTAGCTTCACATCATTCGGGTAAAAAAAGGCAAAGTGGAACGCTGACGTGACTCGTGCTGTACTGACGGAAATTAGTGCTGTGGAAACGGACATTATACTGAAGGGCAAACATGGAGGTGCCACTGAGGTAAACAAAGGCCCCGGTCACTATTTGGGAATTTATGGTGCGCAGCAGGCTTGCAGCATTCATTTGCAGTCATATTTGTCTCCGCCTGATGAATGTCTGAATGTGAAATATCTGGCTCTTTAGATGCGGAAAGTTCCACTTTCTTTTCCGCTGACTTTGTCTGCTGTTTGGTGCTGAGCAGGTAAGCGTACAGTGGTTTCATCAGAGATTAGAATAAAGGGAACTCCTGTGTTCTGTGAGGTAAAATTATGTTTTTGTCAAGGTAGTCTGGTGTCAGTGTGAAGAGAGCATAGATGGATATACCGGCTTCAGTTTCACCACCGTAAAGGGCTGTGTAACGGCAAGGTGAGGGCGGTGGAAATATTCTAAATATAGTGTACACTTAAACTGATATAGATGTTTTTAGGCGTCAAAAATACGTTGACGTTATGACTTTGTGCTGGGAAGTGATAAGGAAGATCAAAGCCACCGGACTCCTTTGATGAAAACAGTCATTTGACCTCGCAGAACACGGGAGTTGTTGGTCTACCGCTGCCTCCATCGGTTAGTTTGTTTCCGTTACTGTGAGACTTTGGTGTTTTAAAAAGGGCGAGTTCGGCTTCACCAAAGTCACCGAAAAACAGTAACTAACTAACTAACTAACTAACCGATGGAGGCAGCGGTAGAGCAGCAACTCCCGTGTTCTGTGAGGTAAACTTACCTTTTTTTACGAAAGGAGTCTGGTGGCTTTGAAGAGAGAAGAGATAACGGCTTCAGTTCGCCGTCATAAAGGGCTGTCTGACAGCAAGGTAAAGAGGTGAAAATATTCGAAATATAGCGTGCACTTGAACTGATATAGATGTTTGTAAGTGTTTAAAATATGTTTAGCAGCTGCCCCCGTCCACAGCAGGACATTGCTTAGCTTCCGTGTCGGTACTCCTGCCGGTTTCTCCAAACTGGGCGTGTGCCGACCGCCTTCTACTGTAGCTAACACGCCGACAATGGAGAAGTAGCTCAAACAAACACACTTCAAAAAGATCCAAACTTATCCCTTTAGCGTTAACTTCAGTAGTACCTTTTTTTAAATACTGTCCTCTAAAATTGCTGCACTGCAGGGTGTAGAGTTCTCACGTCAAGTCTTCTGATTTAGTGCTCATATAAAAGAATATTGATTAGCGAAGCATTAGAGAGCAAGTTACTAAATCTCTTTCAGCTCCAGGGGTTGCTGCTCCACAGCTTAACTCTGACCTCTGACCTCGGCTGGATCAGTAAAGTATCACCTTATTATCAAAAGTTGGACCAACCCTCTGCTGGGCCGACGCATTAGCCTCTCCAGCTTTTATCAGGTTTCACACTCCGACAGCTGTTGTGTTTGAAACCAGCGGGGTGTCCGTCTCTATGATGGGGTGTGTGTGGGTGTGTGTGTGTGTGTGTGTGTGTGTGCGTGCGTGCGTGTGTGTGTGTGTGAACAGCACCAAAATGTGTTTTACAGCCTGGGAAGGCACCATCCTCGGGACTGGTGTTGTTAGTGAACCGCATTCTTCTCTCTTCTCATAATCACGCACAGACCCCACAGTTCAACACCAGGGCAAGGCTCAACGCAGAAAACACACTGCTTTCATCCCAGAAAAAATAAATAAAAAAATCTCTTATTGATATCTTTTTCTCATTATGTTAAAATCTTTTTCTGATTAGCATCTTTATATTATTCAATCGGGGTATTTTGCCGCAGTGTCTGTACACACAATAGCGGTATCGTTTTCATCCATCGTGCTTCGTGTGCTTTCAAAACTATACGGTTATCTTGTATGCCAATGTTTTAATAAAACAATCTTGTTCCAGATTTCTTTTGAGCTGCGTTTATAAATTCTTTTATTTTTTATTTTATTTAAACAAAATGAAAGCCATACTGATGATAAAGCTGCAATCCTTAAACATGCTCTTTTTGGACTGGAACGATTGAGGAATGGTTTTGTTTTTTTTTGTTTTTTTTATAGAATAACTGGAGCAGGGAGCTGAAGGAACTTATCAAACTTGAAAGAAAAACTACATTTCCCCCACGAGCCTCAGAGTCAGAAGGACCTCATGTAGTTTTGTTGCGTTGATCACTCTGCAGTGATATTTACAGCTTCACATCGCCTCGTTTAAGCGAAACTATTATGCTTTTCTGTATTTCCTGTCATATCTATACGGAGCCCCTAAGGCACATGGGCAACAACAAAGAATTTAATCAAAAGTTCAGTTTCATGTGCGCACATGAAAAGGTCTTGCGTGAGCACATGAAACTAAACTTTAGATTTGTTTTCATGTGGGCCGACAACGCGCCCCTTGAAACCCATTTTGCGCTGTTCTGAGCAGTGCCACAGTCAGCAGCACTGCAGCAAAGAACATCCTCTTTCTTCATGTTTGATCCATTCTCCTTGCATTTTGTGTACATCCAGCCATATCTGTGGAGTTGGCCAGATGTTTGTAACTGTTCATAAAAGAAAGTAAGTGCCCGATCCAAATCGCTGTATATCCCTTGCGCCGGAACAGATTCCAAGACTTTAAAAATCCGTTTTAAATGTCGTATCGAAACAATATAAATGGTGACGACTTGCAAGCAAAGCAGTAATGTCCTTATAATGAAGACCTAGGTTAAAATATAGCTCAACTAACTCCTGTACTGTAGTCGTTTCTCTAGCTGTCACCGTCTCCAGCATGGCCCAGGCTACATCAATATACGGCATTCATGTGCTCACACAAAAAAGTTTCATGCGAGAACATGAAACTAAACTTTAAAAACAATTATGCACAACAAACTTTAGAATTTTTTTTTGCTCATGTCCCCTTAGGGGCTCCGTATATCTATAATGTTATGTCAGATTTTTTTAAAATGATGAGGTAAACGTATTTTAGAGAAATCCCCGTGAGCCAAAACGTTCAGATTTCCAACTGTTCTCAACGCTCCGGTTTCAACAGTTTTTTTTTTTCCACTCTAGGCTAGGTGTTACGTAGTCTCACTTTGCCAGACCTTCCTCCAAAGCGCGCTGGAGGAGGGTCTGGCTAGTCCACATAGCATTCGGGGATGGGAGGAAAACGTGCCCTGGTTTAATGGCATTTCTTTGAACCAATCACAATCATCTTGGGAAGTGGCAAGCAGCGGAAAAAGGCTGCAGCAATTCTAAATCATGACATTGGTTGAAAACAAATGATACGTTGTTATAATATAATTGCCAAAATTACATCGGCCTTCTGTGATTGGTCATCTGCTCCAACCATGCTTGGGCTGAGACTCAAAAGTTTCACGTAATAAGGTAATGATATTAAATGCTGCCCCGACCTTGAGGGAAATACAGCACAGACTGACACAACCGAGGTATTACAAGGTGAACAGGTGATGGAATATTTGGGCTTTTGGCCCGGCAAACCTCGCTGGGACCTCTCTATCTCACAGCCTCGCTCGGGAACTTCAGGGAGGATCGTGTGCACGTGTTCTTTAAACAAAAGCAGAAAGTAGAGGAAGAAAAGAGTTGTTCCGACTTCTCACCTCTCCGTCGCCGCGCGTCTTCTCTGAGGCCGTGAACCTGACAGGTGTGAAATTATACCTCTATCCATTTTTCTCCTCCTCCTCCCTCCATCATGCTCTCCTGACCTCGACACACACACACACACACACACACACACACACACACACACACACACACACACATCTGGCGAATAGTTAGAGTACGAGAGTGTGAATACATGTGGGACAGGGAACTGCAGGCAAATCTGCTTTTGAGTATTATGCTCCATATACAGTAAATGGAATAATCACTCTGTGATCACTCAGTTGGGTGCATAAAAAAGGGTGATTAGAATGAATACAGGACTGTTGTGGGCAACTTTGTCACTTGGAGTGAGCTGAACCATCTGCAGCTCAATGTGACAAAAACGAAGGAGCTCGTAGTGGATCTGAGGAGGGCGAAATCATCTGGGACCCCTGTTTCCATCCAGGGGGTCCCTGTGGACACTGTTGAGGAGTACAAGTACCTGGGGGTGTACTTTAACAAACTGGACCTGACTAGACACGCCGAGGCTGCCTAGAAAAAGGGCCAAAGTAGACTCTTTTTCCTGAGGAGGCTGAGGTCCTTTAACATCTGCCGGATGATGCTGAGGATGTTGTGGCCAGTGCCATCTTCTTCGCTGTCACGTGCTGGGGCAGTGGGATGAAGGTCGCAGACACCAACAGACTAAACAAACTGATCAGGAGGGCTGGTGATGTCGTGGGGGGAGGAGCTGGACACACTGACGACTGAGAGGAGGATGCTATCCAGGCTTCAGTCCATCTTGGATAAGGTCTCCCACCATCTCTACGACACACTGGCCCAGCAGAGGAGCACCTTCAGCAGTAGACTCCTCTTACCCAGATGCACCACAGGAAATAATTCCTGCCTGTGGTCATTAAACTTTACAACACCTCCCTCAGAGAGTCACACACCCCCTCTCTGTAATCATCTTTCAAAACATAGATAATCACTTCTCTTTTTTATTTATCTGCACATTAACACTGTACATTTCATATTTTATATATTATTACTGTATATTTGTTTTTATTATATATGTTAAAAAGTCTTGATAATATATGTTGTTTTTATTTGTTGTTTGTATACCTGGAGTGGTAACAAAAATAATTTCCCCCTGGGATTATTAAAGTATTTCTGATTCTGATGTCTTCTTTATGAGTCCATGTATTCTGAATTTACATGGGCACTTTGAGTTGTCCAACATTCTGTAATTGTTTTGTGTGTGCTGTGTATTGCAACTGTATATTACATATTAGTTACTATGTTCAGTATTTTGTATATGTATTGTAATTGTATACGGCATTGTATACAATTGTATTAGTCATTGGAAATGAGAGCTTGTGCTCTCCTGACTTAATAAATGTGAGAGATATAGATATATATATATATATATATATATATATATATATATATATATATATATATGTATGTGTGTATGTGTGTGTGTGTGTGTGTGTGTGTGTGTGTGTGTGTGTGTGTGTGTAGGGATGAAATTCTTTTGTGATATAGAGCAGGGGTCTTCCACGATTTTGGTGCCATAGACCCCTAAGCTGAAAGTGGGACCAAGTAGGAACCCCCTAATACATACAGTATACATTTGGGCAGAATGGATGAAAATAAATTATTTATACATCATGTTTTAACATTAAACATACAGTACATGTGGAAAGCACAGTGAATCCTTAAGCTTATGACTACCATAGTGGCTACCTTACCTAGAGTAAGCTTATACTCAATCTGTAAATACTTATTTCTTTCAGAAATAAACCAATTTATCTTGGCTTTTTTTGTTTTTTATTGATAGTAATGTATATTGTATGTATGTATGTATTGTATGTATATTTGCAGACATATTTTAATAAAAAAAAAGAAAAAAAAGAAAATTAAAAACATTTTTTCTTTAAAACATGATTGGCGGCCCCCCTGCACTAACTCTGAGGACCCCCGTGTTGAAGATCTCTGTTTCAACGTGACCGTTTGTGCCGTGCGCACTTATAAAAACGTACTTGTCAAAGTGGAAAACCCCCCTGAAAATGCAGTTACAACCTCATATGTAAAAGACGACCAAAGCGTTGTTTCACCACATTCAGTGCCGTTTTATGCCAAAAACGTTTACATCTTGCATCTATACAGTTTCACTTTCCTCTGCTGTGCTCTGCTCCGGGTCTGTCTGGACAACAAACTAAACTCAGCCGTCACTATTTTCTCCACTTTCCTCTTTTGATTGGCAGTTTACAACCACAGAGCGGAGGCCGTCAGTCTGCTAACATTACTGGATCAAGACCATAACCGCCGGCGCTTACGGAGTGCATCCAAACCTACGTTAACACTTAACACGCAACTGCCAGCATGTTTCAGCAAGTACCGGTCAAGTGTGTCTATGTGCGCATTAGGAATTATATTCAAGCATGCGTCATTGCATGTTATTAGGCGTTATCTGTGATCTGTGTGTGTCACTGTGTGCGTCACCGCATAACGCGTGTACGTGTGTGTTCCCATTATTGTCTTCCTGTTTTTGTGGAAGCGATGAGGGACTTTTATAGAGGGATTTGGGGTTTGTGGGTGTCTCCCCGTCCAATCATGAGTCAGTAATCTCTCTAATCGATGCAGAGTCAAAGTTCCTCGCCGTCTTTCCTCTAAAATAAAAAATAAAAAACACGCCGCCGCAGAGTTCCTCCTCGGCTCTTTCCACTCCTTTTTTCTTTTTTTTCCCTTCCATTTCTTACAGTCTCTTTTTACTCTCGCTTCTCTGTGGTGTGTGTTTGAATTCACGCACGTGTGTCTTCCATGTGTCGCACAGCTGCGCCACAACTTCACCGAATCCTTGGCCCTCGCATTCGAGTCTGCAGACATGGATGTGGACCGGCCTTGATGTTGAAGCTTTTGATCCCGCGTTTAGCCGGGTCACATTGTGGGACACGAGGACAAAGACTTGCAAATGCAAATGCAAATGCAAATCACATGCGCTGAAACCGAGAGACGCGCGTGTCCCATCTGTGAGAGGGGTAGCCGGTAACAGGCAGCGGTGCAGGCCAGGGAGGCAGACATTTTCCTTTAACTTCTACAGCGCAGGTGGAATTCCCGACTCATGACGTACTTTTTCCCCGATTTTGCATTTTTTAAGTTATAGCTGCTCTTTCCTTTCTTCATTCTCCCCTTTGGTTTTGTCGGCTGTTCTTCTTCGCATTCCATTTTTCATCTTTGCCATCATCTTACCTCCTTTTCTCTACTGTTCCCTCCTTTTTTCTTTCAAGCTATTTCTTTCTCTCCTACTTCCTTCCACCATCCTCTTTCCTTATTTTCTCTTCTATCCCTCCTTACATGTCTTACTTGTTTTTGTGTATTCTCCTCGCTCCTTTTCCCTTTTTGTTGGCCATGAATGGATTACTGAACAGGCCTACCCAGGCCCATGGTGGAATGAGTGCAAAAATATTCTAGTTTTTTTGTCTTTTTTATACTTATACTTATTTAATCAAACTGCAGTCTTTTGTGAATTTGATAAGGGCACAAAGCGGCTTCAATTCCATTTTAGTTTGTCGACAGATATTTTGCTAAAACAACGTTAGAGACCTTTTCTTTCACTCTGTAAAGGATGGGATTTAAAATGTTACAAAGTACAATACTTCAAACAAGACATACTTAAGGAAAAGTAAAATAACTGATTTTAAAAGGTGAAAGCACAGAAAAAAAAAACTACTCAATTACAGTAACGTGAGTAATTGTAATTTGTTACTTTCCACCTCTGCTATAGTGTCAGGGGCCCGGACTCACAACATGTTGCTAAAAGAGCAGACCAAAAATGATCACAGAGGGACCAATGACCACAGACATACAAAATCACTTCAAAACGACCCAAAATGACTACAAAGAGACATAAAAATGTCTACAAAGATGCAAAAAGACCAGAATGTGACGCTTAATGACCGGCCAAAAACATTCACGTAACGACTGCAGACAAAACAACCACAAAAGAGACACAAAACGGCCGAAGAAACACAAAAAGCTTAAAAAAGGAATGCAAAGACCAGCATGAATAGATGCAAAACTACTTGAAATAGATGCAAAAAAAATGACAGAGATGCAAAACGACCACGAAATAACAAGAAAGTGCAAAACTACTAAAAGCAAGATTAAGATTAAGACACTTTATTAATCCCGCAAGGGGAAATTTAATTTATAAAATAGAATAATAGACGTAAAATGACCCCAAAGAGACCCAAAATGACCAGATAGAAGTGTAAAACGACAAAATTACTACAAGGAGATGCAAAATGAGAAAAATAGATGAAAAACCATCACAAAATGACCACAAAAGGGATGCTTGAGTTTGGGTGTCATGTTACCATGTAGACAGGGTGGGGGCTTTTACATGTCTGCTTCCAGGTACCCAATGTCTCATCATCCGTCCCATGTCTCTTCCCCCTCCAATGTTTTGTTTCTCCCCATCCTTTCTCTCCTTTCACCCCGTTGTCCTATTCCCTTTGTTCTTTTTATTTATTTCTCTCTACCCACCGTTCCCCTTTGCCTCTCCCCCATCATCATTCTTTTTTTCCCGGGTTGTCACGACTTCCTCTCTCTTTCTTCACATACCCTTTTCATCCACCTTATTTCTTTCCTCCCTTTCTTTTTTTTTTTCCTTTCCTTTCTCTCCATCCTTACAGTACAATACCCTGTCTGTGTGACTAAAATAGCAGCTCAGGTACAGTGCTGCGTTTTCCATATGGCTCCCATTCACTCACTGTGGAGAAAGACTATATTGTAGCATAGCGGGCTGTAAAAACATAACAGGGGTGACTCTTAAAATATAATGAAAACCCTGGTCTTCCATTTACATCGCCTGAAGGGGTCGTTTCATTCGGCTGTTCGAGACAACGACTTGTACCTGAAAGCTTGTAGGTTTTATCCTGGGGACAGCTGGATGTGGACTTCTAACTGAGAGTAGTCCCAGAACAGAGATCTGACCCTGACAGCTCCTCACCCAGGCAGGTATCAACAACACCATTAGAAATACCCAGAATCTGGGTATTTTTAAGTGGGGTGGCACAGGCGGGGGGACCAATAAGGGGCATTTTATCACAATACAGCAAAAAAAATAATACTAAAAAATCTTAAAATCTGCTTTGAAATAGTGGATAGGACAGAACAACACAATGTAATTCTGCTTAATAAAACAAACCACATTCATTATAAATTTCACTTGTTTTCTTCAACAACAAAAAAATTGTAAATCCAAATACAATACACATTTTCTATAAGCTCAGTCTGCCACTTTAAAAAAAAATAAAAAAAATTCCAGTGCTGGTTCCATGGTATCAGAATTTTGGATAGTTGTCATGGAAACAAGAATTGGTCATGTGACAAAGACTGGGAAGATTGGCAGACCAGGCAGCCAAGTGACTCTGATCCAATGAAAAATACTTGTCTCTGTCGTTTTACTGATGATATAAAAGTATTGATTAAAGTAGCTTTAAATACAACTGTATGGCTGACAGTAACAGATAAAAAAAAAAAATACAGGCCACATATGGACAGACATACTATGTTTTAAATCTTTAGTTCCTTTTTTTTTAAATCTTTTTTTTTGTTTCTTTTTTTATGTATTTTAAAATCTCTCTGCAAATCAATGACACAAACAAGCGCACACAGAGACATATAGTAAATGGATAAATACTTAAAGTACTTTGAATAACTGCATTCCTCAATTCACTAATTCCTAATGAATATATACACTTTTACTGCCGCAGAGACCCAGTTCAGCCCTTCAGCCTGTATAATCATAACAAAATTAACTTGGAAAAATACAAAAACATACACCAGCATTCACTTAAGTAGTGAACTGTACTTTTCAGACAAATTACATTAGTAAAAAACACATTGGTCACACACACAAACGCACGCACGCACTAATATCAGGGGTGATATAACGACTCCCGAGGGTTATGACCTTTATAAGTGGGATGGAAAACAAGGGCAGCGCTTAGACAACCGCCCAGAAACACACACACACACACACACACACACACACACACACACACACACACACACACACACACACACACACACACACACACACACACACACACACACACACACACACACACACACACACACACACACACACACACACACTTCCAACTCTGTGCTATGATTTATTGTAATAAAAGGGAGGACTGTGGCCTTGGCAGTCTGCGCTCCATTTTTACTAACATGATTTTTTTTCTGCCGTTATTTGTGTTGGTAGTGGAGCAAGACTCACAGTGTGTGTGTGTGTGTGTGTGTGTGTGTGTGTGTGTGCGTGCGTGTGCGTGCGTGTAGCCCTCCAACTAAGGAGTTGATAACTTTCCAGCTACTGAAAACATTTATTTATTCTTACCTCCTTTTTATACGAATGATCTTTAGCAGTCAGTAGGAGTGTGTGTGTGTGTGTGTCCTTGACTTATTTTAAAGACCGTTATTATATTTCATGTAGTTTTTATGCACACATTTTCTGAGAAATGTGAAAGAGGCGAGAGACAGATCATTTATCATTCACTTTGAGAGAGACAGACTTATAGAACATTACAAATACAACAGAGATAAGCCGATGTATCATCACTAAAGAGCCATTTGAACCAACCAATGTGTGGTCGACTCGCAACTTTGAAGAATATGCACAAATTAGAAAACAGAAGAGTGTCCATTGTAGGTGCTTTCAGACAGCTAGCGGTGTCCTCTGCATCCTAAACTCCACTACAACACTACTCCAGAGACGGTTTAGAAGTGAAACCTTGCAACTTGAGACTAGCGGCAGGTGTATGGATTCCAATGCGAGAGGTGAAGTGAACGTGAAGACAGATTATGACAGATTCTTTTGCCACATAGCCCCCTATGTAAATATTGGACTCATTCTTCACACGCCACATATCTCCAGAACACTCTGAAAACTAAAATGACATTTTTCAGACGAACACATCAGGGGGAAAATTGACTTTGTTCGAGGCCTGTTTCTGTCTAAGGAACAAACTCTCGCGAGATCTGAAGGCACAGCTAGGCTAACATTAACTAACGTTAACGCGAACGTAATGCTACGTATGTCTTATCTGTGTAAATCTCTAATGTTAGCAAAGGAAAAAAATAAATACATTATGCAAATATAATGTTCACTACACTTCACACAAACCAGGGCCTATTTACGAGACAGGAAGTGTGTACCGTTTCATACCGTTGGCGCTATTTTCTGTCATAGAGAATCTTTGAATACTGCCTACGCAGAGAAGCGTGTTATGGGAAACCTTAAGTTGCGGAGGAGCCAAAGTGCACACTTCCCATATCTCAACTACGCGTTATGCCGACCTGAGTGTCAAGCAAGTTGATTGGTCTAACTCCTGTCTGGAGGCGGGTTCAAAACAGAGATGAAAACAAACGTACACATACAAGTATCAAGAAACAGCCATGCCAGCGTATCTGAGCGACCACCTACGCTACGCTACGTACGTAGTAGTTCACACAGGTAAGACGGTGAGTTCATGGTGAAAAGGCCACTGGCTTTGATCCCCACCATGTGCACAGACCAGGGGTCTCATTTATAAAACTGTGCGTAGGATCCTTACTAAAAGTGTACTGTACGTACGCCCAAAAGCCAAAAATGGCGTACGCCAAAAAGAAATGTATACGCACATCTGTAAGCAATGTTCCCTTTATAAATCACAGATTACCCTCAAATGTGCGTACGTGAATCAGCCTCTTATCCCGCCCTGTACACGCCCATTTTTAACCATAAATAGTCAATGCAAAGCACCTCATGAATGCTGATCAGTATATTAATGAATGTTGTTCTTTTGTTACGTCGAATCATGACGACTGGCGGCGAAAAAGCAAAAAAAATTCTCAGACGCTCGGGAATTGCTGCAAATAAGAATTATAATAATGTCGGCCTGTTCTCGCACAGTGTAGGGAAACCTGAGCTATAGGCTAGACTAGCTATATTAATGATACCGTCCAAAACGGCAGGCATTACGGACAGCTTCGATATACCAGACCTATACAATAAGATTTGACACAACTATATATTATATCCAAACAAGCCATAGTGATAAAGTATATCAATAAAATACATGTCTAAATTTAAGATTTTACTGATTAATTTGAATATGCATGGTAGAGATTTGAAGGCTAGACCCCACACACACACAAAACTCCTTATTAGTCAGATAATCTCTGTGCTTCTACATTACAGCTGCTTTCAAAACACACACCATCAGGGGGGTAACACTAAATCAACTGGTGGGACTGTGACACACACAAACACACACACACACACACACACACACACACACACACACACACACACACACACACACACACACACACACACACACACACACACACACACACACACACACACACACACACACACACACACACACACACATTAATAGCCATGTAAAATGGCTCAGGCTCTAATTGGCAGAGGCCTGTGATTGGCCGCTGGACATCTGCCAACAACCAGTGAGAGGCCTAGGTCTGCTCGATCAAAACCATGGCTCCTAAAACAGCAGGAGAGCAGTGTGTGTGTGTGTGTGTGTGTGTGTGTGTGTGTGTGTGTGTGTGTGTGTGTGTGTGTGTGTGTGTGTGTGGTCACTTTAGTAAAGAGCACAAATAGTAACAACACTGACCGAGACACATGCAACTACTGTACCGATGGCTGCATGATTACAGTCTACATTTACCATAAAACCTTGAGTTAATAAAGTATGTAAAACATCCTGTGTGTGTGTGCCACATGTGTTAGAGTCATAACACTCACAGTAGGAGGTTTCAAAGCAACAATGGTCCTTGTAATGTAACTGCTGCTGCGCTGCATACATGAAATGGTCGACACACCTTCATAATTACACACACAGACACACACACTTGTGTAAAGATGAAGGCCAAATGTGAGCATGATTACACATGCAAACACACACATGCTCAAACGTGTGTCCATGGATGCTTTGCATGTGTAGTTTGGTATAACTCCAGTTTGGTATTTCCACCAGACAGTCAGCCATTGATTCTGCTTTCTTTTTTCACTTATTTTCTTCTAGAATTATCAAAAAGACAAGGCAATGCAACACACACACCACTATTTTGATGCATACTTGCATGATGGAAACCGCACTCCAACACACTTGTATGTGGAAAATAGACGGTAATAAAACAAACACACACACGCACACGCACACGCACACGCACACGCACACGCACACGCACACGATTAGAGTAGACTAGGCCTATGCTGAAGTAAGGGAAATAGGCTTAATGCTAAGTGGTCGGCAGTGGAAACTGAGCCGAGCTGTGGAACGGAATTAGCACCGATGTATAACTCTATTGTAGCCTTTGAACATGCAAACACACACACACACACACGTGTCACTAAATGTCAGAAATACACACACAGATGTGAAAGTTTGAGAGTAGACACACACAAATATATACACAACGTCGCCCTTCATTCTGAGACAGGCTGAGAAAACAAGCTCAGTTAAAATGGATTTATTTTATGAAATCTAATAATCGCAGCAATAAAAACATATTGGAATAATGTTTTGGCCGTTTCCTCTCTGACGTCTAAACTCCCTTTTCCTGCTCGCATTTACAGAGGTGAGTGAAAGGATATGAGACTGTGTGTGTGTGTGTGTGTGTGTGTGTGTGTGTGTGTGTGTGTGTGTGTGTGTGTGTGTGTGTGTGTGTGTGTGTGTGTGTAGCATTACCTCCAGAATGCAAAGAAAGAACGAAAGAAAAAAAAAAGAAAGTTACATTCAAATAAAAAGGATTTAACCCAACTGGATATTACATCATGAAGCTGGCCGGCATCCCAGCCATTTGATTGGTCGTTTTCATCATTCTGAACCAAACATCTAGTCTTCACTGATTTAAATTTTACTGCACGGCTATAAGCTCCGGCTTTAGGAATTACACATAAACTGGACATTTAATTAAAAGAATTACAACGGGAACGACGGAGGGAACGAGGGAAAAGTGAGAGAGGAAAGAAAGACCAATAAAATTAGCAAGGAGCATGGCGAGGAGGGCTAAGAGCAGGAAAGTTAAATAAAAATGAAAAAAATAACATATTAAAGTAAAGCAGACTGGAGTCAGTGAAGTGAGGGAATAAAGTTTGAAAAAAAAAAAAAAAAAAAAAAAATATATATCACACATATAATATCTATCAAATATATATATATCAAATATATATATATATATATATATATATATATATATATATATATATATATATATATATATATATATATATATATATGTGAACCAAAAGAGTTAATAAAGGATTGAAGTAAATGGATTTGGAATAGTTTTTGGCTGGAAAAGGTTTTCCAGCTTTGTTTTTTTTCCTCTCTTTCCGAAGCCCGGTCGACATTCCACAGGCTTCTAAAGTTTCAGGACAAGGTAGGAGATGACACACACACGCACGCACACACGCACGGTAGCTAGCCACATCATGAGCGGATGAAAATATTAAGACGAGGCTCGTCTCTCCTTGTTGGCATCAGTTCTCCCCAGACAGAAACCAATTAGAGAGTTATAGATCCCCGAATCAGGGCGCATCTCACACAGAATAGTGCAATCATGCTTATAGTGTATAAACTCATACTAATACATGCAGACATGTTACAGAAATCAATCAATCTCTCTCTCTCTCTCTCTCTCTCTCTCTCTCTCTCTCTCTCTCTCTCTCTCTCTCTCTCTCTCTCTCTCTCTCTCTCTCTCTCTCTCTCTCTCTCTCTCTCTCTCTCTCGGCTGCTGGCATCGAGCCGTATCAATAAAGGTTGTTACATTGAGGAGTCTGGAAGGGTTTAATGTTGCGAGATATGAAAAGGTAGATGTTTTTTATTATATTTTGAAGGCAGGGTGGCCCGCTGTCTGCAGAGACTGTCCTGAGCTGCTGACAGACCGCTCTCATGAAATCTCGCCAAAAGGAGGAAATAACGGGAGTGCGAGATGGAAAAGAAAAGGGTTTCAAATTTCATACAGAATATATAAATTGGGTAGCAGAAGCAGGGTTTCTGCGGGTATGACCAAGTCAAATTTAAGACTTTTTTTAAAGACCTTTTTAAGACCATTATGAATGAAATTTAAGAATCACAGAAACTTGCGCCAATAACAGGGAAGCTGATTGGCTTCAATATAAGTTGCATGTTGGTCTCATTTGTTGTCGTAATTCAGCGGAATTATATTTGGACTAGTGAAAGAAAGAACTAAAACACCACGAAATAATATTAAAAAAAGAGCATTAGAAGTAGCTTCGGAAAGATTGGACAGATAGTCTAGCTAGCTGTCTGGATTTACCCTGCAGAGATCTGAGGAGCAGTTAACCATAGTTAATTCACCGGAGTTTAGAATGCCAACACAAAGTAGTGTAAAAAGGACCTGAGCATGTGTGTCTGTCAGCCCTGTGTGTAGTGCGTAATAACAGAGTGTAAGTTGTAATTCCCCCACTGAGGATTAATAAAAAGTATGAATTAAACTATATGAAAAGGAAACGGACATCGGCGAAAAGACATGCTTCGGCGGAATTTCCTGCGTAAATGGACTTTCCTTGTGGACATAGACCACCTTGAAAGAAGAGTACAACATTTCAGAAAGACAAGAGTCAAGTCTGTACTCTAAATATGAAGCTACCCTCAGCAGCCCGCTAACTTAGCTTAGCATAAATACAGGAAACTGCTTGCAGGTTAGGTAAGAATTTACAGCTCTGTATATTGTCCAATGCAAAATAATCGCCTGTGAATATTTCGCATCAAAACTATTCACACAGGCACATTTTCGGACATTTCGCGCCCGGTGTCCCGAACATTGGGAAAAAACCTCCAACGTCGTATAGAAAAAAAATGACGTCGCTTTATTGCCACTTATTATTGACGTGCACGAATAAAACAAAACATCCCCGGTGTGTAAAGGCCTTTACACAGTGAGGTTAAACTGCCTCTTTATTAAGGTAAAAACCATTGTTACTTAGGAAACTCCTTAAAAACAAAAAGCCTTTAAGTCCTGTTATTGTTTCTGTACATTGACCTGCCCCCTCCCACCCAACTCTGGACCAGGTTTTGGACTGAACTTGACTTGGTCTTGGAACTGAGCTAAGGTGGTCGGGACTGGCAGCTATTTATGACAAGTCCATGTTTTCCTCAGAAGTGACCCCAACGCAAACGCTCCCCTGCAAACGGCGCCACAGCTGAGCTTGTTATGGATTTTTAAAGCATGGACGAGGACGCAACAGTGATGAAGAGTTCAGGGACCAACAAGCTTTCTGCTCTCATACGAGACAATGAACAATGAGCTGCTCTCAACAACAACAAAAAAAACCACTTCTGTGTGCACTTAGATTTACAGAGCAATCATCACAGTATGAAACTAACTTTACTATCTGGGATATTGTGCAACTGTGACCACCAGAAAGCACAATGTAAATTAAAGCAAAAAAAAAAGCACACAATCAGTGGGCACACAAGGAGGCATATAAACACTGACAACAAACATATTCAAAAATACAAAAAGCAACGTGGGTTGCAGTAACGCTGCCTAAACTAGGGCTGCACAATATGAGGCAAATATCTAATTGCTATTATTTTGACTGATATTGCGATGGATGATTCACGACATTGGAGGGAATGATCATTTTTCTATCACTATTCTCATTTTCATTGAAAAATATCAAAATTAAAATGATTATTAGTGTGATTTTTGGGAGGATCAAAGCAAAGATATTTTCTTAAGTCTGTAGGATACGATTTGTAGTCCCGGGACGTCTCTGCAGCACCACAATACTTAATTCAGAATGGTTTGACACATACAGTATTTTGCCTTTAACAAATAATGCGCCCCTCCCCCCCCCCTCTGCGATATGGATATTGTACTAGTCCGTATAGCGATTTCGATATAATAGCGATTAATTGTGCAGCCCTAACGTAGACATAAGCAAATACAGGCAAATGCAAAACACAGACCATCCTCTGCGGAAAAAAAACGGCCATATAGGTCGATTGTGCAAGCAGCTTATAACTATCCATATTTATGTTTGTTGTAAGGCGGTGACCTCTAGTGGCCGTACAAATTATCGCTGGAGGATACCAAGGAAAAAACAAGGAAGTCAGGTGACGTATCCCGTATGAAACCAAAAGTCAAAGATCACTTTCCTTTGTCACGGACGTAGTTAGGTCTCAAGTAGTTACTTCCGTAATGTAATTATGTCCATGATTAAGCCAATTCCTGATCTTTTCCCTAATCAAAGATTTTTTTTGTTGCCTAACCTTAACTAGTTCCGTTTCACAATGTTAACTACCTGTTCAAAAAACTGTCACCATTCCGTTAAATAGAATGGTCACGTGATTAACACTGCCGCCGTGGTCACGCGTTTTAAACTTGCCACGTGCAGCCGTTTCACAACATTAAATAGAACGGTCATATATGTGGTTTTGGGAGTCATTGGTATCAACCTGGTGTGTTTAGGTGGTTTTGAGGACATGTTGGCAAAACAACACAGGCCCAATCGTATGCAAAAACGCTGGCATGCATGCTCGCAAAACCACGCGCACAATTTCAAAAGTACACACGGAAAACAGAGAATTACTGTAGTTTTGTACTACATTAAGGACAAAAAACCTTCCACAACATGTCCAACAGATTGCCACAGCCATTAAAGCACACACTTCATTTCACTTCATCACTGTTTTTTACTGTCAGCCTCAAAGGTCGTTAAGGGCTGCGTTTAACGAGCAAGCAAAAACAAATACACCCCCGCCTTCTTCCTTAACGAGACAAAATAAAAGACCCTCCTATACGGACTAAAATCTTATTAGCACTGATGCTAATTTGCAATCATAACGTCCCACTGTTTTGGTAAAATCTCTGCGTGAGCCGGTGTATAAGTGTGATAAAGGCCACACACTTGAACGAACACACACACATACATACACACACACACACACACACACACACACACACACACACACACACACACACACACACACACACAGCAAAACAATAGAAGTCAAGCAATACCAGGCTGAACAATGCCAGGCATTGTTTTGTTGGGACTTTAGGGGGGGTGGGGGCTGTGAGACAGGACAAAGTTACAGCTCCCACACTGCACAACACACACAAACACACACACACACACACTCACGTACAGTAATGGAGGTGCTGAGGCCTGATGTGTTCAGCAAAACAGGGGCGTTTCTGTCTCCTTGACCTGTTTAACTTCCTGTCCCGCACAGGAAATGGACACGCGGTTTGAGTGTTAGATGTCAGGAGCCTCTCCTTGACATTTAGGGACCGTTTGTAAGTGTGTGTGTGTGTGTGTGTGTGTGTGTGTGTGTGTGTGTGTGTGTGTGTGTGTGTGTGTGAATGACATCCGTCAAAGACCTTGAAGATGTGTGAGGGTGCCTCTGTTTTCACACTTACTGTTCTTGACAATGTCCAAGCCGTTTCCTTTAGAAGTCCCTTCAGAATAAGTCTGGACGTCCGTTCATTCACTCTCACGCTCCTCTTCCTCCTCCAGCTCGGCTCTCCTCCCTCGTAACTTTTGGGAGGCTGTCTGAACTCCCCGCGAAGGTCAGGACATCTAAGGTACAGGGGGACAGAGGATTTAGAGAAAAAGGTATCTGGGGAAAATCCAGGAATGTGTTTTGACAGTTTTCAGAGGTCAGAAGTCAGTTTTCGGCACAATGTGAAATGCATCCTACACATGGAGCACAGAAGAAATCAATTTATAAAAAGGTAAGATACATTTACTATCAACTCTAAAGACCATTCACTTATTAAACTTTTATTTAACAGAGTACTCTCTTAAACGTAATATTTTGACCTGGTGAACGCCATAGACTGTATTTAAAGATGGAGGGCTTGACAGCACCCCAAAAGTGAAGCCAAAACATCTTGATCGCCCCCTGGTGGCAGGCTGCAGTACAGATCATAAATCCCATCCCCTCCATGTTAGCGGATGGGAAATGCCAGTACCCAGTACCCTCATGTGAGAAGGACCCAAAAAGATGCTAGAATGAAAAGCTGTGGATGCAGGGAGGGGCCCATAGAGAATGCCCTTCTACAGGGCCCAGAATGTTGTGCTAAAACAACAACAAAAAAACTCAAAGTACACGTCACATAAATGTTTCCAAAGATAGTGAACTTCATTTTTTGGTAGTTGTGATCACGTTTGTACAAGTGTTCATTTTTCTGATAATTTTGGTTTTAAATAGTTATCTGATGCTATAAAAATGATGTGCGAGATCATGATTGATAGCTGTGATTGAAAGCATAGCTTTTTTTAAATTTTTAAATCACCCTGAATTTATATTTTATTTGAGCCTTCCCTTGGAAGATAGTTAACTGTTTCCGATTCCAAAAAGACTGTTCTAATGCACCGGTCCTGTCTCTGTATCAGGGTTGTATGAGGGAACTAATGATATATAATAATAAGATACAGTAAAATAATCAGATACAGTATTAGGGGACCACTAAGGTCTATAAAAAAGACATAAGATACAGTATTAGGGGACCACTAAGGTCTATATAAAAGAGACTTCAGATACAGTATTAGGGGACCACTAAGGTCTATATAAAAGAGACTTCAGATACAGTATTAGGGGACCACTAAGGTCTATATAAAAGAGACTTCAGATACAGTATTAGGGGACCACTAAGGTCTATATAAAACAGACTTCAGATACAGTATTAAGTACAAAAGGGATTCATGAATGCATGTTAGTTTGAAAAGCACAAGATACCTACAGTTGGTGCAGATGGGAGCTGATTTGCAACAGGCAAGCACAAGCAGACCAAACATCTCTGCAGCAAGGCCAAGTTAGGAGAACAGCTTCCTGCTTCCAAGGCACATGACTGGAAATGTGTCACATGACAGGGAGCCAATTAGGATTCAACTCTGCCAATGAGACGTGCTGCTTTCATGTGGTGTCAGAATAATCAGAACCTTTTGTATTCCCAAAAGGGAAAATTCACGTGACCAACAACTCAATAAAAGTCAACAAAATGTTTGGTACGCGACTTGCAGAGTTAACATCATTCATCATTTTATTTAGAAACATGGCACGCGAAATGTTGGTTTTTTAATGTTGTACTTGCTCCTATGATTGTTTATGACTGACAAAGGCCTAAATCAAAGATATTTTTTACTTTTACTTCTAATAATTAAATTCACGTATTATCAGAAGATTACTTTTGATATTTAAGTGCAGTAAATAGCAGATACTTTAAAACTTTTACTCAAGTAACATTCTTAAAGATGACTAACTTCTAAGATATCTACTAAGATACTTGTACTGTAACTCAAGTATTGCTTTCAAGTACTTTATACATGACTGGTCAGAACAAAACCTAAATGTCAGAAGACATTCACGTTTCAGCCATATTTAGCCCAGTTTCCATATATGTTTTGAACTTGTTTTTTTGCCATTTTAGGCCTTCATTTTTTTATAGGACAGCTGAAGACATGAAAGTGGGGCAACGACATGCTGCAAAGGGCCGCAGGTTGGAGTCGAACCCGCGGCCGCTGTGTCGAGGGTGGTAAACCTCTGTGTATGGGCGCGCGCTCTACCAGGTGAGCTGCCCAGGCACCCACATATGTGCATGTTATGGACTGTGTGCTGACTCGTAGCTATAACAGTGTCAAACTTCTGATCTTCAGTTACGAGACATTCCCTAACCACCGCATCACCGGGCCAGCTGCTCGAACCAGAAGAGTTTGAGAAGAACCAAAGGATGAGGTAAAGAACAAGACCACCCTCTCTCCCTCCATCTCTCTCTCTCTCTACCTGAGCTCTGGAAGACGCCGCAGCCTGCGGCTACACACTCGGTGACTAAACACCTCAACAATTTGGAGATTAGCATCTTGTTAAATTATACTGCTTTTTCCACTGAGCTGTTCAACTGCATTCCTCTCTGCTAGTTAACACAAGGACTAATGAGAGGAGCATGGCGTGTAAAATGAGTTAACAGCCGTGTGCTGGTGGTATATGGACTACAGAAAACAAACAACTGCAGAGACACACTGACGCTCACAGACGCACCTACTACAGCACCCACACACAGGAGACAAACTGTTGACAATACACGTTCATGGTAATCCAGGGCAAACGTGCATGTAAAATATGGTCAGTTATGTTACGTAACGGTCAGTGGTAGACTGTAACTAAGTACATTTACTCAAATACTGAACCACTGTCACACTAAATGCTTGTTTTTGGGGAAATTACTGGAATTGTTGGGTCTAGACCTACTCTATCTGTCAAGTGTCTTGAGATAACTCTTATGATTTGATACTATGAATCAAATTGAATTGAAATTGAATTGAAGTACTGTACTTAGGTACAAATTTGAGGCACTTTTCATGCCACTTTCTACTTCTACTCCGCTACATTTCAGAGAGAAATACTTTTTCCTCCACCACATTTATCCGACAGCTTTAGTTACTAGTTACTTTACCAATTGAGATTTTTGCACACAAAACACATGTAGTTTATAAAATACTATGTTTTATTATAAATGAAACTACCCAGCAATATAACGGCCAGCTGAAATGATTACACCATTAAACACTTCCAGTTTCTAAAATGTGAGGATTTTTCTGCATCTAGAACATGTACTTTTTTAAAGATTATTTTTTGGGGCTTTTCCCTTTTATTATAGTGACAGTGGATAGACATGAAAGGGGGAAAGAGATGGGGGACGACACGCAGCAAAGGGCCACAGGTCGAATTCCAACCCGGACTGCTGTAGGACTCAGCCTACATGGGGCGAACACTCTTACTGGGTGAGCTAGAGGACATCCCTAGAACTTGTACTTTTAATACTTCAAAAAAAGGGATTTGCGTTTCTGGGCGGCCTCAGAGGTGTCAGTGCAAGCTGTTGCATGCACATCTGTACACATGTGAGTATTCGTGTGTGCGGTGAGTGTTTGAAAGCTGATATATGTCTGCATATTTGTGTGTGTGTGTGTGCGTGTGTTTGATATGTCTGCATATGTGTGTGTTTGTGTGTTTGTCTGGCTGTATGTGTGTGTGTGTGTGTGTGTGAGAGAGAGAGAGTTTGTAAGCTGATATCACAGCAGTGTGAAGGATAGACTCACCGGTACAGATGGGGCTACTGTGGTTTTACTCGCTGCGAGTGTTTGATGTTACAGGCCTCCTCGCCACTCCATGTGTGTGTTTGAGGTGATAATGAAACAACTCGAATCCTGTTTGCCAGGCTCCCCTCCGGTCATTTTCCATCACGTCTGGTGTGAGAGGCGCACTTTGACCCCTCCATGTTCAAAGCTGCCCTACAGTCGGAGAACGCGCCTGCGTATGTTGGCTGTAAACAAAACATTTTTTTCAGGGAAACCACATTTGTTTCATCAGTGAGTACTGCTGATTAACATAGCAGTGAGATGAGGCAACGGGATGAGGAGAAAGAAGATAGGAGGAGGGAGGGAAAGGCTGGAGATGGAGAGAATGTGATGAGGGTTCAGCTGAGTCAGAGATTTCTTTTAAAGGAACACGCTGACTTATTGGGACTTTAGCTTATTCACCGTATCACCCGGAGTTAAATAAGTCCATACATACCCTTCTCATCTCCGTGCGTGTTGTAACTCTGTCTGACACACACACGCTGCTAGCCTAGCTTAGCACAGATCCTGGAGGTAACCGGCTCCATCTAGCCTACTGCTCCCGATAAGTGACAAAATAACGCCAACATTTTCCTATTTACAATTTGTGATTTGTATAGTCACAGCGTGCACAAATAACAAGGTCACATGAGACACAGCCGTCTTCTAACCGTATACATACTGGGAACTATATTCTCAGAAGCACTGCTACTTCTGCTACTTGGGCGGAATGATATTACTCCAACTCTGAGCGAACCACGGGGCTTCTCAGGTGCTGCGAGCAAATCACTCCGCCCAAGTAGCAGAAGTAGCAGTGCTTCGCCTTTCTGAGAATATAGTGCTCAGAGGTGATGTTTGTCTCTTTCAGTTGCCAGTCTCATTGAACCATTGTACAGCGTATTGTCCTCCATGTACAAAACCAAACAATAACTATTTGTAAAAAGGTTCTCAAACACATCACTCAAAGATCCGCATCCGATTTTTATTCCAGGTCAAAGGTCCGGAACAATTGGCAATAACAAAAAAAACATTCGGTCCATTTTTTGGAGCTCCATGCAGTAAAATTACAGCAGTATTCTTAGCTACACGTAGTAAAAAGAAAATTTCTAGCTTCGCCATTTTTTTTCTGTGGTTTTCCACTACTGCACTTTTTGAAACTTTTTTGTCCCCTTATCAATGTCTTACAAAATGTATTTCATAAGGCATTATGGGCTGGGTGTGGATTGACTTGCCGTTAGGTCCGGATGCGGACTTGGTCCGGACCTATAAGTCCTGAGATAGAGTAGTCCTCAATAACGTCTATTTGTAAAGAGGACTTTCCTGGGAATCTGACTGGACACCGTCAAGCTCTGTGACAGGAGATTTCAAACTTTTTAATCACAATGTATGTTTTTCTCCATGACTCCAGAATCTGATTCATTTGCAAATAAGTAACTTTTAGCAACAACAACGCAGCTTTTCAGATTAAAAGCCATAATAATCTTAAGAGAGAAGAAAAAAAAAACTTTCAGCTGCAGTGTGAACGCAGGCAAAGAATACAAAATGAGTAACTTGCAACGCAGAGGAAGTGATAAGGAGCGAAAATACTGGAGGAGTTAAAAATGGAGGGAGGAGGAGGAGGAGGAGGAGAGGGAGGTCAGAGGAGGGTGAGGAAGAGGAAGACAGTGAAGGTCAGAGAAAATGAGAGAGAGATGGAAGAGCGAAGACAGACCACCACCACTGCCACAGCCCACCCACCCCGCCACACACACACACACACACTCCGTGGTCAGAGGTTCACCTGCAGTTCATGTTGACCATAACAACACCCCTGAGGAAGATTGAAAAAGAGAGAACTTGAGACGTACAAGGAAAGGAAAAAGAGTAGGACGGGACAAGAGTGATGTGGTATCAGGAGGGATGGACGAGTGGAAGGAGCAGATGGAGGGAGGAAACGAGGGAGAGTTTATTGAAATAGTTGATAAAGCCAACACACAATGCATTTGAGGACCATGTTCCCTAAAATATCAATAGGCAACCCTTATATTTCTATTCTATTTTAGATCGGGAAAACACAACGCGGAGTTAAAGTTTCTGTCGCCCCCGCATGAGGAATTCTAAGTAATGACAACAACACTGTTAGCATGTCCACATTATACAAGCCTTCCATGACCGCACAATCTCTTTGAGATTGTATAAGAATAACTTTACATGGTTTAATTTTCAAAAAACACCATATTGTTGCTGTACTGCACATTGCTGCAGCTCCTCTTTTCACCCTGTGTTCAGGTCTCTGTTTTAGCTACAGAGTGAGACATCTCAACGTCTGTAACATCTTTGTTAGCGGTCACACATGCGCAGTAGCTAGGTAAGGACTACATGAGCTAGCTAGCTGTTTCTCCAACTTCGGCCTGTACAAGGCAGGGTTAGCCGGGAGACTTCTTCTAAACGAGGGCGCACTTCCAACTTTGTGTGGAATACCTGCAGAACGGGGACATGTAAGTAGTTCTATACAATTTATTTTGTAGATTAGGGTGAACTTGTGTGTAGCAGTGTTTTGCCATTGAGAATGGTTAGCCCCCTAGGCCCCTCGTTTCGGCTACTGACGTAGAAAGCCGTGCAGATTTTGAACAGCTCACCCGGAGACTGAAGGCAGGACACATTCAGAAACCCGTATGTCACTCAAAACAGCATGGTTGGGTTTTTTTTCTTCAAAGTTTGTATGCATGTGGAAGCACTAGAGACACAAAATAACACCCCGAATCCCAGAAAAAGTGATTTATTTCATAATATTGGCACTTCAAAGGAAGACTTTGCTGGTAAGTAGAATTGGTATAAGCAGCATAATCTTATACTTCCACTTTAATTTCAACTATTGCCATGGAGCTGTAAAACATCCAGATACTGCAGTGTTTGAACTCAGCACAGAGAAAGTGGTACACCTACTAATACATGCATGTGACATAAAGAAACACAGTCCGCCATGAAGAAAAAAAATGCTGTTTTATTGATAATACCGACATAATGCAGCTGTTTGCGGATATGGAGTGAAATAGTCATGACTTTTTTTGGAATACATTCAGTCTGTTTCTCCCACAATACAACACAATATGCTGTCAGTCATGTTTTACAATAACAATATGAAGAGTATCTGAGAGTCACGGTGCTGTTCAGGAAAAACACAAACTGGATTTGAAACCAGTTTTTGTTTCCAGGTCCCTACGTGTTATTGTTTAGTGCCTTTAAAAGTGTAGTGCAGTATGTGTCTTTGTTTCTGCTTCCTTAACTCAGTGCAACTTTAAGGGTTACAATAAACAACTCTTAAGATTAGCGAAAAATGCATTTTTGCACATATAAAACAGCATTTGGAGATTTTTAAGTCAGATGGACTAAACGTTCGAATAAATAGTTCATTGTTTTGTGAAATCTGTCCGAGAGTGTAACAAAATCCATCACCCAGCACATCTAAAGCTCAATAATTAACACGATACGTCTTGTTTGTTAAACTCCATACGCAAAAACATCATGTGGCAGACTATTTCTTGGCCGCGTGCAGTGACTTCCTGGAGTCTCCTCTGGTTAGTTAGTGAGTTTGTCTATCAACAGAGCCATGCCAGCTGTTTCTACCTGTTTCCAGTCTTTATGCTAAGCTAACAGGCTGTTGGCAGGAGCTTAATACTGAGTGTAAAGACATGAAAGTGGTGCCTCTTCTCTAACTTTCTGAAAGAAAGCGAACAAGCATCATTTTCCAAAATGACGATTCCTTAAAAGAAAAGGAAGGTAAAGTTTCTCTTCTGACCACTCAGCAGTAAAAGGTGGCTAAAACATTTCAATCTATCGGAGATCAGTGCAGCAGTTTGAACAAACAGATAATTTAAATTAAGTAGTTTCAGGTAGATGTTCACTTAGACAGCAGCCGGTTTTAAAGAGGCAGTCAAAGCTAATAAAAAAACAAACAGCATTTGAATTGTTTGTGGTCTCTCTGCTGAGGCACGAGTCAGTGTTACCGAATGTCAAGACAGCAAACTAAAGGCTAAAGGCACGTTGCATTTACTGACAGGAATAACACCGGGAGAAAACAATGCTTTAAATGTTTTAAAGACAACTTTGCATTATGTGTGTATCTTGCAAACTAGTAATAAAGTAATCAAGAGCTCCTTCCCTGAAAATTGCAGCAGGATTGTCAACTTAAGTATTTAGTTTTTTTTCATTTTGAGGCTCGTGAAACAGCATAATGTTTTTTTATTTATTTTTTTAAGATTATTTTTTGGGGGCTTTTTCCCCCCTTTATTTCAGAGTGACAGTGGATAGACAGGAAAGGTGGGAGAGAGACAGGTATCTGGTGTATTCAGACAGTTGGCTTTCATTAAAGTGCAGCGTGTAAATGTTTTGACCAAGCTGAACCGATTCAAACTGTCCCCTGTTTGTATCATCTAAAGTGAAGAAGAAGAAGAAGAAGAAGAAGAAGAAGAATAAAACACTAACAATTCTGACTGTGAAATGAAAGCAGAGGCTGTGGACTTCTTTACACAAGAACTTAGTTTAAAACAGATTTTAGTGTCCTGCAAAATGAATAAAATACACCTAAAGAACTATATTTTTCTTTTCTTGACATTCTAAGAAGCCATTCAGTCTTTTTATTACATTAGTGTCAACGAAGCCATCTGAACTACGTTAGCGTTGACGGGTCTCTGACACTACGCTGCCTCCAAGCAAAGTGCACAGTGGTTTCTCAGGAGCAAACAACGGGATGGACGACGAGGGACACGCTGGCCAAGTTTACGGGTACACGGAGACAAACGTTAACCTCTGACAGAGAGCAAGTCCCTCGTGTGTTTGGAAAGGCGAGCAGAACGAGCTGGATTAAAATGTAGCCCCGATGTAGCCTGGATGCCAGCCGAACTTAGCCCCGCCCACAACATTTGAGGTCGGGAAGTTCGGTCTGGACTTGATCCGTTGTGGAGCAGCTATCAAATTGTCAGGGCGGGCGTTATACGATGATGGACAGACGATCAACAGTAACGTAATCAACCCAACGTCACCAAAGAGCGCTTGGGTTGAATTCGTTTACAACAATGATGGCTGCCGCTGGTGAATTGAGATGTATAGATTCTGCGGTCGCGTCTGTTATAGGAGAATTATCTATGCATGCAGAGGCCTTTTCTTTCCTGGTTCGGTTGAAACACGCCCCATAATCACAGCCCAACGGAGCATATGGGCATCAGACCCATATTCTGACTAGAATCGGAGTATGACAACGTCAGGCTAGGACTGATGTGTTGTTAAGTAATTTTCAAAGGTTAATTAGTGTGATTTATGCCGAGGTTAGCCGAGCCGGAGTTAAACCCTCTCTGACCTGGCAGGACGACCTAAAAGCCGGTCCAGTAAATGAGGTGCTTGTCAGTCTGTGTGACTTTTTTGTTTACAAGGCCTGGTTGGCTCGTAATTGGCCGGTGTGAACCCAAAACGAACCAAACGGGACAAAGTCAACTTTTCCACTCTGGTGCAGACCAAAAAGCAAAAGCAAACTAGCCGAACACGTGATCCCACCCAACCTTTGGACTCTAGAAGAAACCACTGTGAAGAAGTAAAAAAAAAGAATAGATAATAAGAGAGTGGAGTTAAATGTTTCTCTCGTCCCTGTTTCCTTCAGTTTCTATTTGCTTACTAAGTCAACGGGGGCTATTTAAGGATCCAAAATCCTCAACACACACACACACACACACACACACACTCTATCAGAGGTTATATGGGGGGGGGGATAAGGAGAAAGGAAGGAGACGGGAGATGAAGAAGAGGAGTAAAAGACACCATGAGATTCAGGGGGATGCAAAGGAGGAAGAAGGCTGAGGGGAGACGCAAAGGGAAAAGAGGAAATGAGTTGTGAGAGAAGAGGGAGGATGAAGAAGAAGAGGGGAAGAAGCAAAGGAGACGAGGACAATGAAAAGGAAGGGGAGAAAACAGGAGGGAAATGAGAACATGGAGAAGGAAGAGAATGAGACTGGGGAAGAGAGGAGGAAGAACAGGTTGAAAAAAGTAAGTGGAGGCGGAGGGAAAAAGGAGGAGAGGGAGGAAGCGTTGAGGAAGAAGGAACGTGAAGGGGAGAAGGAAAAAGAGGAGGAGGAAAGGAAAGGAAAAGTATTAAAAAAAAGGAAGGAGGGAGAAAACAGGAGGAAAAAAGGGAAGGAAGAAAATGAGACCGGGGTAGAAGAGGAGGAAGAAGTATGGGCTGAGAAAAAGGAGGAAATGGAGAGGAAGAAAGAGCGTGATAGGGAAGGGAAAAAGGAAGAAGATGATGCTGAGGAGGAAGAGGAAATAAAGGAAGCAAATGTATAACGTAGAGGTAAAAAAATGTACAATTGAGGTGTTAATTGTTATTGCTTTCATTTTTTTTTTTTAAACTGCTGAGGAAGAGCGCATAGGGCAATGAAGAATAGCTGAAGTTGTACATTTAACAATACGTTTTCAACAACGCATCTTGGATTTCTGATTGCACTCGAACGCGGCATACGTTGCAGCGAAGCATACTGTAACGCGTCAAAGAGAATGAATGTCCCGTCTGTATTTGAGGTTCTTCTTCATAAAGATTGAATGGAGCGATGAAAGTTATACAGTTTGAAGGCGTTCAGTCACCGCGGCCTGACCTGACTTTGCCTCGCCGCTGCCGGGAACCAGCAGGCGGTTAAAAAAAAAAAAAAGATCAGACAACGACATCGCAATCTTTGATTCTGTTTCCGCTTTTTCTTTTCAAACGAGGCAACAAGCTTTTATTCTCCTTCTTCTCTGCATGAGGGCAGAAGAGACGGAGGGAGGGAGGGATGAAAGTCGTGACGGAGGGATGGCGAGGAAACAGCCGATACATGCTGAGATCTGATAGCGACTTTTTGGAAATGCATCCAGTACAGTGATGCAGTGTTTTTGGATGAGTAGAGAGACAGTGAAGGCACACATGGAAACACGCGTGCGCGTACACACACACACACACACACACACACACACACGCACGGTTGTCATGTCAGAGGCGTTCGTGAATCTTGGGCACAATTGCTCATCAGTTTATCTGTAAACTTCTCTGGAACACACACACACACACACACACACACACACACACACACACACACACACACACACACACACACACACACACACACACACACACACACGCACATACGCTTGGATGAAGTTCACAAGTTCATCAGCCAAAACTTCAGCAAGATGACAGAATCCTTTTAAAGACTCGAGCAGAAAAAGAAGAAGAAGAAGAACATGAAATTCTGGTAAATTCAGCCCCATTACACTTGTAGAAACTTGACATTGTTTTTCATTGTGTCGGCTTTTTTTCCCCGTTTCCTTTCCTCCATTTTTTTTTGTTCCTGGTCTCCTCCATCGTCACTCCGCTGCCTTGGCTGGTCCGAAAGGTCCCACCATCTTCATGGCAGCGTAGTTCTGTGAGGATGGAAAGAAAATGTTACTTTCCTTTTGATTCCCTCTCATTTGCTTTATTCTTTCTCCCTCTGGACGAACGACAACACACAGATAAAGACATATTTCCATTCTCTGTCTTTCTCATCCACATACTATCTTCTTTGCGTCATTTTCTCCATCTTTGTCTGTCTTTCTTTGTCATCCAAATCCATTCCCTTTATCGTTCTTTCCTCTTCTTTTAAGAGCTTTTCCTGTACTGCCATACCAAACTACACCAATAAAACATTATAGATCAAAGGCCAATGTTAACACATTTGTATTCTTTTCTATTTAACTGTTTCTTCATCTCTCAATTTTATAGTATTTTTTTTAATGATCTTTTGTTTCTTTTGCCTTTTTGCTCATAACTCTCTTTTGTTTTTAAATGTATTCCATCTCTCCACTCTTTTCCTGTCAGTCGCTTTACTTTCAGCCATCTAATCAAACAGAAAAATGCCAATCAGAAAAGGCAACGATGGCCAAAACTGTGAAAATAAATCGGAATTATCATTTTATTGTGCAAACAAATAAGTATATGTCTCCCTCTGTCTCCATCCATGCACCGTGACGGTTTCTTACACACACACACACACACACACACACACACACACACACACACACACACACAAACTCACCGGGAAGGAGTAGAGGAAGACGCCGAGGAAGAGGAAGATGAAGAAGAAGATGATGAAGAGGATGATTAACCACTTGTACCGCCTCCACAGGATGAACTTGAGGGTCTTATAGGGGGAGGAAAACCACAGGAAGGAGGTCTCTGGACGCCTGGGAGGAGAGAAGAAGATGGGAGACCATATTTATGTGTTTGAATGTGTGTGTGTGTGTGTGTGTGTGTGTGTGTGTGTGTGTGTGTGTGTGTGTGTGTGTGTGTGTGTGTGTGTGTGTGTGTGTGTGAGACTCACTGAGGCTCCTCCAGGTGAGGGTTCATGTTGGGTTCGTCTCTGCCGACGCCAGCTGGTCTCTCCTCGTGCTCCTGCTCCGTCACGATCTCCAGAGACATCTCCACCTTCCCCTGAAACACAGACGAGGGGTCTTCATCGCATGGGCAGATTCATCCACGCATTTAACTAGAAGCACGATGACGTAGCTTGTGAGCTAAGTGCTAACCACGCTCGTTAGCCAGGAACTGGTCTACATCGACGACGATTCACTTTTTTTTACGGGATTGTTGATTGGTGCCGTCGGAAATTCCACCGGATATCCCTATTTGTCGGCCGGATGCCTCTCACCTTCCTCTTTCTTTGTGTTGGCGTTCTAAACTCTGGTGGATTTCTGAAGACTATGGTTAACTGCTCCTCAGATCTCTGCAGGGTAAATCCAGACAGCTAGCTAGAATATCTGTCCAATCGGAGGTTTCTGTTGCACGACTAAAACAACTTTTGAACGTACACATGTTCCTGAAGCTATTTTGCAGCGGTACCGTTGCCAGGAGGCAAACTCCGCTCTCTGGCTTGAAAGCCCTGCGAATGACGATTGTGATTGGTTTAAAGAAATGCCAATAAACCAGACAGTCCTTCCAGAAAAATGCTGAGTTTTTTTGTGATTGTTGCAGGCAAAAATCCTTGATTATGGGGCACGTTTTTTTTAAAAATGCGATGGAATATGCGGGATATTTATGCAAGTTTATGCAATGAAATTGCGGGAACTTGCAAAAACTGCGGTTGAAAAAAAAGTGATTCCCCCCAACACCCTGTTTTTCGATGATGTTCACGTCGCGTAATTACGTCACTTCATAACGAAAATGGCTGCTCTTGTGTGAAGTAAACGCAACATTTTTCAACTTTCTGCTAAGATATATTTGACTTTTTTACAACGAAAATGCGGGGATTATGAAATCATGCAAGCCCCACATATTTCACGCGGAAAATCGGCAATTTATGCTGCGAAAGTGCAGCGTATTTGAAGAAATGCGGCCCCCGCAAAAATATGCGGACTTTGGCTGATTATGCATTGAATTACGCGATTGCATAATCGCGTTTTTCTGGAGGAACTGACCGGAGCAGATTTTTCCTCCCATCCCTATCAGACTAGCCAGACCTTCCTCCGCAGCGCTGTGGAGGAAGGTCTGGCAATGCCAGACTAGCCGGGAACATGCGTGCTTGGTGTGCGTGTGTTTGATTTTTCTCACAGCGATGATCTTCTCTCCGTTTTGCTCGCAGGTGCAGGGCCACCATCCTTTGACGGTCTTCTGTTCGAACAGAGACACCAGTCTGTCGGTCGGCTGGCTCAGCAGCTGCAAGTTGCATTTTTCTGGAGACTTGGCCGGACGCAGCATGTGGTTCAGGTCCATTACCAGGTGACCTAGAGAAACATTCATGGACCATGAGGACAAAATCAATCACAACCATAAGGAGGCTATCTGATAACCTCAATAAACAAATTTCTTCGGTATTAAAAAAAACTAACTGTAGTTGAACCCAACTAAATGTCAAGTTCAGTGTTCGATTAGTAGTCTGTAAAGTCTTTTGGGAAAAGTCTGCTTCAGTAACGGCTTCGCAGTGTCAGTTCATACAGCAAACATTAACATGACAATTCTCTATTTAAACAAAAAATAGTTTTCACTTGTTATACAGTGACTTTAATGAGTGCATTTAGGGATTAAAGGGTTATTTTTTTTACACAGCAAGTGGTCTGTGGTGTGAGGTTAATCCAACCTTGCAAAGTGAATCAATTCCCTGAATAGAAACCCAACTATTTTTTTTTCTTGTAAATTTGAGAGATATTTCCCGTATTTTATTCCCTTCAATTTCAGAGAATATCCAAGTTTTTCTCGGAATATTACCCGTCCCCCGGCTCCATAATTATACACTTTACAATGGCCCTAATACGATGTTGTACAAACCACCAAGTTCTTCTTCTTTCTACGTATTCTAAACCAACATGAAGTGTAGTACATCTTGTGTGGCAAAGGATGTTGTTCCCTCCAGACACAGAGTGTCCACAACAGTAAATGTGAAAGCTTTAATGAATTCATATTGTCTGAAACTGGACATCGATTTCTATAAAAATGTTAAATATCGGGCGCCCAAATAGCTCAGTTGGTAGAGCAGGCGTCAATATGTAGAGGTTTAGTCCTCGACACAGTGGGCCACAGGTTCGACTCTAACCTGTGGCCCTTTGCTGCATGTCATTCCCCCTCTCTCTATCCCCTTTCATGTCTTCAGCTGTCCTGTCAAATAAATGCCCAAAAAATCATCTTAAAAAAAGATGAAGAGAAACATTATCACTAATTTTCCACATCAGATGTCACTGAATTACTGAACAAAAACAATATAAAATCAATATGAAACTAGTTTGCAGGTTCAGTGTTGAGTGACGATGCCTTCAGGAAGCATGTCTTAACCCTTGTGTTGTCCTCCCGGGTCAAAACTGAAAATCAACACTTTTTCGACATATTTTTCAATGCGTTTCAAACATCATTATCACCTTGTTTGACGCTTTTTTCAAAGCTTTTTTCTGCTTTCAAGGCTTTTGACGCTTTTTTCAACGTATTTGGTGCTTTTGTCACTTATTGCCATTTGCCAACATTTGAATTGTACTTGCGAAGAGCATTGCATGGAACCATCCATGTTATTTTTGGGCAATTTTGTTGAAAGAAACCTACATTTCTCATATAGAAAACTTTGAAAAGGGGTCAGACTTGACCCGAGGACAACAGGAGGGTTAAGCTAAAGGAGGTCCGAAAGATGGATATTAAGATATTAGCCTTGAGATGCTTTTGGGAAACCCAGATCTGTACAAACCATTGGTATCAGCTGTCTGTGTAGCCAGTTTTTCTTGAGGACTAATTGCTGGGTGTGTTCTGAGTGAAATACAGACGATGCTGTGGTGAAAGGTAGTTAGCAGAGTTCTGATCATCATTGACGTTAAGTATGGAGGGAGTGTGGGTAGATGAACGGCTGAAGAGAGACTAGATGTCCACTGGAAGTCTTTTTCCACAGCTAGCTGCAGTTTGACAGTGCGGCAGTAGGAAAATGGCTCGTGTTGGACCCTCGAACCGTGCAGGAAGATTAACAGTCAGTGGTCCGAGCTGACGAGCTGGAGACAGGCAGGAATGGAAGAAATGCTTTGAGGTGGCCACACACCCACGGACTGTATGAGGCGAATAAACCCGAGCGAGAGAAGAAAAAAAACGCTGCAGCGGAGTGAGACGGTGACGGACGGGAAGAGATCTGGATTCCTCATCTTCCTCCTCCTCTCGCACCGCAGACGGACGCTCGGTCTACAGAGCGTCATCCTTCATCTTTGGCAAAGATGAAATAATACAGAGGGGAGGGAAATAGGAGAGGCACGGCGGCAAGTTATTTCAAGGGACGGGGCTGGGGCAGCGTCAGGGGTGAAGGAAAGGCAGAATTTTGACAGCTTGAGAAGAGAAAATAAAACGGGCCCTTCCTCTCTGTGAAATGTGCCAACACAGTGGAAATGGAAGAGCGTTAATTCTAAAGATAAATGTTATCGCAGTAGTTTGTCTGTACCCACAGCGCACATGTGGTTCCCTGGATGGATTTCCCACCTAAAGATGAATTAACTTTATTTGTACAACTAAAAGGCAGTAATCTGGGAAATATGGATCCATTTCCAGTAAGCCTTTTACTCAAGTTTAGTTTGGAAGTCAGAAACGTCACGATAGCTCAGATCTAGTCTATGTCCACGACGTTCCACTTCTGGGATTGCTCTGTTCCTGCCGAAAATTCTGCCGGATTTCACTGTTTCCGGCAGACAGCTAGCTAGACTATCTGTCCAATGAGTTTTCTGTCGCACGACTAAAACAACTTTTGAACATACACATGTTCCACCAAAACAAGTTCCTTCCCGAGGCTGTTTTGCAGAGGCACTGTGGCTCCGTCCAGGGCTTAGTGCCGCCCAAGACGATTGTGATTGGTTTAAAGAAATGCCAATAAACCAGAGCACGTTTTTCTCCCATCTCCCAATGCTGTGTGGACTAGCCAGACCCTTCTCCGCAGCGCTGTGGAGGAAGGTCTGGCAATGCCAGACTAGCTAAAATCCAACGGAGAGTGATGAACCGGAATGTCTTCTGTCACTCCTGCACTATAATTGCACTGATTGTAATGACAGGTGTATCCATATTTAAGTGGATGGTTCCCAATTTGAGCCAAAAAGAGCCAACAATGTGGATTAAATATATTTACCTGGGAAATATTGTCACTAAATAAATGTATTAGTCCTGTTAATGTATCATGAAAATCAGCATTTAAAGCTAATATAGGATGAAAGAAGTGCATTAATTTGACAATAGAAATGCGATTGTCTTCGTTTGGTTTAAAGGCAAACTTTAAACCAAAGGTCGAAAGAAAATAAAACTTAAAAAAAAAAACATTGGCACCAAATCGATAACCAATGGAAACACGTGCACACGCACACGAACGAACACACCCACACACACACTTAGAGCCCAGTGTTTTACCGAGGTAGTCGTCGAAGGAGAACTTGTCATTGTCCCAGATCTGGATGGTGAGTTTAGGAGCCAGTTTAGTCTCAGCTTTATCCAGACTCCAGAAATGTTCCTGCAGACACACAGAGGGGAAATAAAAGAGAAAAGTTTACCATTCTCTAACATCTCCTGTCTTTCTATGATGTATTTTCACTCGATATTAGGGCTGGGTGATATGGCCAAACTCTTGTCCAGTTGGTAATAAATGATTCTCCATACTTTTATAAATTGTAGTACGACTGTGTTGGATGATGAGACAGAAGAGAGGAGAGAGACGCTCTGACATGTTGGGAGGCTCCTTTCAGTTTAGAGCAGCACTCCATCGACACATCTCTCACTACATCACCACTTCCACACGGGGACACTTTCTATCTGCACACACACACATTCGTTTCTGTGTGTGTTAGACCTATTATCACCTCTGGTAAATCCACACTAAACTGCCAGACAGTATCTGATCCTGTCTCACCTTTGTACTAATGGGCTTCACTGTGCAGCTGCACACACAGAGATTCCTCCATGTCTCATTCCATTCCCTCAGTTGTCCTTTTTATCTGTGCGTGTGACACCTTGGCTGTTGTTATGTTGATAAAAAAATTTAATAAAAAGGCTTTTCACACCTGAAATCAAATCGGTCCCCTGTGATTCGCAGCAAACGTCAATACGTCGCTGTAACTTTTCCTAGAAGTACTCGGCGAGGAGATTTTCCGCAAATTACTTTCTTACTTTATTTGTCCCCAAAGGGCAATTGGTTTTGAACCATTGAGTGCAACATAAAGCAAACACGAAATATCGTTACTCGGGCTGCACTTCACCCAGTGGAAGCCTGGATTCTGAAGTTTCAATGAGTGATGAGTGACTTCCCACATGATTTCCTGTCCTGAGTCCATTCGGGGAATCCACAGTGTCTCAATTAGCAGGAATGAGAATATCTATCTTGATTTACACTAATGAGACGGGTCTCTCCCTCCATTACCAGACACTTGTCCCGGAATGGGTCTGATGAGTCTATATCCACGATGTTCCACTTCCGGGATTGCTTTGTTGCAGCTGGAAATTCCGCCAAATGTCACACTTTCTTTGAGTTGGAATTTTAAACTCCGGTGGATTTCTGAGGACTATGGTTAACTGCTCCTCAGATCTCTGCAGGGTAAATCCAGACAGCTAGTTCGACTATCTGTCCAATCAGAGTTTTTTCTCGCACGACTAAAACAACTTTTGAACGTACACGTTCCACCAAAACAAGTTCATTCCCGAGGCTATTTTGCAGAGGCACCGCGGCTCCGTTTGGTGCTTAGCGCCGCCCAAGAGGATTGTGATTGGTTTAAAGAAAAGCCAATAAACCAGAGCACGTTTTTTTCTCCCATCCCGGAATGCTGTGTGGACTAGCCAGACCCTCCTCCGCAGCGCTGTGGAGGAAGGTCTGGCAATACAAGACTAGGGTCGTAGTGACAGCAGGTGTCCAGGAGGCATCCAAATCAAACAACCAATACCACCTCAACTGGCTCTTTGTTAGAGTTAGGGCTCTACAATCTCTTTAAAAACTCCTGATCTGATCTCATCCTGGATACTATAAACTGTGGAGCTGTGAAGACCTCTGGTCTGAAAGGGCTTTTGATTAAAAGACAAGTTTATTTTTATGTAACAAGTCCTACTTCACACAATTTCAAATGCTGATTTATGCATGGGTTACACATTTTATTTAGAAATACAAAAATGATTAAAATCCAATGGTAAACATGCATAAAGTTGTGATTCTCTGATTAACATACTGTTTGATAGAGATGCTTTCCTTTTGTGAACTGTGATACAGTGATAGACTGATCAGTCCAGGCGCCACAGCTGGAAAGATTTGAGGTTTCAGGTGAGAAATAAATTGAAACAACACAAAAGGCTCTTGAGCACTCTATATACTTTTTATACGCTTTCTGTTAGCATTTAAACAGCGCGTTGTCCTCCTGTCTATCCTCACAATTCAGACTTTTTCCCCTGAGGCCCAGGACTCACTTTTTCCTCTGAATATTATACTCAAAACGTCAGCGCTGACTTTTAGCAGGGCGAACACACACAATCTGTGTAGTATTTTACTGAACAATGCATCTGATGTGCTCCCTGTATCTGGCTGTATGTTTAAAAGACTCCTCTCTGCTGCCTGCGTTATGACTTCACACTCACTCTCTAAATCAGAGGTCTAAATCCACATCATGCTCTCACACTTCATAACAACACACACAAACACTGGGAGTAAACACACTACACCCTGTGTGTGTGTGTGTGTGTGTGTGCATGCGTGTGTGGCTGCTAAAGCATGTACGCATGTCAGTGTGTGTGTGTGTGGCTCACTATATCCACAAACTCTGTCCAAGTACATAAAGTTATCAATCCACAGCTGTCAAAAGTAGGGGTGGGACGCAATATACGAGTGTGTGTGTGTGTGTGTGTTCTCTACAATATCTAACAACATCAATCAACTTCCTTTTTGTTGCCAGACTGCTAAGTACAGTACAGAGTCTTCTTTAGACTTGTCATCGTTTCCTCATCCCTCTTTCACCCTCTCCCCCTAAATTAAGCTCTATAACGTTCAATTATTGGCAACACGACAATTATCTTAGGCTTACAGATGTATTCTTTTTCTCTCACAGTCTCCCATTTTGTTTCTGAAATTATTTGAGGTTGTGTAATAAAGCATCTTTTACTCAATCCTAGCAGCTACATCTTTTAATTCAATATACTTAAGAATAATACATGTGACTTTAAAACTAGTTCGTAAATGCGAGAATGTTTTCTAAAATTATTTGCAGGCTGAAATTTTTATTTAGAATTTAACAGGAGCTTTTATGTTATTCCTTTGGAAAATAAGGACTTCCTACTTCCTGTTTATTTGACTTTAATGCTGCTATAATCGACATATTAATATGAACAATTGATCCAATGACCATGCAGTGTTAAAGCCGTTGCACAGATTGACAAACCCATAGATAATTATTAGCCGATTAACTCCTATTATGGAGATTCTTTTACATCTGTTAGCTCAGTGTTTTGGTTTTACGGCCCATAGATTTACTGTTTTGGTTCACTCTGGCCCCAAAAATCAATGCAGGTTTAAAACACGTATTTAAATATGCAGAGGAGTAGCAGGGCAGTGCAGGTTAAGTTAATATTTATCAGCCTATATTCCTAAATTTGCACAGATTTAATGGGGCTGTGCTGGTGTTTTGTCCACGATAGCAGCTGCAGCACATGGGAGATGTAGTGTACATTCGCAGCACTCCACCTTTTAATATTTCAACATGCAAATAAACTTTATAGTATAAATAAAATGGCGGACATTACACACATGTTGTACATCAGTAGAAATATACTTAGAAAAGATGAAAAGTTAGAATTCTACAGACGAGGATTAGGGCCATGTGTGAACAAATGTATTTGAGTTCTGAGTTTAAAGTCAGAATTCTGAGTTTAAAGTCAGAATTCTGAGAAAAAAAGTCTGAATTCTGACTTTTCTTTTGTATTCTGACTTTAAACTCAGAACTTAAATATTTTTTTTTTTCATCTGTGGCCTTAATACTCTTCCATAGAATTCTGAGGAAAGCACACTCTAGGTTTTCTGAGCTGAACTAATCGAGTTGAAAGAGACAACAAGTGCGAGTGTTGATCCGACCCTGTGACTCAGTGGTTATATCACCGACCACTGAGCTTTCTGGCTTCATAAAAATCAGTTTCTGGCCCCAGCTCTGTTTTGGAATGAAAGCTCTCCACCCAGCAGTGTTTTATTCAAAACTCCCTCTCGTCTCCTCGTCTTCTCGCTGATTGAGGATGCAGCTACGAGCGAGCGAACGCTGTCGTAAAACATGTCGGCTGCGGGCGGCTAAAGAGGCTCGTTTTCACGCCAAGTAAAGCAAATGACAGCCATGATGTTATTCCAGTATTAAGTGTGATGTTATTTTAGCTCTTCGCTACATGTTTCTGTTGAGTCTCAGGGATTCAACAACATCTAACTCACTCGACGTCACTTCATTATTTTTGTTAATTGAGGGCCACTGTAGATTATTCAGGGGCAACTCCTGCTTTCATTTATGCACTTTTAGAGGGGCCATGCAATTCATCAATTAACTGATTTCAACCAGGTTCAGTAAACATCTCTCTAATAAATTGGGTAATCTCTGTATCTGTGTGTGTGTGTGTGTGTGTGTGTGTGTGTGTGTGTCTGTCTTTGAAATATCTCATGAACCATTCATCCAATCTACTTCACACTTTCCTGGATACTCAAGGAACTTGAGGTTTAGAATTTGGAGCAGTTTGGACAGCACTGGATATTGGATATTAATAAACTGTGAATCAAACTAAACGACCGAACAATAAGTTGGGGGAAAATGCGCTGCCATAACGCTGGCTCTTCTGTGTCTACCCTTCACAATAAAAGCCCAGCTTAAATTCACTCAGCATTTTGTTTGGAGGAAACTCAATACAAATGCATTTCTGCCCTTCACAATAAAAGCCCAATTTAAATTCACTCGAATCATTTCGCTAAGATGAAACTCAATAAAAAGACACTAGATATCAAACAAAAGCCAGACACTATATCGTATTAAGTTGCTGTGAGCTGTAAATTCAGCAGTTCTAAGCACACAGCAGAAGATAACGCCATCTCGGAGCTGACCGGGCAAAGAGAGGTCTCTTTCTCATTCAGACTCACCCTGGGTCCGGTTGTTTTAAGTGGGCTGCTAACTTAGGCTAAAACACTAATAACTTTACCGTTGGCAAAAAGGGTGTGTCGCATTGACTTTAATGTAGCGCACGGCGGGAAAAATGACATTAAAACACAGCGGGTCTTACAGAACACAACACTACTCGCAGTGCACCCGGAAGGCAGCGCAGACGCCTTGACGATTTAAAAAAAGTAATTTCCCCATACATTTAATGTCTCTTTGTGGGGTTTCGCATCTCTCTTGTACGTAGTAATGTTGTGTCTATTTTTGGTAATTTTTATTTCCTCTGGGGATGTTTTGGGTCTCTGTGTTCATTTGGCGTCTCTTTGTAGTCATATTGTGTCTCTTTGTGGTAATTTTGTGTCTTTTCTTCACATCTTTTTGGACCGTTATTATCATTCTATCTGTGTCTAAAATGTTGGAAATGCTAGAGCAGATAATCAATAAATAACTCTCAAAAAGCTTAAAACTTGCTAAAGAAGTTCAACTACAATCATTAGATCTGAGAAAAGTCTTTTGGTTACATTCATTTGGCTAAGGTGCTGCTACAAATTGCTTGGTAAATTTCAAACAAATGAAAGGAAATCATTTCATGTCTTTTGTAGAAAAACTTGAACATTGAATTGAATATAGAAGACATTGAATTGAATATAGAAGGCACCACAAAAAAATATATATATAATATATAAAAACGATAAAAAAAAAACAATAAATAAAACGATATATTGTGTGTACTATAATTGATTCTGGTTTGAAAGTGCTTCAAGTTGAAATTTTATCTTTATATTAGTACCCCAGGGCTCCAGACTGCGACCAAATGGTCGCATTTTGCGACCAAAATTTGAGACTGTGCGACTGAATTTTACATCCAGTCGCACATGTGCGACCAGTAAATTTGCCCCCTTTTTTTACACGTTAAATGTCGAAACGTAGGTACCTGAGCGCGTAAGCGCAAGCTTATCTGTCCTATCTGAAAATTGACAGAGAGCGGTGCTGCGACACAAACACACACACTCGCGCAGAGTTGCGATCGGCGCAAACTACGTCGGCTGCTCAACTGTGCCCTGGTGACTGACTGACAGGCTGTAAGGCAAGGCAACTTTATTTCTACAGCACCTTTCAGCAACAAGGCAATTCAAAGTGCTTTACATGAAACATTAAAGAGCAATTGAAAACGGTCATGATGAAAATACAACAGGTTAAAAAAGTTACAGTGAGTAAGAAATGAATAATTATTCAATTTAATAGGTTGTAGGGATGGTTTGGGAGGAGAGAGGGGTTTTATTTTTATTTTTGTTTAATTTCTTTAGAGTGTAACATATTCTAATAAAATAACATAATGTTCTAAGTACATAGGATAAATAGGTTTGGAATTATTTTTACAACTGAAATAATTGTTTTGTAATTACAGAGGAAGTACCGAAAAAATGTACCGTTATAATTTCAGGTATCTGTACCAATATTGGTTCAGATGCGAAAGGTACCCAACCCTAAGGGTAGTAGCCTAAACAATGAATGTTTAATTTTAAGGTGAATTCATTGTAATTGTAGACTAGAGTTGGTATATTTTTTAAATATTTTGTTTACTGTCATGACAGCAATGGTGCCTTCTATGTTGCATCTTATAAGTACTAAGTATATATTAGTAATACAGTGGAAATTAGTAGAAATGTGAATATTTGGTTAGCATGTTGATTTACGGTGTGTGCCCCTAAATTTTCTGGTTGCGCCCCTAAAATTTTCAGTAGGGGGTCACTGTGCTCCTAGTGAAAAAAGTTAGTGTGGAGCCCTGTGCCCTTGTATTTACTTTGAATTGTGAATTTTATACTTCTGCCCTTTATGTACATACATTATTTTGCTTTGTGTCAGCACTAGGAAAGTGTTTAGTTAAAATGTGTCTAAATAATCCTATAATGGAGGGGCCAGACACGAAAATAAGCAATTCATTCATCCATTAGATGACAGACTCACCTTCCTGTCGATGGCACAGAGTTGCTCTGCAGGTAAATAGTGGAAAGGAAACAGGAATCTGTAGTTGAAGTTTCCCTCTCCGCCCAGAGAGCGGTAGTGGACGTCGGTCTTCTGCTTGTTGTGTTCGTGTCCGTCGAGCCAGCTGAGAGTTTCCCAGTCAAACACATGATGGTCATGTTGTTAATTATTGTATTTTTTTTTTGTATTTAATAATTACGATGAGATAATTAATACGGTATTTTTAAAAGAGAACCAAACAAAAATGAAGAAATGAAAACAGAGGCCTTCATGATTCATGTACCCTTTAACGTAGATGTCACTCATTTTCTCCCCGCTGACGCTGACATCATCCAGGATGACATCGCTGGTGTTCCAGATGATGCAACGCAGGAAGAACCTGAGCGAGAAACAAAACTTTCCATGTATTTATTGGTGTACTGATTGTATTTGTTTACTGATTTTATAATAGTCTGTCATGGTCATGGGAGTGAGAAGATGAATGGATGAATAGTTGGCTGACAGTTTAATGGATGGATTTTAAGACTGAATAAAAGACTTACTAATTTACCAATTGGTTGACTGACTGATTGATATACTGATCTACTGATTTGTTGTCAACTGACTTAATAACTGACGTACTGATCGACGGAGCAACTAACTCACTGATTGAACTGATGAACTGAAGGATTCACTGACTATCTAGTCTATATCCCCGACGTTCCGCTTCCGGGATTGCTCCGGTGAGCACCGCCCATGATGACTGTGATTGGTTTAAAGAAATGCCAATAAACCAGATCCCGTTTTTTCACACTAATTGATTGACTCACTCACTGACATTGTGACTAAGTGTGTCATCCATGGAAAGGTATGGTCCATCTCAAACCAGAGTTTGCATGTCTACAGTGCACTTCATGTGTGTGTGTGTGTGTGTGTGTGTGTGTGTGTGTGTGTGTGCGTGTTTTTGTCCCTACTTCTTAGCCTTGCGTGGTGTGATGTTGAACGGGGGTCCAGGGGGTCCCAGGGACTTGGGGAACAGGTCCACCCACATCATCAGACGGCCCTGACGGACAGCACAAACGACCAATCAAAAGACAGAAAAGGACACAGAAAAACAACAACCAAAGAGAAGCTCAAACACTGACAACAGATGGTGCTGGAAACATGTATGATTACCTGCTCTATGTCGGGCTGCAGTGGACTGTACAGTGGTCTGGTCTCCACATGTTCAGGTACAAATCCCATTTTCCTCAAGATGACGAGGGACAGCCGCTCCTTAATTGGACCGAGGTGACGTTTAGACACATTTTTGTCCTCTGAAAACAGACATACACACATACACACACACACACACACACACACACACACACACAAAACGAACAAATCGAGGTTTAAGTGTAGGTCATAGCACTCTTTTAATGACTATTAAAGCTCTCGGAGTGGAGAATGGAAACACAGAATACTGGGTGGACTGGGATGAGAGCAGTTCACATAGGAATTATTTATTATTCACACACACACACACACACACACACACACACACACACACACACACAGCCACACACACAAACTGTTCATGGGTCTGTGCATCACAAATGACTGAGGAAAATCTGCGTTGGTTCCAAGCTAAACTAAAATATCAAACTAACGTCAAAAGTTTATGACTGTAAACTTAGAGTCACCTCAACTCTGAGAGGAGAGGAGGAAAAGACTGAAAAGTGGGTAGGAGAGGAGATATAACAGGAAAGAGGCAAGAAAACAAGAAAACGAGAGTCGAGACAAGGAGAAACGGAGGTATGTGAAGTTGAAGAAAAGAAGAAGAGAACACAGAAATTAAAAATGAAGAAAAAGTAAAGAAGAGAGAAAGGTGGATGAAAAGGGGTGGACTATAAAAGATGAGAACAGAGAGGATGATATGAAAAGTGGTGAAAAGAAGAGCACAGCAAAGAGAAGACGAGAAATTAGAGAGGAAGGTGAATGAAAGAAGGACTGAAGAAGAGAGAAGAGTAAACGCAGGTAATAAAGAGAAAAAAGAAAGCAGGGGAAACAAAAAGAAGAGAAAGAAAAAAAGGAAGGGATAAGAAAGGCGAGAAGGATGAGGAAGAGAGGAGGGGAAGAGGAGTGATACAAATGGCAGAGAGAGAACATAAATTGTTAAAAGAGCAAGGGAGAGCAGAAGGGAAGATGGAGGAATAATAGAGTAGAAAAGATGAGAAAAGGTAGAGAAGAGAAGAAGATGGCAGGAAATGGAGAGAAAGGTGGGTGGAGAGAGGAATAGACAAAACAAAAGTAAGAAAGAGAAAAAAGAAACTTGGGGGAGGAAAGACTCAAATGAAAAGAGAAAGAAAGAATCAAAGGTAGGAGAGGAAGAGGAGCGCGGCCTCTCGGCCAATTAGCAACCGCTTTTGACGGACAGCAGGCTGACGCACGGTAACCGCGGCAACTGTGGAAAGAGAACGCGGAGGCGCTCCTCGCTAACCGAGAGACGACCACGATGTTGACGTTGGCTTGTACGCACGCACGCACGTGCGCGCGCGCACACACACACACACACACACAGTTGTACCATAAATCACCAAAACGACAACCATGACCTTGTATCGCACCAGCCATGGAACATATGTGTGGGTTCAGAGTGTGTGTGAGTGAGTGAGTGTGTGTGTGTGTGTGTGTGTGTGTGTGTGTGTGTGTGTGTGTGTGTGTGTGCGCGCGCGGGGGTGAAAATGAATCTTGAATATTTATCTCATCGCTCCACTCTTCAGGTGGTCCTGCGGTTTAACTCCCCCCCCTCCATGTCCTCTCCCTCCTCCTCCCAAGTTCTGCAGTTATAGTAGCAGAGGAGGAGATGGAGGACAGGAAGGATGAAGGGAGGTTGACAGAGACAAAAAGTGACGGGGAAAAGATGGAGAGAAAATGTTAAAGAAGAAGAGAGAAAAGGAGTAAGAAAGTGTAGAGGGGACAGGAGGAGCAACAAGAAAGCAGCAAGGAAAAGGAAAGAAAGAAGAGAATGAGGAGAAATGTGGGAAGAAAGAGTGGTTGAAGGAGAGAAGTGGGTTCAGAAAGGAAAGGGGGGAAAGAAAAGAGAGAGTATGGTGGTTCAACGAAGGATGAAGGAGGGAAAATAAAGCGGAAGCAAAGGAGATAAGGGGCAGGTAAAGGAGGAAACAAGAAATAAAGCAATCAGTAGAAAAAGATAATAAAGGATGGAAAGGATGGAAAAGGAAAGAGAGAGAGACATGGGTGGAGTGGAAGTTCAGTGCAGAGTGATTTATTTGCTGTGAATTTAAACTAAACATGTCAGGACAACTACACACACACACACACACACACACACACACACACACACACACACACACACACACACACACACACACACACACACACACACACGGATTATATAAATGTGTGTATTTTTGTGTGTGTGTGTGCACGCACGTTTGTGTGTGTGTGTGTGTGTGTGTGTGTGTGTGTGTGTAAAACCCTTTAATTCACAAAATACTGTTTATTTATATTTTTGCATTATAATTAGACAACAAAATAATCCAAGCATCAGAGGATAAGGGATGCTGATTGTCTGCAGTGAGTGCAGGGACAGTAAAATGTTTTGATAAACCCTGTTTAATAACTCATTTGTGTAGTTAGCATGCTAGCCATGCTCTCCCATGCAATCTGTGTTTACACACCATTTCCTGTCCTCAATGCACCGCGCCAGCACATTTTGCCGGGCGGCTACTTTTTCACAGTTCAAGAAGTTAGTTCAATTTGCAGACTCATTATGGCATGTATTTATTTAGTGACTGTTTAGTATTCGTTTTTTGCTGATTTAGGAGCGCTCGTCGCTCACCAAGGTCTGCAGCGGTGTATCGGTCTCCTCTGAAGTGCACAACGTCGTCTTGGTAGACAGGCTTTCGCAGGTTTCGGCGCTCACACACTCTGTCCAGCAGCTGCCTGGGCGTCAGCTGGTCTCGCCACTGGTTTACCCCCGACCTAATGGGCGAGAGACATCGAGAGAGAGTGGGTGAGATAGAGAGCGAGGCAGAGAAAGAGACCATGAAAACCATGTTCTTTTACTTTTACAGACATATTTGATTGTAATTCATTCTATTGATTTTGCACTGTAAAAACATTGGAAAAATACTAGATGAAAACAAGCTACTACTTACACACAGTAGGACTGCGGCACACCACACCTGCCTCCGTATCTGGACAGAAAGCGGTTCTCCAGGTCGATCACCGTCTCCCCGATCTTCTCGTCTTTGGTCAGCATGTCGTGGTCGTACAGCATCACCCGGAGGTCCTTCTCTAGAGGGAGGGAACAGGTAAGCTCGAACATCCTGGAGGGGAAAAGAGCAGGACAGAGAGAACTTTGAATTTGTCCTCTGATGATTTCACTTTAAAGTCTCCGAACACCTAGTCTGGCTCCGCCCTCCTACGTGCTTCCGCTCAATTTTCATTTTCTTTCAGTACGTCGTCTGGGTTTGCGGTATATTTTTCTCCGGCCATATATTTGGCGGTCCAATCAGCGAACAGAGGGAGTGGTTGAGAACGATGAACGTTGAGGTTGTGCGCTAGTTTGAGTTGTAGTTCCGTAATGGCGGCGGAGAAAGATGCGTGCGAAGCCATTCGGTCCGTTGCGGCAACGCTGCTGAATGTCCACAAGTTAAAGCCCGAGCACAAACAATCTTTGCTGAGTTTTGGAGTAAATCTCATCAGCGTCAGTGAGCCAATAAGCATGCAGCATGCTTCTACCAAGATTTAATAATGCTTGTGATTGGCTGTCTAACGTTACACGTCGTAGAGACAGGGAAAACTCTGTTACGCCCCGGTAACAAGGTCATGGTATTGGTATCGGTATCGAATATTTTTGAACGATACCCAGCCCTACTGAACACCCCCACGGATGATTTCAGCTATTCTGGGTCATTAGACCTCTGCTTAGGTTGAAGGTGGGCCTGAGCCTAGAATGGGAATTTGTCAAGATGTCAGTCAATGTCCCCGTAGTGATTAATTTTATGAATAGCAATAAGATGGGGAAATTGTCTTAGTGTGATTTTAGTGTTTTGTTCTGTGTGTATGGTGTTTGTTGTTTATATGTTTGAGAAATGGCCTGAACTTGTTCTCTGGAACTTAATTTACCTACGGGTACAAATAAATGAACATGAACCTGAACCTGAATCAGTCTTTAACACCCACACAGTCCTTGGAAAAGGTCCAGTCAGCCAGATGAACTAAAAACACCTGTGATTTCAGGGCCTTTAAACAAGCTTTATCGATGTGAGATGCACAGCGCTCTACTCTGCTTCAACAAAGGTACAAAAAGTTGTCCGTAGGACTGTATCAATAGCTGCGCTGACTGTTCAGCCGTCACTGAGAGCAGTTTACAGTCGGAGCTCTGCCCTTTGTGCTGACACTGGGATTGGTGTGTGTGTAGCGACCCCTACTGTTGTGAAAAAGAAGAAGAAGAAAAAAAGCCCAGAGGAAGAGAAAGACACAAAGAAGAGATTAAGAGGGGAAAAGTGATCAGATAGTGGCTAACTTGTTAATAAATCAGTCAGTAGGCAGTCAATCATGCTCTTAATAAACACTGCGTGATGTCTTCATGGAAAAAAAGTGCCTCAGTTTTTAATCTGAGTAATGTGTTTGGGCTGGAAAGAGCAATTCCACCCATCATTTAACATGCTGAATGAGAATATCCTCAGGTTTTCTGCAGTGTAGCAGCCCTATTTTCTGTTTTTACAGTCTCCAAGTAAAACCACAAGTGTATGTGACACAGTTAAACTGAGTGAGAAGCCAAAAAGCTGCAAGGTAACAGGTGGTTTTCCTTCGGGCCCCAGACCTTCAGGGGCTGCACCACTAAAGCAGACTATTGAGTGAATGATGAGGGCCTGAAACTAACAACTTAACACCTGGTTTGAGCTTCAGCATGACCAAATGTACATGGTGAATGTTCCGACATCAATGTTGTTTCTGTTGTGTTCTATAAAGGAATTTTCTGTTTTTGAGATTAACATTTTTTTTTTTAACAAAATACAAAACATACAACTCGCAACATGAACCCCTAACCCTAACCCAAAACACATATTGAGTTGGACCAGAACATAAAATGATAATTTTTTAAGGAAAAATAAGGAAGGTGAACTGGGAAAGAGACTCAGACAGACAAGCTGAAACCAAACTTCCAGCACTGTAGACTTGTATAGCTTATTACATTGAATCGTGATATATGAAATTTAAAACTGTAGTGCGTACTTTCTGTCACCCCCATGAGGAATTCTAAGTAATGACAACAAAACTGTTGGGGCGCTCACATGATACAAGCCTTCCGTGATATATATATATCTATATATATTCATATACATACACACATACATAACTATACTTTGGCAGATGTGTAGATAGTTAAAGCTTTAGTGTGTAACTTTTTGATATTAATGAACGTCTGTTATATTCAAGCCATTGCCAAATGAGTTGCTACAAAGCTAATTAAAGGACAATTCTATAATGTCTACTTTTAATTTTCTTTTACCCAGTTTGTCATATTTGTTCTATATGATTTTATATCATTTTGTCCAAGCTGTGTATCTTGTCTCAGTTTTCTTATAGCCTTGTGTTTATGGTTATTTGTTGTTTTGTCTTTTCTTCCTGTTAAAAAACATTATAAGCTACCGATAACAAAAACAAAACAAAATTTGAAGACTTATTTATATGTTACGTGACGTTTCATCACCTCACGTCTGCAGGGGCGCTGGGGATCAAATGAGATGTGTGACAGGACTTAAGGACCTGGATGAATTTAAAGAGGTTTGTAAAGGTTAGAGGATAAAAAAAAGGTTTAATAATACATAGTTTTCCTTTCTTTTACATAGTCACATCCATATTGACATGTATTGTCTTTAAAGTGAGGTCTGGTAAAGTTTGGTTAAAGACTTTACTGGACTCTCTGGAAGTCTGCAGACTTGATGAAGTGTGGATTTAGACAGCACTCGCAGACTTCCATGGAACGTGTCCGGATGTTTGGTTTCAGCAACAGAGAGAGAGAGAGAGAGAGAGAGAGAGAGAGAGAGAGAGAGAGAGGTCAAAGGGATGTTACGTACTTTCCAAAGACAGGGTCCAGTGTACATGGGATGTAGTTTTCATGGTCGTTGATGGTTTTTTTCCCCAAAGTGATCTTCACATAGGGGTCACACTGAAAACACAAAATTTTCTATTAACTCATTTGTTCTCAAATCCCCTTCCTTTGGTTGCACTTGCTTTATTTCATTTCATTATTACATGTTCTTTTCTTTCCTGACCATATCTATCAAGTATCTCAAAAATTTGATACAAATTAAGTCCATTTATTCATTTACGTCTTTTTCATTTTAAAATCCTCAGGATTTATCAGTTCCGTCCCCTGGTTAAATGTTACTGGTCAGATACAACCCCCAACCTCTCCTTCTTACTTTTTTTGACACTTTTCTTTAATACTTTTTAAATGGTTTTTTTGGATGCTTTTTGACAATTTTCCAAACCTATGGTCCCACCTCTTATCTGTTTTTTTTATTTTTTATTATGCTTTTCCGCCTCCCATTTAGATATACATGCTTCATGAGAACAGGCTGGTAATAAAACATGTTAAAATATCAGCTCTGTCCTCGGGTCACTTTGTCCTCTCCCTTCGTACCTTCCCGTTGGTGTCTTTGGGCTGCAGTCCTTGAGCCTGGATGATGTAGATTCGGACCAAACACTCCTCGATGCCGTTGGGAGGAAGCTTTCTGAACTGTCTGGGGGGAACGGGGACGGAGGGGTCCTCTGGCAGGGGGTAGATCTTGAACATGCCCTGGTTAATGAAGCCACGTGGGATTCAAATAAGAGACAAAGACACAGTTAAAGAATATTAAGACGCAAAATAATTTGGATGCAGCAGAAGAGAACACAAGTTTTTACCTTGAACTCTCCCACCACTGAAGGATCTTCTCCTTCGTCCTGAGTCTTTCCTCTGTGCAGCTTAAACGTCTGACAGAAATCGGAGAGACCTTCAAAACCTTCCACCTTCTCCAGCTCCTGGTCAAACACCTGAGGAAGAGGAGGGGAGGGGGTTCATCACATCTTGTTCGATTGCATTTAGATGCCTTGATAGTGTTCTTCACGTGACACTCAAATACAGAAAGAAGAGATGGAGAGAGGGATTAAAGGACTGTGCAAAAAAGGAAAAGAATGAGAAGTTTGAGAGAGATAGAGAGGGGTGAAAGAGAAGAGAATAGAGGAGAAAATAAGGCTGTAAAGAATATGAGAAAAAAAGAGGAAGAGAAGGAAAGAATGAGAACATGATTATTTGAAACACACACATGGTGGTATTTGCGTCATTTTTTATTTTTAAGCATCTTTATCACGTTGCCAACCAAACACACACACATGATTCTATATGGCATCATGGCAGTATTGGACTGGTGTAATTCCACTGGTATTAGATGCAAACTTGAGCCCAAAGCTACTCAACAGTATATTACACTCACACACTGCAGGGGCGCTGGCATGTGTACACACTGTATCTGGGCAGGGACGTCTATGTGTCAGAAGCACAAAAAGATTAATTTGTTTTCATTAGTGATGTTTGTCTACTTCAGTCTCACACGCTCACACACGCTCACACACGCTCACACACGCACACACACGCACACACACACACACACACACACACACACACACACACACACACACACACACACACACACACACACACACACACACACCCCCTCCTATCAAAGAAAAATGACGGCGAGCTGGAAACCAACAAAACTAGAAGTAACAAAACCAGTATTAAAACATATATTTCCACTTGGGAAGTACATTTTATTCTTTATATCAAGGTGAGAAGGGAAATGGAAAGAAAATGCAAGATAACTGGAACAGTTGACATCAAGGCGGGATCTGGAAGACCGAGGAAAATGTCAGAATGGCCTTGAGACCTGGTGAGAAATGCTTAGAAGAACCCATCACTGCAAAAAGAGCTGCAAAAAATAGTGTCAGACACAGGTCTAGTTGTCAACAGGACAGCGATACAACATACTTTAAACAACAAAGACCTGCATGGCGGAGTTACAAGAAAAAAAAGCCTTTCCTGAGACCTCAATACAAAAAGAAGTGTGTAAACAGAAAACAGAAGCCTTTTGGAACAATTTGCTTTGGACTGACGAAACCAAAATGGAATATTTGGTCACAAACAAAGAAGGAGAAAAAAAAGCAGCAAAGCATTTATAGAGAAGGAAACCTTGCCAACTGTTAAGCATGGAGATGGATCCATTGTGCTTTGGGTTTATGTGACAGCTGCGGGCACAGAAAACATTGTGCGGGTGAAAGGAAGAATGGATTCCAACAACCATAAATACATTTTAGAGGTTGATGTTCGAAGGTCAGTCCAGAAATTGAAGTTGAAGAGAGATTGGGTATTTCAGCAAGACAATCATCCAAAGTATACTTCCAAATCAACCATGACGTATCTCCAGGAAAGACGGATTACGGTTTTGGAATGACCGCCCCACTCCCCAGACTTGAATATCATTAAAGAATCTGTGGAGAGATCTAGATCATGCAAGAAAGAATATTTCTGAGCTAGAGTTGTTCTGCCAGGAAGAATTGGGGGGGGGGGCAAAGGGGCGGGGGGCAATTGAAAGACTCTTAGCTGGCTACAGGAAGCGATTGCAAGCTGTTGTAGCTGCCCGAGTAGGAGTTACAAAGCACTAATTAACTTTCTGAATTGACTGTGTACTTATGTTGGCAGCTTGAATTGCCACATGAGAGATTAATCATTATTTTTAATTAAATTCAAAATAAAAATTTTGCAGAATATTAAGCTGTAATTTTTTGTATGATGTACAATTTTTGTAGGTTTCGAAAGGTGTGTACACTGTAAAAAAAGGTTTTTCATTTTTTTGTCAGCAATATATTATTTCATGTCGTGTCAACAAGGGACTTGAAACATTGCGATGTTCTCACATATAAGAATTGCAAGTTGCCGGTTGATATTAGTTATTTCAATTCAATTTTCAATTTTATTTGTATGGGACGGTGTGCAATTTAAACATAAATGTAATCATTTAATGCATTGCACCAGAGTTAGCCTTGGGCTAATTTGCATCTGTAGTCCCCAAACAAAACTTGGGACTTAGTTGGAGGGACAAATTATTTTTGTACCCTCAACTATTATCGTTACTTTGGCAGAACAACCTACAAAGAGTTGTGAAAACTCATAATAGTTCATGCAGCAAGTTCAGTTTTTTTTTTTTTTTAAGTTGATACAACTAAGCACTTTCTACAGTGTACATGTCAGGGATACTGGCCTTTCATCGTCCATCATCTAGTGTAATATCTTTGTAATTAAAGAAATATTATGTTAACTTTCTATAAAGGATGCATGTATGTATCATATATCAACTCTACAACCCCTTGTGCCTTGTCTAAACCCTCTCCCCTCTCTCCTCGTCGCTCCTATCCCCTGATACTGGGTTTGGTGCTCGAGTAGTGAAATGATCCACTGTTTCCAGACCTCTCTTTCGTTTACATCATCCCCCCTCATCACTCTCCTGTTCCTCCCCCTCCATCCTCATCCTACTTTTCCAACTCTTTCACCCCTTCTCCACCCAAATCTAATACCGTCTATACCCTTCATTCCTCTCTTCTTCCTCCTCCTCTCTTTCCTAAGTAACCTCTGTGTTGCCTTTGTTTAAAGTTGACAAAAACCCAAGTGTGAATATGGCAAATTGCTGTTTTTACAGGGAGTTATTTTATGTCTCAGTTTTGATATGTCTCGTGCACTGACTCCTAAAATGAACTTTACACTTTGCGACAGGAAGTGCTCTCTAAAAATCATACATTGAGTTGCTGGCTGTAGTAATTATGTCAGGATGGAGAAATTTGCCTTTAAGTGAAGACAGCAATCAACTTAACATTTTACAAAGGTATTGATATCTACCCGGTATTAACATTTTTACAGTTACATGATGTATGCCTGTCAATTGAGCCGGTAGCACACACTGAATTTATCATACAGACAGAAGAAGTAGTCCGGGTGCAGTGATGTGATCTTTTTGCTGCAGTGCACGTCAAGATGGCGTTTGTTTGCCGGCTTACATAAGCAAAAACTTGTTTGGGTGTTTTGACGTGTCATATAGTGATACCAATCCCAAAGTGAAATAGATCAATGCATCTTTGTCGAGGGAAAAGATCTCTACGATGTAGGAGGTGAAAATGAAGGATCTCAAAATAATCAAACCTAAACCTCTTGTACTCTCTCTCTCACTCTTTGCTCATCGACCTGATTTCTTTCCCTTAAAGCTATAGTGCGCAAATATTTTTGATTAATGAACGTCCGTTACATTCAAGCCATTGCCAAATGAGTTGATACAAAGTGAATTAAGCCTGTCAGCTCCACAAAACTCTCTCTGTAGTAGTCAGTATGGTCATGTTTACAAAGTGATGTAATCATTCCCGCACAGCAGCTCGAGGAGGGTACCCCCAGATTTTTTAAGCTAAATTTAAGACTTTTTAATAACACCTTGGATGAAATACTATTAAACTACAAAATAAATAGGATAATAAAAAATAAAACGTATGCATTATGAGGTGTTACAATGAATTCCACCTTTGCTAGACAAGACGATATATAATATGTAAAATAACATGCCAATGTAAATGCCAATTGCTTCAGTGACTGTTTCATCCCGTTTTGCTTTTGCGTCTGAAGGCTGCTTGAAAGCAGCAGGGATAAAGAGATGGGCTTCAGACACTTGGCCATTCTAACCGTCGAGCTAACGTTAGCTTGTTACTAGCACGGTGCAAAGCATTTATTTATGACGTTACGGTATTTATTTAATCCTACAAAAGGACAAGAAATAATTTAAGACCTTTGTAAACAAAATGTAATACTTTGAGAATGGTAAGGTTTGTCTTTTGGTTCAGTATTTGAAAAGAAGCAGGATATCCGTTCCACAAGAACTGTTTTAATGTTGTTCTTATGCTTCATAATAAAAATATTTGAAACAATACTTTGGGAATGAAATTTAAGACTTTTAAGGCCTTATTTTTAGAATGTTAAATTTAAGACTTTTTATAGACTTTTAAGATCCCGCGGGTACCCTGTCGAGTGATGCGTTTTATGTCAGTGCGAAGAAAGGAAAGGGCGGTTTTCAGCTTTGGAGACGAAGAGGACTGCTGCAACAGCTGGAAACCTGAAGAAGTGCCAATGAAATGTTTCAGTCATTGATTGTACTGCTGAGAAAAGACTTGCACGTCCAGCAGAAGGACTAAAATCCCCAAAAGAAAGTGATCGATGGCGAAGACAAAATTGGACAACCATAGGTGTGGCTTTTACTAGTTGGAGAGCGCTGAATAAAGAAAAGGGACTGAGGTCAGACACGGATGTCGCCTTACTGCTCTTGTTGGTCATGGGTTTGTAACGTATTAGGAGGAGGAATTATTGTACCTGTAACTGTCGGATGTACTGACAGTGCTGTTGTCATTACTTAAAATTCCTCATGGGAGCAACATAAACTACGCACTATAGCTTTAAAGATTTAACAAAACAAATCACAGAATATAGCCTACTTACTCTCACTATTCCCATTTAAAGCAACACTAGAGAACTTTTCCCGCTTCGGTCCCCCTACAGGTTGGAAGCGGAATTGTTACATTACATTGTCCAGTTCATTCAAACTACTGATCCGCTACCCGATCTGGCAAACTTGCATAATGTAATGCAATGGACAATTCCGCTTCCAACCTGTAGGGGGACCGAAGCGGGAAAAGACTCTAGTGTTGCTTTAAAGAAGTAGACCAATCCTATAACAGAAAGCTAAAAAAGGGATTACTTGTAATATACTATTAGTGTAAAGTAGGGGTGTTGAAATGAATCATTTACCTTTTTTAAGAGCAGATACAGTAAAAAGGGAAGTTCATATATATATATATATATATATATATATATATATATATGAGGTGAAGCATCGTGATTCATTGTGATACTGAATCATTGACAGGATAATTGTAATGAAAAGGAATCGTGAGACCAGTGAAGATTCACACCGTTAGTGTAAAGGTGAAGCTGAGGTTGAGGAGGTGTAGAGGTGTGAAAGCCTTGGAAGAAATCTGGGATGATGCAAATGACAGACAAAGTCCGGAAACACTGGCTTACCGAAATGCAACAAATCCCAATCCTCCTGCACCAAACCCAGTACCAGGGGAGAAAGTAAAAGGGAGGGAGGAGGAAGGAGGAGGTGAAAAGTGAAGGCGAGAGGTAAACCAAGTCATAACAAGGATGGAAACAGCAGCGTCTTTGTGACAGAAGAGAAACAAACCAATTCCACTGTCATCAAGGAGGGAGCCAGAGGAAGAGAGGAACGAGACTGAAGGCAGGAAAGAAGAACAGAGGTGAGGAGGGGGTGAGAGTGTGGAAAGAGAGAGGTGAGCTCAGGACAGAGAGTTTACTGAAGGTAGAGACGGGAGATTGAAAGGGACACTGCAAAGAAGGTCAAATGAAGAAATGAGGTGAACTTGAGCAGGAAAAAGAAAATTGGGTTTCAGGTGATGATGTAGCCTCTGGCAGCCATGTTGGAGGTCTAGAGCTCTTGTTCATCAATTCAATTCAGAAAACACAGTATAACACAGTTTTGATTTTAATCTGAGTATATATAAAGATACATTTATTCGTAAAGTTATATGTCTGGATCATTTTTGACAGCAGTTGCAGCAACAGCATTAGCTGTGACAAACAGCTCATAGAGCCTATTAAGGTCCTTTCAAACGCCACTTCTTCTCGAACCGATAACTCAGTCAAATCTAAACAAAAATATATGATACACGCATTTTTTAAATTCAGTGTGACTTGTACTTTCATAGGATTTATTATCTGCGATGGCCATCGCAAATATATGCCAATAAAATAAAAAGAAAAAAGGCACTCCTTATATCTTCAGAACATGCATGAGACTCATCACGTTTTTAAGTAATCTAGTGACAGTTGTCTGTACATCCTGGGTACACTGCAAACAGGAACTGCTAATAGGTAATTCGGCATATTTACATACATACAGTGTATAATATATAGTATAGTATATACATATACACACTGCAATATATATATATATATATATACACACTGCAATGTAGATTTTATTGTAAAATGTACTATTTTATTTCAGCAAAAAGACTGAAGTAACTGCATATAGTTTACTTATTCAAAAAGTAGATTTAATGGATTTAAAGTTACTCTTAATTTTAAGAGTTAATTGTTTGGAAATAAGTCTACCTTATCTGATAACAATATGAAAACAATATCATCTGTGCTGTCATGTCATGGTTTTTTTTTTTTTTTCTTTCAGGGATCTCCCATTTGCTTAATTGATTATGATAGATTTAGCCATTACCATAGCTCATTTTCTAGCGGACCTCTATGGTGACGCCAGACGAGAGCACTCAGTTGATGATGCAACTGCAAAGCCTCTGCAGGGGCCCCAGGAGATGGAAAACATTAACAGAAAGGTGACGAGAAGGAGGCGACTGCAGACCCGAGGCTCAGAGGAAAGGTGAGGATTTTAAGAAGAGAGAGTTTACCTAGGGTCAAAGCGAGGCTGGGAAGTGTGTCTCAGCTGACAGTAGCGACCCAGAGACTGTCGCAGGGCAGAGGGAACGGAGGAGGGAGAAGAGACGTAGGTGGCAGCACGGGGTGAGAGGAAGGTAAAGGAGGTTGGTAAGGTTGGAAACAGTGGCTCACTTCCCTGTGACAGTAGCAGATCTGACTAAACGGGTTGTCAAAGGAAAGAAAGGAACAGGAGACTGGAAGAGAGCAAAGGAGGTAGGGAGTACTTTTAAAAGGAGGCACTGGCACAGAGTAGGTGGGAGGGGAGGAGTGAGGAGAGGTAAAGCGACGGTGGAACCAGCGGCTCATTGGTCATTTTGCATGTTTCCATCCAACTGTCAAGTGAATTTTGAGTGAAGTTTTGAAACGTCGCGACTTAGATGTGTTTCCATCGGCAGGGGTGAAGCCATTTAATAGGCTTCCTGGATGAAAAAAGTACACACACTTTAAAAAACTGGAAGGTGCCTTACAAGGGTCAATGACTATTGGGAAAGCTGTTACTGTTCTCTATTGTGCCATTTAGTTTTTAGCCACATTTTTATGTTTTCAGCTTAAAAAAAAAGACAAACATAAGCATGTACGGTATGGCCTTTCTGGAACATTCCTGCTATTTAGAAGTATAATACTTTTGCATGAGATCGATCGATATCTTGGCTACTTATCTTCCACGCACAAATATGTAAAAAACGTATGCCTCACCAAAACTTGACTTTCATACACATGTATGTAAGGATATATGCAGAAGACCTCATATTACAGCCGCAAGGCCAACCAAACGCGCTATGGAGGAAGAGAAAGAACATACAGTATAGGAAATAGAAAGCACAGAGTTAAAGCTGCTTTACTGATGTGAAATGGCTTTCAAGGGAGAGGTTAGAGGTCTCATTTAAAGGCAATAAATAAAAGGCCAAATTCTGACGTGATTAGTCATTTGTTTGGGCATCAGACAAGAAGACTGACGTGTGCTCTGAGTCCCGGTGGAAGAAAAGGTCGGCGTTTAGGGCCGAGAGAATCGGGATAAGGGTTGAACAGAGCGTGGGCGATGGCGGACGGGCTCCGGGGGATGGCGGCTGAACCGTGGCAGACTCTTGAAAGAAACGAGACCAAAGACAGACGTTGACGTGATCCCCTCGTTTCAGACTTGCCTACATCGGAGAACAGCCTTTTCCCCCTGAATCCGTCCCACTGCGGCGTTCCCGAAGAGAATTCAAGACGGATGAGTCATTGGAGTCGTTCGGAAAAAAAATGGCCCCGGAATGTCGCGGCGCCGGGGCTGCAAGGACGGGGCATGAGAAGAGAGGGGGAGGAGGGGAAGGATGGAGCGACGGGACTGACGGAGGGAACTGGCAGGATGGCAAAAATGTGATTTAAATGGTGAAGTTTGGAGCAAAACCTTTTTAAGAAAAATGGAACAAAGGGCTGCACTGTCTCCATCTTCTTCATGTTTTCCTCTGTCGCTCTCCATCTTTTTTTCTTCTACTTCATGTTCTGTATCTTCTGTCAATGTTTGTTTCCCTTTTCTTGGACATTTTCTGACCAAGCATGCAAACATGCATTTACAGACTAGGGTTGGGCATCGAGAACCGATTCCTACTTGGAATCGTTCCAAAAATTACGATTCCATCGGAATTGTTTCTTTATTGGAATCGTTTGGAGGATTTGGTTTCAAATCCGATCATCGGTTCCAAATTTAACATGCGCAACTTTTGGTTTCCGTTAGGTGCCAGGCGCTTGTTGTGTTGCAGCCATGGAGCCAGTAAGCGGCGCTCTAGTCTGGCTTTGTTTTACGCCCGGTAAAACTGCAAACCGCCATTGAATCAAAATAAAACTTTCGTTTACAGGTCAGTGCATAGCTTCAGTGAAGTGGACATAGACAGACACATAAAAAATATTGGAGCAACGTGAATTTTGTTGTTGTCGTTTCTCATTATTCTTACCCTTAGTTATTATATCCCCCAAAATAATGACAGCATGCTGTGTCAAAAAAAAGAGCGGTAGAAATCACTTAACAATATAAACTGGTTTTGCACACATGCGAGCGGTAGAAGTCAGATTAAGGTAAATCCAAAGTAAATACCAGTGTTGTAAACCCAGACCAAGTCATTACCAAGACCAGATTGTATCGAGACCGAGACAAGACCAAGACCAGACCAAACAACTGAAACATACAGCATATACTAGCTTATATTCGCTAAATCCCTTTGAGTGAGGGGTGAAGAGATATCTGGAGAGTTTTGGTACAGAGGCAGATTGATAAATTTAGCTAGCTAGCTTCGCTAGCGTCACTTACCTTTCTTTATGCTCCATACTAACCGCAGATAAAAATTTTAGGTGGTCCCAGCTGTGTCAGTTAGGGGAGAAATTGTGGTTAATTCCCGAGACGAGACCGAGACCTTCGAATAGTGGTATTGAGATCAACACCGGTCTGGAGTACCACAACACTGGTAAATACATACAAATAATAACCAGAATGACTCAACGTGAAGAGATGTTTTTGTGCCATAAACTACACAAATCGCTAAAAAAAAAATTTGTGGGAGATGTTTTAATATCCCAAGACGGAACCTCGCTGTACCTCGGAGGGCATCGTCGGCTGTAAGCATCAAGAGATGTTTAATGGACTTTTTATTTCAGTCCCTCCTTTCAGTTTTACCTCCAGCTTGTCGAAGCCTCTCTCCAGGTACGTCCCGTACTTGTTTTTCTCTCCGGTCGAGGCGTAGAACTTACTCCACCAGTCCATGAACTCCTCTTCCTGTTGGTCACATATTCGAAAGGTCAGAGTTTCTCAGGTAAACAATGTAAAGTAGGTGCCGAATCTAAACAGAGGTCAGCAAAAGCATTGAAAGATTTAGATGGAAATACCTCTTACGTAATGTTTTTATAAGCCACTTTACATCCCAAAAATTCACCTGTGACATGAATCCAGGGTTGGGGAGTAACTAGTTACAGTACATGTAACGGCTATTCATGATTAAATAGGGGCATTGGCGCCGGCAGGATTCTAATTCATAGTACGCACGAGAGAGAGAGAGGTGGATGAGCTCAGAGCAGAGAGCTGTCGGTGAGCCTGTGCGGAGATATGAGTAACATGATTTCTCTGTGTGCCATGTAAACATCATATCCCGAATATGATCAAAAACGGGATAAGCCTCATATCCGCAATATTCATGTCCCTGTTAACAAACGATTTGAACAACATGTTAAAGCTCCGTCCGCGGGTTCAGAAATACGCGTACCACAACATTCTGGGCCCTGTAGAAAGGGGGTTACATCTGAATATTTTTTGTAAAAAGCTAGGCTATATGTTGAATAATATTAATTCTGTCGCTTTGCATGTTTTTCATGTGGATTTTCATTCATTTGGATTGGTTCGCCGGTTTGAATTTGCAGCACCACCCATCTGACAGTTAAATTACCGCTCAAGCTGTCACTCCAAATTTAGAAAAGTAATTGAAAAGTAAGTAAACGTAACAAGTAACATTACTTTGACAAAGTAACTGAAATAGTTACACTACTATTGCATTTTAAATAGGGTAACTTACAATGGTAACCTGTTACATTTCCTAAGTAACCTTCCCAACACTGCATAAATCTAATGTAGTGTGTCTTTTTAGCTTGTTTGCATTGGATTAAACTCCACATCTTCTTTATTAACATCAAAGTTCATGTCCTTTCTAACTAAAACGTCCGTGGCGACTGTAATGAACCCAATGATTTTGCCTAACATCTCAACTCCCATAATGGCCTTTGACCTTGCAAACACATGAAAAGCCCTGCAGCGAGTGCTGTTTGCCTTTTGTAGAGCAGTGCACTTTTCAGTGCGCTTTTCATGATTTTTTTCCAATGATCACATGGCAACGGCGAGTTAGCCAAGTCACATCAACACAAGTAAAAATTGCCTCTGGTGGCTATGTCGCATTAAGGTCATGGTATATGGGCGTTCTGAGGCAATGGAAACGGGCAACATCAGAAAGGGAGCTGGCACAAAGCAGACAAAACCAGCATGGACATCAGAAGAAACATTTTCAGTTCATGTATGAATGAAAAGAATCCCTTCCATCTCTGTTACAAAGAAATATTCTGCGCACACAGACTTATTGTCTGTTCCACTTGTTATAGCTTTAATAAACTGTGGAGATGGGATACAAACCTCAGTCTCAACAGACAATCATGTCGCGACTGAATTTATTATCGACTGCGTTCAAATTAAGCTATTTTGTCTGCATGTTGTCAGATTTTTGCACTTATATTGTCCCTGGGTGCATGGTGTTTGCGGTCAACATCACTGACAGAAAGCGCTGACTTCAACTTGTCTGGGGACTGTGGCTTTGATGTTTGCTTTCCTTATTTCCTTAGGATTGGGAATATAAATCACAATAAGTCTCAAGTCTCAGATATGAAGTCCAGTGACAAGACCACAGTCCAAAATCCAATGATTCACATATTCTTATTCATTAGGCTGCATCTAAGTGAAGTCACAAGTCATTTTGGATTTTCTCAAGTCTAAAGCTTTCAGACCCATCCACAACTCTGTAGTTAGACTTATAGAGAGCCAAAGTTACAGAAGAAAGAAAATCTCATTTCAAATCCCATTCACATTTGGAATAACGCTTCTAACTAAAAACAGAGCAGTATAGAGTGTGACCTTGCTTCTTCTGTTTAGATAAGGTGGTAGTATTTTTTATTTATTTTTTAAGTAGTAGTATTTATTAAATATTTCTCTCTTCTTTCTTTTCTGCTTCTTCGGCAGCATTCAACAGCTAGTTCCGACATGGGACAGGAAAGAGAGAGAGAAAAAAATGTTGTGGAGGTTTCTGTACAGCAGAAATCAAAGCTGAAAGAGGTAGGAAAAATTAACTTTAAGGGAGAGTGTTTGGTGAATATTATGTTTATGAGCCAAACCAAGTTACAGTGTACCTGCACAGCCACGCTGGCAAATGTTCACAGAAGCTGTAGTTTGTAGTTTTCTGTGCTTACACAGTAACCGTAGTTTAACTAAAATCCAAGCCACGGAGAAAAGGGGAAAAGATTAGTTTTTTCTGGTATAGAAAAAGTCACTGAACCCATAGGCCTACTAATACATTTATAATAATTAACATTTTTACTATTCTTAAATGTTTTACCTACAAATTCTTTATGTTGTTATTCCTTTTCTTTCTCTAATGATGCTTCACTTGTGAACACAGGTTGAGGACCAGTTGATTTTCTTCCCCCACGTATCATCTGTGCAGACTTGGGTTGAAAATATTTTTTTTTATAGCTTTGGTACGTTGGATATTAGCGAATGAATAGTTAACGGAGATTGTATCGTTTTAAACAAGGAATCGAAAAAATTAATGATAGTTTTGTGTTAGAATTCGGACAGTAAACCTCGGGAACAGGCTTCACTTTTTTCAGAAAGACCGATGAACAAAATGCCGAATGACAGGTTGCATGGAGTTACAGAAGCAAGAAGAATAGAGGCTGAACAGGAAGTGACATCATAGCTATAAAAGTACAGTCTATGCTGAAGTACTTTGTTGTAGAAGAGATATGACATCGTCCTCATCATGCAGCCTCAACACAATGTTTGAGAACGTATAATTATTGTAAAAAATGTTGCAAATAAAAAGGCGTTTTTTTAATTTTTTTATGGAAAGATGCTCTTTGCACTGCTGCATCATGTGACTTGATGATTAAAAAAATTTGCTCACAAACTTACCCACTGCAACATCTAGTGGCGGCGTTAACAGTAAGAGACAGATCAGACACACATTACATTTCATCACACACCGCACACTCAATCAATGCAGACGCACAAACGCTGATAACCACACGCTAAAATAACCAGGTTAAACACATTTTAAGTAGGCTTTTAAACACATTTCATAATACTTATTCTCATTACACATTAAGGGGTTTCATTCCAAAAATGAAATATACACCATTTAATAAAAAAAAAATAAAGAAAGAAATCCCTCTATTACAAAATGACTGCTGGCATGAAAGTAAAAGTCGTTAAAGTCTTACTATTACAGCTATGAGTCATCCTCAGCGCTCACAATGTCGTTCTGTTTTGGAGAATAAAATATCTTTGTTTTTGAAATGTTGACTGATGGCTTTTTGTGGTTTGGATACGAGTTATTTTGATTTATACAATATGATTTTTGGGGGGAATATATAACATCTTTGAATGAAAACCCTGTTATGTGTTTTTATCAAGACCTTTTATTTTCTCAAGTATGAAGCTGCCTCATCCATCAAATCTACAAAAAGTCTGTTCACATTGGCAACGTTGAGTGGCCTATTTAAACATTCATTTTTGAGTATTTTCTCACAGAAATAAAAACTGTCTGTCTGAGTGTGTGTGTGTGTGTGTGTGTGTGTGTGTGTGTGTGTGTGTGTGTGTGTGATGGCAGCAGTTGGCCCTGACGCAACAAAGAAACAACGATTACAAAGACGAGGAATACCAAAGGGACAGATCTAAATACCAGCCCTTACCCCTTCACACACACACACACACACACACACACACACACACACACACATTTCAGCACAACCCGTCCCCGCCCCGCAACCTTTAACCCTCCGAGGAACACTCAAGCTTAAAACACACTCATGACGCATGCACCACTTTTTCCTTTGTGTGTGTTTTAGTGTGTGTAGGCATAAATGTAGAACAAAAGTGCTCTTATGGCACTGGGTTTGTGTGGAATCCCCTTTCTACTTGTTCCCATACACACACACACACACTATGGAGTTCCTCATTTTTCCAAAGTGGCAGCATGGCATGGAAAAGGGCAGCACGTGGAGTTTAACTAGGACATCTCACACACACACACACAGACACACACACAGTGTCTGAGGCGTGAAGTGTCTGGTGTGTGTTAATGTGCCCTCTGTGTGCTGCTGGTGCCAAGCCTTGATGACAGGGGCGCCAGAAATGATGTGTGTGTGTGTTTGTGTGTGTGTTTGCCCACCAGTGTGTGTCAAGGTGTGTTCGCTCAAGTCCGCGATTCCTGATTCAGACACATTAAGGCTGCCGGGGGAGCGCTCTAGACTGTGACGGCTATTTAGTGTACACTCAGGAGATCGAACACACACACCCGCCTGCAGTGGTGTGTTCAGGGTGTCAGTGTGGTTTGCAGTCTATCATTACGCCCTGCAGGGAAAGCCAGGCTAACCATACCAAGACTGGCACGGCCAATAACTCAGTGAGCAGAGAGACTGGATTTACATAAGCATATGCTTTTTCTGTGGGGGTGGGGGGGGGGGGGGGGATCCCTTCTACAGCAGTGGAAAAAGTCAGAGGTCAAAGCAGCAACCCTGAAATGAGAAGAGGCTCAATAGGAAAAATCCAGACTCATAGAAACCAAAAGAGCTAATAAAAGTAATAGTAAAAATACTAGTGATAATCTGTGACTGTTTCCAGGATGCCTAAATTAACATTTCGACCTGTGTTGCAATGCCGCGAGTGGCCACAAGAACAAATTGGCTGCAAGGATTCAAGGCTGACTGGTGGATGGATCCCTAACCAAGTCATCTTATAAAGAAAATGTTGTACATTTTAAAGTTTAACGCATCAATCTGGAGCACTTTGAGAGCAAAATTAAGAGGCTAGATCTATGTAGAATCTGTGATCTTGTAAACAATGTTGTATTCTTGTAAGCGATTTAACCATAAACACATTTTTTGTATAACATACTGTACATTTGAGTCATCAAAAGGACAAGCTTTGCACACTAAATTTGGACATTTAATTTTATAAATACTATATTACATATAGAGTATCCAATCTGTACATTAAGTATTAATTTTGTGAAACAAAGACCCTAAGCACGCATTCTTTGAAAAGTACAAAACAGGTATCAAAGGATGAAAATGTCGTTCTGAAGGAAAGCATTTCATTCTCACGTTATTAGACCGTTCTGTGAGACAACAAAGGCAAGGTGATCTGCAGCTTAAGTCAAACGCACCACTTAGACCTAACACACATCTATTAGACATCATTTTTCATCTCAGTGTATTGATTCAAAGTGCTGCAGATCAAATACACTAACAGCTATTGAATTAAAATAGTTTCTACTGGATGATACCTGACAGGTCATATGGTGAAAATAAATTACAAATATACTTTACTTGGGCTAAAGAGTAAAGGTAATCCAGCTCACTGTCTGAAGTTAAACAAACAACTTGTCATAGTGGACAAGATATATTATTTTATAACTCTCCCATACCTCCCTTTTGACAAACTTTGCACCCTGATTTTCGACATTTAATGTTGCTGGACCCATTGATGGAGACCCTGCAGATTGTTAAGGTGCAAGGTGCATTTGGAGCACACTGTCAGTACTCATATTTTCGATAAGAAGATTAACGTTATGTAGTTTGTCATGTAAGTTAGTTAACGTTTAGGGCAATGAGGGGAAGCCAAACGCCATTCATCCCACACTTCAAAGACACAAACACCGGTGGAAAATCGGCATTTCTAAGTAACGACAACACTGGCAGAGCATACATGAAGAAAGCCTTCGGTGATCGCGCACCACCCGCACCCCTCCTCCATGCAGTTGCTAACACAGTGGATTAAAAAATACATGGACTCTTCAGAAGAGGTAATTATCTTGTAATTTCTATGTCTTCTTTGTCTCCAAAGCTAAACGTTGCTGTAAACAAAGCCACACTAAGAAATACAGAGAGAGTTTTGTGGAGCTGATAGGCTAAATTAGCTTTGTATTAGTCTCGCATTGCCAGACCTTCCTCCACAGCGCTGCGGAGAAGGGTCTGGCTAGTCCACAAAGCATTCCAGGATGGGAGAGAAACGCGCTCTGGTTTATCGGTATGTCTTCAACCAATCACAGTTGTCACAGGTGGCACCGCTGCAAAATAGCCTCGGGAAGGAACTTGTTTTGGTGGTTCAAAAGTTGTTTTAGTCGTGCAACAGATAACAGATAACTCAGATTGGACAGATAGTCTAGCTAGCTGTCTGGATTTACCCTGCAGAGATCTGAAGAGCAGGTAACTAGGGCTGTTGGAACAAATTCCGAAAGTCGAATATAATTTGAATACTAAAAAAATCAATACTATTTGAATGCTGAAATAACTATTCAAATGTGATTTTGTTTTATAAATAGGTTGGCTAACGGTAGTTAATCTCCCTCTTCTCATGTCACGTCTGATGAACAATAAAGTACGGGAGTACGGGAGTGAGAAACATAGTTTTAACATGAAATCGACATCCACCAAAATGCTTATGTTATCAATGGTTAGCCCATTCTGGTTTCCTAACTGCGACGCGAGTTACAGGAGCTTAGCTGGGAGCTTCATGGAGACAGCTAAAGTTAATGTTAGCTGCCCTACTGCTCTCAGAGTTAGCTTTGACTTCATATATTACCTTCTTACAGCTGTATTCTCAGTAACGTGACAATCTGCAAGAAACAGGTTGCCTATAAATCCCTAAAATAGTAGTGGCAGCACCGTTTGGCTTAGTTATCAATGCCGTTAGCATCGTTGCTAACACTATTGTTACTTAGCGTTGTTGGAAGTCCCTCTAGTGGACAGAACGTGTAACAACAACCACATGCTTATAGTGGCATTGACAATGCATAAGCCTGAGTTTTTTAGTACATATTTATAACAGGCTGCATTTGAGAATTAAATATTTGAATAATGTCTGAATATTAAAAAAGAATACCCAATGAAATCTAAATGGTATGATAGAGGAAGACTGACAGCTCTGCAGGTAAACATAGTACTCAAAAATCCACCGGAGTTTAAAATTCCAACACAAAGAAAGAGGAAGGTAACGGACATCCGGCCGAAAAGAAGGACATATGGCGGAATATCCGGCGGCAACGGAGCAATTCAGAAAGTGGAAGGTCGTGGATATGGACTAGCATAATATCAACTCATTTGGCAATGGCTTGAATGTAACGGACGTTCATTAATATAAAATAGCTATGGCTATATACCTTTAAACATGGTGTACGTCATTTTTGGGGATTTGCTGGAACGACTAATGCTGTTGTTCCTCATGGGAGTACAGTCTCGTTTTGATGATGGTGCTGGAGTCTATCATCCAAAATCTCCTTTAATTGTTTAACTGGGTTGAGATGTGGTAGTCCTGTGGTTGGGGAAATTGTCTTCCTGGAAGACAAAACTCCCATTAGGTTTTCCCTTTAATTTGTCACCAATTCCGTAGATCCATGCTCCCTCTGTTTAACAATGTGATGGATTTAAAAGAAACTGATGATCACCTGAATGCAAATACCTGGTGAATACTTTACAAGTTGACAAGGACAGCCTGAATGCGCAACAAGACTCAACTAACTTCTGCACAAGGGATTATAGCAGGGCTGACCAATCATGGGCCACGGAGGCCCAACAGTCTTCAGGTTTTAATCATCAACCAAAGACTGCGACTGCTTTACACTCCTTCCAGTAGAGGGGAGGAACTCACCTGCTGAGGTGATCAGTTGGAATAAAAACCTGCAGACTGTTGGCCCTCTGTGGTACATGACTGGACATACCTACGTTATTAGATACTGACTGCTGCAAAAGATAAAAAGGTTTGTCCTCTGGATTGGGACTTTGGAGGATCCAGCATCTGGGTTGTGACACATCGACAGTGTTTTGCTTCATGATGGAAGGTTGGGTTCTTTGAGGAGATTTTCCTGACCCATTGGGCCATTCTGCCCAAAACCTGCACTGAATTTAATTGACCCAATTCTCCAAAATAAACTGGACAATGTGAAGAATGGAATAAATGTCTTAGCAGAACTGTTTGTGTGTGTTTGTCATTGCCTGCACTGTGGTTTCAAGGCAGAGCACCAAACCTCAAGTAAGAATCTGTGGCATTTTCACATAAATAAATGTCTTCTTTGCTATCACTGATTGACATTACACAGTAGTGACTCCATCTTTATCCGGTTCCACCAAACTTTTCCATTTGCTGTCCTAGACTCATGCTGCCCGGCATCTCTTTTCTTTTAAAATTCTTCTGGCGTGCAGGAAATGATGCATACCATATTTCTGGCTACTTTGGAATAAGCTAAAGAAGTAACATTAGCCATAATCACCATCATTGAATCATGGAAGGTTTACCACTTTAAGACCCACTAAGGAGCAGTTTACTTAAAAAAGAAAAAAAAAAGTCCTTAATTTGACCAAGAGGATATCCACCTATGATGGATAGTTGATGATCAGTCCTTCCAGAAAAATGCGGATTGTTGTTGATTGTTGCGGGCAAAAATCCTTGATTATGCGGCACGTTTTCTTAAAAAATGCGATGGAATATGCGGGATATTCATGCAAATTTATGCAATGAAATTGCAGGAACTTGCAAAAATTGCGGGAACTTGCAAAAACTGCGGTTTGATGAAAAAGAGAAAATAACACCCTGCTTTTCGATGATGTTCACGTCGCGTAATTACATCACTTCATAACATTCCCATGGCAACAGGGGAAAATGGCTGCTCTTGTGTGAAGTAAACGCAACATTTTTCAACTTTCTGCCAAGATATATGTGACTTTTTTGCAACGAAAATGTGGGGATTATGAAATCATGCAAGCCCCGCATATTTTGCGCGGAAATCGGCAATTTATGCGGCAAAAGTGCGGCGTATTTGATAAAATGCGGCCCCCGCATAAATATGCAGACTTTGGCTTATTATGCATTGAATTATGCGATCGCACAATCACGTTTTTCTGGAGGGACTGGATGATTTCTTTCTTGTGAGCAATTGGTGATTTGCAGTTTAAAAAAAACTAAACACCTGTAGGTTAAAACTACAGGTGTTTTGGGTGAAAAGGGACAATGTTTAGGTGTTTTTATGTGTTTTAGGTTTCCAAAGCATTAAGACTATATATGCAGGTTCTTAATGCTTCACATATAAAATATTGTAATAATGTTAAAATATAGTCTTTATTAATGCTATTGAAACAATGCTCATAGAGATGTAGACTATGGGCCCCTCAGTATACTTCTAAAAAATTCAGTTTCACCGCTATGACACTCTCAGACTCAAGAACGACAAAAAGTTATATTAAGTTTGTAAAAAGTGTCAAAATCCAGTGTTGTGCAAGTTCACACCTAACTGCTAGCTCAAAGCTCAGTTCACACATAATGAAATGAACTTCACAGTCATAATTATGAATTTCTAACTACGTTTACAGTCCCAAAAAATTTACTAATTTACATTCATTTCTTCAAGTTTTTTTTTAATAAGCTGCTCCGAGACTGGTCAGACGCTTCTGTTTAAAATTCGTTGAATGATGTTTCCCGTGGCTTATGGTTTGTTTCAGATTTATGTAGGGGGAAACATATCGACGGGGAAAACAATCTTTGACATAATCGGCATACCAGTTGCCACGAATCCTCTTGTGCGAAAAAAAACCCACAGTTCCTGAGCGTTGTTAACGATGCGAGAGTGAACGGCGCTCATGTTCCCATTCATTTTCTGCAAACTTATAAGTTCAGTTCACCGTTCATCAAAAACATGAGCATGTTCTATGAACGCACTCGTTTTCAAGCGTTCATGCACAACAACGCAGCAGAACCAGAGATATCATATCACATTCTAATTCTTTATCAAAACCTGGTGCCTACATTACCCACAGTGCAACTCAACCGCCAACAGTTCAGTTGGTAATTCAGGTGTATTACTATATCATAGTGGTGAAAGTAAAAAAAAAATCAGGGAACTGCAGAGTCAGATGACAATGTCTTTGTGGGCTCATCATTACAAGGAATAACTTTCTTATATAACAGTCGTTTGTATTAAAATATCGATGATAGCATCTTTAAAAATCTTGAACTTTTCAAACAAATTTCGCCAAGATTTAAGTCTTTTAACTTGCAAATCTCCAAATGATTATCAGACAGATTGACATAACAAATACCTAACCAGAAGCGTCTGTTTTTTTGTGTGACATTTAGGGTTTGTTAATTTTGACGTATCGGCTATGTTGTAGTCTGGCTGGTGGACTTATAAAAGCAATACACCCATGCCATCCACAAAGAACACGGACACATCTGGATGACATTCTGGACAGCAAATATGTGCAGCATCCAGATTCTGGCGGTCACTGTAGGGTCATGAATGTCATGAATAAAAAAAAGCAAGAAAGTCACCTGGCATGAAGCAATTTCAATTCGTTTGTCTGGTTCTAAAGCAGCCAGGAAGGATTTATGGGACAAAAAAGAAAACTAAAGCGCTTTCAGAGTGGGATTATAACAAAACTTGATTATTTTTTGGCAATGAACTGGGACAGTTTTGATGACAATTAATAGGAGAGGAGGGACAGCAACAATTATTGAAGGGGCACAAACTTATATAAAACATTTCGCTGATGTAAACACAGACACAAACGCAACTAACTACCTTAAGGAAGGAAAAAACAAGAAAAGATGGAGGCTGGTTGGATCCATGACGAATACTATCATCAAGCCTGGATGCCGCCGATGAAACGGGACACACAGTGTTCATTTTCCATCTGAGCGACGTTAGATCTCAAATATCTCAAAGGGGGGAGGGGGGGTCTGTGCCTGCGAGATTTGGGGAGCCATGACGCTACTGACAGCCAATCTTCTTAAACTTCTCCAACTCTGAAACTGAATCCGACTGATCCGCCTTGGAAGCCGCTCTGCTGAGCGCACACTCCGCTGCAGTAATCTGGTAATCATCAGACATACGCCCATGACCCGTTTTTTTGGTCGCGACCCAGAGATTAAGAAGCCAGGATTTACAGCACATGACAGAGAGCGAGCTTTCTTCTTCTGGTGCCATGAGATATTAGTCCGTCCTCCTTTTTTTCCCCCCTAATTTCAGTCAAGCTTTCTCGGATTCTTTTTCTTCCCTCTGCTTCTCTTAAAGTCACTTTCTCCCTCCTTAACCCTCTCCCATTTATCCATCCCGGCTTCGGCCTTTAGTAACTGTCTGCTTACAGAGAGTTGTGGTATAGAGGATCTGTAGCAGCTCTGTTGACTTTGGCCCCGGCCAGACAGAAAGCCAAGCCTTTAATTTGACTGGTTTCAATATCTGACCCTTAATAAAACAAATATCTTTGTTTGGAGAGAAAGAAATCACCCCCAATTACTGTCGAGCAAGGAGGGAGCGAGCACTACTGGATGTGTGTATTTGTGTGCGCAGTCTGGTCCGGGTCAAGCTAAGTCTTCAAATTGACCTGGCTTAGATAAATAAAACGGAAGAATGTTACAAGGAGCGTGGTCTCCCGTTCAAACCTGGGATCAGATTTCTTCTGTAACCACACGGCTCGGTGTGTGTCGCTCTGTAAAACCCTGATTTCTTCAGTAGAAAGTATTTTCCTGAGCCGCGACCAAATGTAAAAAGTTTCTTGTTTCATCCCGGAGTGGATTTTCTTCTTCTTTATCTCATTCCTTCAAGATCGACCCTCATCTCTGCGCAGCCAGAGTTATCCATCAGTGTCTTGCTTTAAATAAACCTCATCGATAAAAAGGCTTTCTCTCCAAAATTAGATCTCTGCTACTGCATTGCATTAAAGCACCCTGTGGGTTATTATAAACATGAGGAATTACCTTAAAGAATCATGGTTTAGTGCCTTACAGCAAATCATGTAACATCTTTGCTGATATAGATTTTATATTTTGTATGTATTTTTACCACAGTTCCAGGCACTCATTGGTTCCTATTCATTCTGTATGTATAATACAAAGAAAACACTGGATTAAGCCAGGTTCAAATCTCTTGTTTCATTTTGTTGACATATTAGTCACAGGTTGTTACAGAGGGAATCTTATCGCTCAATAAATCACAAAATACTGTCAACAGCCATGAAATATAAAATGTTGTATAAATTAGGCTCTGAATGACATACGAGCAAACCCCTCCGTAAAAACCTTCAGCATATAGATATGAATGAAACTGGAAAGTTTAGTAAGTGCTACTGAAATGGAGATTATTGGCGCCCAACGCTACTGTCTTTCTAAACTATCTTTTTAATAAACTGTCTGTACACTTACAAAGTTGTCAATGCTTCGGTTTGCATGTAGAGACCCTCATTATGCTACCGTGGAAGTGTGGTGCTATTTTGAGCGTTGTTAGAGGTGTAGAAATAGTGATTTACCCTCTGCCCCAAAGCTAGAATAGAATATAGATAGATAGAAACGCAATTGATTAGCATGAAAACATGTCCCAGAGAACATTCAACTCGGTACACATATGTTATTAACCACTAGGTTAATTTTGCACCGGAATTGTCCTTTAATGACAATACATAATGTGCTTTTAAATCATGCTCGAAGAATTGTAAGCCATATAAAGTTACAGATATAGTGAAACGCTTCAAATGTGACATGACTATATTGAAAGTAAGGTTAGGGAAGTGAGTACAGAAGTATTATGTTGCCAATGTGAACAGATCTGTAGCAAGTATCAACTTTAATCTCTCGCCAACGTCAGCAGTTAAAAATTAGCTTATTGAATGAAAAATGGAAGAAGAAGAGAAAGAAAGTACTGTATCTGTAGATTTGATGGATGGTAACAAATCATGAATAAAACAGATGAATGGAAAGCATGTTTGACATTCTGGTTAAGTGATATGAATGAATGAAATTTAAAGATGAGTTTGGTACCTACATCAAGGCTGGAAGTAGAGGCGGAAAGGTTAATGATAGCTGAACCGGATCCATCTGCAAGCTACGAGACACATGCACACACATAAACACACACACACATTTTAGGTTAGCTGGTTAGGGTTAGCCACAACATTTGCATCACATTTTAGTGAATAGACAAACAATGTGAATTATTTCATATATCTGTGAAAAACGTTGGTTCGTAATGTTAGAAAACGCACACGTACTGTGTTATTTAACGCTAACATCATTAGACATTACATACTGACATCACCAGACATATTAGTGACTCAAACACACAGAAACATCGTCATGTGTTTCCATCAAACAGCAACAATTAATCAAAAACCTTGTTTTGTGAGGGAAAAACTGAGCCTTTGCTTGAATGTTCTTTCCCTGGGAGGTTCTGCTCTGCGAGGTGCAGAAAGCATTGTTGGGTTAGCGCTGATCAGGCCCAGATTAGAAAGACAAAGTGTTTAGATGAGGTCACGGAGGAGCTGAGCACATGAAGAAGATGGAAAGGGGCGAGGCAAGGATGCTGTAAAACACCAGCATTATGCGACAACCTCCACATACAGTATGTGGGCACATACAGTATGTTTTAAAAGTTGGAATACTGTTTACTGCAAATGTTCACCTTCATATCAGCAGTCCGACTCTTTCATTCAGCATTCAGCACAGAAGACATGTGCCCCCTGTTTTTACTGTATGCCTACTGTCAAGTAGTCAGCCATGTAAGTACTACTCATGGAGGAGTTTTGCGAAGTCTGAGCAATTAACCCCGATTATGTCTGGGCTTAAACTACACATTCATCCCCAACAGTCTGTGTTACAAACTGGGTGTGAAAGTTTGAACTAATATCTAATGAAAATTGCACTGCATCAGTAGAGTTGGGTACCAAAACCCGGTGTTAATACGGCACCGGTGCCTTAACAACCGGTATCTACCGGACCGAAAAGTAACTTTGGTGCTACTGAAATGCCAGCGCTGCCCTCTGATGCTCCGAAACGGACGTTAGAGCCAACAGAAGCATTGCTGCATAAGACGCTAGTTAACACTACACTTGGCAGCAGGTAATGTTAGCCTACCGTTAGCTAGCAGCTGGATTAAACACAGTTAAAATGCTGACAGCTAACGTTAAACGGTGTGACTGTATTTCACTGTACAGGATTCCAACACCGAGACGTAGTCTGCAGCTGTCGGTGTCGGAAAAACAACTCAGACGGTGCGTTCACTTGAAACTCGCCTCGCCATCCTTGTGGTGCATTCAAAGTTATTGTAAAATACCCTTTTTCCATCTAGTGGTTGTTTTTGTCATTTACCAGCAATTTACCGGTGAAAGAAGTTATTGTTATCACATATTTAATAAATCATTACATTTTGACCATATGGCCTTAGCAATAAACAAGCCGTTCTTAAATGTCGCCGACTGTTGTTTTCTGCTCCCTTTTTCTTGTTTATATACTTTTTTTTTTTTTTTATCTTTTTAAAAGTCTCGGTTGAGGCACCGGCACCATTTTAACAGTATCGCTTTGGCACCGGTATCGGAAAAAACCCAAACGATACCCAACCCTAATTATAAGAGATGGGGGCCATGTGACTATAATATCAGTCAGGACATTTTATTACATTATTGTGATTCATTCCCTTTTGGGATCAAGTGCAAATTCTATTCAAACTTTATCTAAATTAAAACTAAATATTTTAAATGATTGCATTATTGGGTGCTAAAAGTCCAATTAGCTGAAACTAATACAATCGAATACAACAACCCTGCAAAACATGCTACCTTTTTAAAAGTTATACCGTTTAGTTTTTTCATGAATTTATGGTTATTGTAGAGGTTGAAGTTAGTTGTGCTTCTAATATTTAAAGCCTGCCTTCATTGACATCAACGCAGTGGACAAAACAATAAAATATGCTCGGTATTAGTATTAATCAAGACAAGTTTGTACCGAGCATAATGATAAACATTTCTTTTCTGGTTGGAATCTGTAAAACGTTTTTGTTTTTTTGGGCCGACTAGCGTGCCAAACTTTCAGCTGTCGCCGTAAATGTATCCATCGGTTGCATCACTGTTGTTGTATGCACGCAGAGTTGTTTTGATGTCAAAGCACTTTAATTGGATGTGGGCGTTAATGACAGGGTGTGTGCACTAATTTTAACACCCCACTTAAAACTCTGTGTGCGCCGCACACACACACACATAGATGAACATTAGCTCATACTGACCTCCCATGTCACCAAACATTTGACGCCGCCCCCCACAAACACAACAAGACAAGACAATTGAGTTTTTTGCATCAGTGCAAGAGAATGGAAAAATTATGTGTCGTGAGTATGAGGTAACAGCAGTATATTAGAGACAGTCCCATGATGTCTCTCCTTATGTAAAATATTGAGAGAGAAAAAAAACAGACCTCATCAATATGAAATTGCGAGTGCGTGTGTGTGTGACGTGTGTGTGTGTAGCTGATGTGGCGCCTGTGGGTTAAGGGATAACAAAGACGGACACACAAATAAATTAAAGACCAGAGAGGATTTAAAGATGATGGAAGGATCACAGAGGGGATGAGTGGTTGATGAACCACAACAATGAAGAGAGAGAGGAAGAAAAAAAGAGGAGGATAACAAGCCCTCTTAATGAGCTACCACATTAAACCGAATGCCAGCTTGATAGACAGAAAAGGAAAGAAGGAATGAGAAAATGAATTAAAGGGGTAAAGGGAATTAAAGAGCAGGATGGAGGGAGAGAAAGAGACAAACGCAAAAGAAGTATGGTACAGTATGTTGACAGATATGGCACAAAGGAAAGGAAAGTAGTGATACCAAGAGGGATGGAGAAAAGATGGTAAAACGACTGGAAGAAAACGTAGTAGAGGAAAAGTAGAGGAGGGGGTCAGAGGTAGAGGAGGAAAGAAAGCAAAGAAGGAATGAAAGGAGGGATGGAGGGAGACAGAAAGTGATGCAGGAAGGAAACGTCATGAAGGAAGGAAAGGGAAGAAGAGAAAGAAACAGGAGCATGGTGCAAGGACAAGAGTAGAAGGAAGGAAAGAAAGGAGGACACTATAAAGGTAAGAAAGTAAGAGATAATTCTGAAGGGAGATGGCATGAGGAAGAAACTAAGAATGAAAGGAAGAAGGAAATACTTGACTACATCAGCAAGGTAGACGTGTAAGAAAAAAAAGAGAGGGGAGAGAAATAAGAAGGAAAGAAGCAACGGAGTCGTGTGAAAGAATGTAAAGTGGAACAAAGGAAGACGTGAAAGAAGGATGGAGAGATGTGAGTAGGAGAAAGAGGGTGAGTAAAAAAAGAAGCCAGGGAGGAAGGAAGTGAAGAGGGGGTGAAAGTGGAGGAAAGAAAGATGAAGGAAGGCAGCAAGGAAAGAAAGGAAGGAGATGAGGAAGGAAGGGAGGAGCTGAAAAAAGATGTAGGGAGTGTTCCAGTGCGACCCTGTGTGGATAATGAGACAGAAGACAACTAACAAGGAACAGACTCCCTGTGTTTGTTTATACACACTTTCACACACTTTAACACACACACACACACACACACACACACACACACACACACACACACACACACACACACACACACACACACACACACTGTAACACACACACACAAACCACAGGATCTGTGTTAGATATCATCAAGGGTCAGATTTTCCCCTTCAGTGATCACCAGGAGGAAGACTTCACAAAAGGAGAGAGGGAGGAAGACGAAGAAGATGGGGAAGGGGAGGAAGAATAGGAGGAGGTCCGAAGAAGGAGAGGAGAATGAGAGAGGAGGATGGGAAGAGAGAAGGTGGAGAAAAAAAGAGGAGGAGAGAGGGAGAAAGACAAGAGAATATGTGAGGAGGTGAGGAGAGGGGGAAGAAAGGGCAATGAGATGAGGATGCAAGAAAGGAAAGGAGAAAGAAGAGAAAGATAAGAGGAAAGAGAAGGAACTAAAAATAATTAGAGAGAAGTGAAACAATGATGCAAAGGCTAATAAGAAGAGAGGAAGAGGAAAGAAAAGGAGGAGTTGAACAGAGGAGAAGGGAAGAGACAAGGAGAGAAGAGTAAAGAAAACAAGGAAATAAGGAGGAAGGAGGAGAGGAGAAGAGGAGAAGGAGGAGAGGGACAAGGAGAGGAGACGAGGAGATGGGAGGCAGGGAGAGGAAAAAAAGGAGAGGAAAAAGAAGGAAAGAGAGGAAAAAGGAGAGGAGAGTAAAAAGAGAGAAAGAAAACGAGACAAGGAGGGAAGAAAAAAGAGGAGAAAAAAAGAGGAGAGGAGAGGGATGACAGGGGAGAACAAGATGAGAGAAAAGAAAGAGGAAAGAAGATAAGAGGGGGAGGAAAGGAGACAAGTACATGGGGGCGCAATGAAGGGGGAGAGAAAGAGGGATAGCAGGACAGAAAAGAGGAGGAAGACATGTTTAGAAAGGGCAAAGAAAGTGATGAAAAAGAGGCAAAATGACAACAGATGACAGGCGAGGGGAAAAAATGAGGAGGAGGAAGAGAAGAAGAAGAAGAAGAAGTGAAGGACAAAGGAGAAAGAGAAGCTGCACGACTCCAGAACAGAAGTCTGGAATCATTGGATCCACAGAGTCGGGGCTGACAGGAACCACAATCTTGGAATTCTTTCCCCGAAAAAACACAACTTCTCCACATATTCACCGGCTTTAAATGTTACTTTGGTATTCTCAAAAGGGGCCAATCCAGTGGTTTTCCATGTTGTAGCCCATTAACTTCAAATCCTGTGCACTTAAACAGTACAGCAGAACGTTTTCCAACATCTACCATACTGTCTTTACTGATTTCTTAAAAGGCGGACTTTTTTTTTATTATTATTTTTTTGACACAATTACAGTTCAGAATAAATTTCAACTAGGGAAAGAAACTAGAAAAACAGCTGGCCTGGCTCTGTCCACAAAATCTCACTAATTAATTTTGTCTCATTCGTTTTAACTGTATTAAAACGTATAAAAAAAAAAGAAAAAATGAGAGAGAGAGAATTCGCTGTGCGGGGAGTTGTGTGCCGGAGTATTTCTGTTATTATTTCTAACCTCAACCACTCAGAGGTGTCAAGTAACGACGTACAAATACTTTGTTACCTTACTTAAGTAGAAATTCTCGGTATCTATACTTTACTGGAGTAATTATTTTACAGCAGACTTTTTACTTTCTACTCCTTACATTTTGAAAATGGCCTCGTTACTCCTATTTCAGCTTGTTTTCATTCCGGCTCGTCATCGTTCAAAAACACACACACACAAAAAACCTATCCAGATAAATCGCGCCATCCGGAGAGAGTGAATTTGATTGTGGTTGGATGACAAGTATAAACGTATAACATTCTGACATCCTATTGGTTTGTACACAATCCATCGCACCTGCACAGACCCGGTGCTAATGCGGCACCGGTGCCTTAACGACCGTTATCTACCGGACCGAATAGCAACGCGGATTTCGGTGCCTTATTTAGGTGCCACTAAAATGCCTGCGCTTCTCTCTGATGCTCCAAAAACGGACGTTAAAGCGAATTGAAACATCGCCGCACGGGACACTAGTTAACACTACAGTTGGCAGCAGGTAACGTTAGCCTACTGTTAGCTATTTAACACTACACTCGACAGCAGGTAACGTTAGCCTACCGTTAGCTATTTAACACTACACTCGACAGCAGGTAACGTTAGCCTACCGTTAGCTAGCAGCTGGAGTAAACACGGTTAAAATGCTGACAGCTAATCGGTGTAAAAGTGTGTCTGTATTTCACTGGAGAGGATTGTAACACCAGACTGTAGCTGCCCTTGTCTGAAAAACACAGACTCAGCCTGAAATAAGTTATTGTTATAAGTTATTGTTATTACATTTTTAATAAATCATTTAATTTTGACCCTGTGGTCTTAGCAATGCACAAGCCGTTCTTAAATGTCGCCTTGTGCTCCTTTTTTTTTTTAAGATCAACTTTTTATTGTTTTATATTTTTGAACAGACAAATACAATTGAACAAGGTGCTTCCTTTTTTGGAGAGGTGGGGTAGAGCACTATAGGCCGCATTTTTTCCCCCTTGCATTACTTTTATACTTTAAGTAGTTTTGAAACCAGTACTTTTACACTTTTACTTGAGTAAAAAGCTTGAGTTGATACTTCCAACTTCTACAGAAGTCTTATCAATCCCTAGTATCTATACTTCTACTTGAGTAATGAATGTGAATACTTTCGACACCTCTGCAACCACTGATGATCATGTCTTCAAATTTAAACATTAATTATTGTATAACTAAATAAGCAACAATCAAAGTGAGGGACTGTCACTTCTCTTTCTGTCATTGTCTCTCACTTCATCTCTTCCATCATTCCTTGGCTCTCTCCATCTTTTGCTCCACTTTCGCACAGTTAACTCCCTGAACTCTCTTCTCCTTTACTATTTTTAGTAAATGCAACAACAACATTATAAACATAATAATTAGTTGGTGTTTTTATGTTCTTTTTTATGGACTTCGGGGACTGCGGTCGGTTTGATGACAGTGCATTCCTCAGCCTTCAGTGCTTATTGGTGATTACACAAGGATAACTGTCGTCTTTGTTTGTGTGTGTGTGCGTGTGCATGCGCGTGTGTCTGCATTATTTACGTTTGCCCCCTCAACAGTGTATAAAAGCCTCCTGCCAACTGCCAAACCAATGAGACCAAATTATGTTGTCTCCTGAATCTATACAATTCACTAATATTCAAAAGAAACCATTTAATTGACCACAGCAGTGTGTGTGTGTGTGTGTGTCAGGGGATAAAGGGCTTGTTTCATGTGTTTACAGACTTTGCTCAGAATTTCCTCCTTCGTAAAGTTGGATGATGGATATCCTCGGTTGACAATCTTTCCCTCAGCTTAAAGGAGAATTCCGGCCAATGTTTACGTTAATCTGGATCGCTATAAAAATGCGAGTACAGTCGATAGAAAAAAAGCTCCAGCTTCGGGTTCTAACTCTCGGCAAGAAAGTGAACGAGCATATAATCAAAACAATGTTTTGCAAACACATTTGCAACAGGTTTATTTATCAGACCATGGAGCAAATTTGAATCAAAAACATAAAAAAAAAACTGTAATGGCTTAAAACTGTCCGACGATGATTGTTCTCACCGTAGTCCCGTCGTTTACCGGTTGAAGCTTTGTGTTCTGATGGGACTTTTAGTAGTGCGGAAGTCTTTCACGTGGAGCTCCAGAAGTCAGAGTGTTGTGCACACTTAACAAAGAAACACCGTTTAATAATGTCTTTTTGGGAGTTTGTGTCCTCATGAATGTGTGGTCATGTCTGTGGGTTTTGAGTATGTGTGCGTGATAAAATGTCAATTGTGTGTGTGAAACTGGAGAAATTTGAATAGGGATTAGGTTGATTGGAAAATAGTTTCCATGTTTCTCCTGTAACAGCAAAAGAAAGAAAGAAAGAGAGACAGAAAACTAAATGTCTTTAACTTGGAGAAAACAGACTGAGGGAGAGGGAGAGAGAGAATGTTAATGATTGGTGACGAGCGCAGGTCTCCCACCGACCACAGGGACGGTTGCCATGTCATCATGTCAGAACATGTTTATTTATGCTGCTGGTACCACTGAGAGCTCTTTCTCTCTCTCTCTCTCTCTCACACACACACACACACACACACACACACACACACACACACACACACACACACACACACACACACACACAATGATACAGACACACACACATTCAGACTCCCCTTATAATCAGTCCTTACAACACACACACACACACACACACACACACACACACACACACACACACACAATCCCTGTGGAAAAATAAGTGTTTCTTACTTGGCCTTTTACACCCCACAACCGAAAAAGCACACATTTAAGCACTCATACAAAGATGAACAAGCATTAACTGAATTGAAATGTCAAATGCGCGCACACACACACACACACACACACAGACATTAGGAAAATCACTGGATCATTGGGTATTAAACCACTCACAGTCAGTTCAGCTGTAATGAAAAGCAACTGGAGAACAAAAGTTCAGCCGCAGTTTTTTTCTTTCACCAAACTAACGCAAGCAGCAGCGAATCAAATGCTTTGATTCGTTCAATAAAAGTGATGCCTGTGACGGCATCGACTGATTATCGATTATTAGTGATTATACCTTGGTTCAGATACTGTTGAAGAATAAGAAAAGCTCGGTGGAGACAGTTATAGAAGCCTGTATGTGGTGTTTTTAGTAAATACACAGAATGAAGATATTTGTTTAATGCTGAGAGTAGCTTTCAGGCAGCGCATACTTCCAGATTAAAGTTACTGTATATTCATCAAGATTTCCCCTATCAAAAACTCCCTTTTTGATACTAATAATGGTGTTTTCTGCAGTTGCCATTCAAAGTATCTCCATGTAATTTTGTCTGATTGACGGAAGCCTCTCTGTTCACCGATCTCTACAGCTGGATTAGAGCTGTGTTAACGAACATTTCCTGCTGCAGCTTCAAATTAAAAACGCTCATCTAGGTCACCACGGGGTGGCTTTTATTGCGAAGCAACTACAGGAAACGCGATGCGTTTGTCACCAGTAGGCGCAGGTGTCATTAAGTATAGCAGGACTTTTAGGTTGAGATTCTCTGTTGCTTCCCTGCTGAATTGCACTTGTCAAACGTAACTGAAATTGTATTGCAAAATCACAATAAAAGGGGTTGCAAGCCGCTGCAAAACCTTTCAAAAAAGGGGGCTAAAAATGTAAGAAATTGGGCTGCAAATCATCCTCACTAACTAGCAAGTATTGTGTGTGTGTATTTAAAGCCTTATATATCTTCTTCCTCTGTGCCATAGACGTTTGTTGTTGTACAAACACATCAGTGAGCCACACTGTTGCACTGGGTGACATGTTCCTTCATTCCTTCGTTACTATGAACACGCACACTGTAGTTTATTTGGACTCAGTCCCACACACACCCTCCTGCTGCCACAAATAATCTCTAGAGCACCAAATGTGAATTAATCCGCCGCTGAAAATAGTGCCAATTGCACTATTTCCTCCCGTTTGATAAAAACTAGCATTGGTATTATTTTAGAATTAAACTATATATTTGTGACTCGTTTTAAAGATTTAGGTCTCAGTAGAAAACAGTGGGTTTGAGGCTGAGAACTTCAGAGAGTGTGGTGAAGTCAAAGTATAAGATATCAATGTTTTTATTGGGGTCTTTTTATGGGATACACTAAGCTTAAAGGCAGTGATGGTCTTTTTCCTTCACGATAATAGCACTTATTGCTCAGAAATGATGCGGTACTGTTCACACAAAGCCCACTGAACTAACTAACCGACAGGTTGGTTTTACCTGGTCAGGCATGAGCGGCTCCTCGTCGTTGATGTCAATAAAAACTTCCCCAGAAATGAACTGGGGCGTCTCACCTGCGCATACAAAAACACACAGCAGAAAGATGTTTTGTAACATACAGTAGATGATCAGTCTTTGCTCTTTACGAGACATGTTCACTTCCATCCATGTCTTACGTCTCCAGTCCTCGTCCTCGTCCTCCACCTCTCGCTCCTCCTCTAGGCTGCAGCGGTACTCCTCCAGCGCCCGGATGGTGCACTGACCAACCACTGGCTTCCTCCCAAACTGACGGTTGTCGATGACTTTGATGACGATCGGCGGCATGTAGAGCTCCTCACAGGGAAGTCTCTGTGGAAGGAATGAAGAGAGAGAGAGAGAGAGAGAGAGGGATGAGCAAGGTGACCAAGATGCGGACCAAGATGATTCTGCATCGATGCAGTGACAGACGATAAGCAATTATTGCCTACGATTTTTTGACTCCACTACATTCAGGAAGTGTCTTTTTTAAGAGCAGATACAATAAAAAGGGGAATTCATATATATCTGACTACTTGAATTTGTTGATGAAAACCATGTGGAGCAATATATAATAAGGAGGTGACGCATCGTGATTAGAGGATGGATACCCAACCCGAGCCCGACGGGCCGGGTTCGGACAGAAGAGATGATGTTCGAGTTCGGGTCGGGCTCGGTCAAATCAGCGCGATAAGGCATTGACATTTTTTTTCATTTAAAACTTTTCACTTGATGCAAAGGTTCGCTTTTGTGATTAAAATAAATTGAAAATATTTCCCTAACATTCGTATTCCTGTGTGCGTAAATTTGTTGATGTAGCTGTGACAACGAAACACGCGAAATATTAAGCTTCATGTACACGTGTCATTAGTATAAGAAAAAAATGAGATTTGAACTGTGTCGGGCTCGGACATAAATATCTTAATGCTAGGTCGGGCTCGGGTCAGGTCTGGTTACTGCTCTGTCAGATGCGGGCCGGGCTCGGACAGAAAAATGTGGCCCGATCCGCACTCTGATCGCGATGCATCGGGATATCGACTTGAATCGAATCATTGACAGAATAATCGCAATCAAATCGAATCGTGAGACCAGTTAAGATTCACACCCCTAGCGCCTGGGTAGCTCGCCTGGTAGATCGTGCGCCCACATACAGAGGCTCAGTCCTCCTCGCATTAGCCGCGGGTATGGTTCCCGACCTGCGGCCCTTTGCTGCATGTCATTCCCCCTCTATCCCCTTTCGTAACTAAGCTGTCCTATCAAATAAAGGCCTTACATGCCGCACAAATAAAATGACACCAGACTTCATAAAACTTTGGATTTGAGTGCTCTGGATTAAATATTAAGTAAAGGATAATGTGGAGCGAGCCGGTCATTACTCATTACTGCGAATTAGAGCCCCGACTGGTGAATCAGGACAAGTTAGGATTAAAGGCCTAAAATGCCACAAAAATGAATAAATAATCTTTATATTAAAAAAGAGGAATTAAAATAAAGAGAAAATCATGATGGAGAAGTAAACAAGAAAGGGAAAAAAGGGCAAGATGAGTTAAAAAAAAAAAAAAAAAAAAAGACATCCTCTGACCTATGCCTGACTTTAATTGGCTATGCCACCCGCCCGCCTGATGCTGATTGGCTATGGCTGCTGACTGTCTGAAGTTGATTGGTCATGCCTTGGTGACAGTCCAATCAGGACATCATTACACCTCAGATGGCCCCTCCCACGTAAAGGAAGAAATGACTGAACCCATCGAGCTAGAGATTTGATCTTTGTGAAAGAAATCAGGACGCAAACTTCGGATTACCATCTCAGGTTGCGATTTGAAATAAATGTTTACGTGCAAAGTGGCGCCATGAAAAGGAACATTTATCTTAGATGACAATATGGCTTACTCGGTTCTTTTCCACGCTGTGCCGCATTTTAGCAAGAACACACTGTGAAACCACTGACTGTCATTGAATGTCACTACAACATGACAATTTGAATTATTATTATTATTCTGTGTGCAGAAATATGGAGGACTAAAGCTGCCATTGTAATAGATAAAAATAAATGGCTCAATAAATGAATAAAGAAATAAAAGAAATACATGTAGAAATAAATGCCTCAATTATCAAATAAATGTGGAGGTTCATTTGAAAATATATAGATATACACAGAAAAAGAAGAGTAAATAGATAAAATGTATTGATTTATATGTTACTTATTTTTGGATTTATTTATTTTGTGAAGAAATACAGGAACAAATAAAAATAAATTGGGAAATAAATAAAAACAGAAATAAATGTAAATGAACACATTGGGAAATAATTAAATGTGAAAAAGAAAAAAATGAGGACAGAAATAAGTAATTTGTCAAAATTATTCACATATTTACAAATTACTTATTTTTGAGAAAGAAATAGAAATGGGAATAGAAAAATAAAAATAAAATGATTATTTTTATTTTTCCGTGCGTATTTATTGATTTTCGAAATGCATTTCTTTCTATGTCATTTTATTCATTTATTTATTATAATGCAGATAGCAGCTTTAGTCCACCATACAGAAATGTCACATATACACCAGAAAAACTGTATGTGCGGTTTAATATTTCTTTAAGAGGGAGATTTGTGCACTTCAGTATTACCTTGTTTTGCCAGGCAGGCTCAAGAAGAAAAAAGAGAGTTTGTAACTGTAATCCATTTGAGCCCTCCGGCTTTAAAAAAGGCTAAGTGGGGCGGATGATGCTAAACTCACACAATAAACTGAGAGAGCTAACATTAGGCGGTCAGACTCTTCAAAGAGTTGTATTCAAGGAAACTATGCACATGACATTTTCTTATACCCCTGTGGCATACGAAAACACTTACGCAGTCAACTTAGGACCTTAATATTGTTAACATTAAATGCTTGGACTCGGTTCAGGGGCTGAATTTAAGGGAAAAATATGTGCATATTTCCACAGTCCGATTGAGGCCGTCACACTCTTGCGGTGGTCAACACAGGACCTTAATCTTGTTAACATTAAACTGCCGGAGCCAATGCAAGAAAATGTATTTGAGGGAAAAATATGTGAATATTTCCAAACTCCAGTTAAACCTGTCATACTATAACACTGAGGTGATCAACTTCAGACCTTAATATTGTTAACATTAAACTCTCTGAGCCTGCTCTGGAGCCGCTGTTCGGAAAAAGCTGCGTAATATTTCCATATTTCAGTTTAGGTTTTTATAAGAAAACACTTTGGTTGGAGTTATGATATCAATGTATACTCACAGTTTGAAGAATATATAATAAATGTGTTGGTAAAAATAAAATGACTGACTCAAACAAACGTTCTATATCATATCCACTAACGGTGTGACAATGAAGTGAAGTTAGGATGTACACAGGCATGTAGGTTAGCCCAGAAGTCCATAAAAAAAATGTCTTAAAGTTACACATTATATAATCAGCTTTAGATTCATCTGGTACAGAAGCTTCAAATTTTATTTTGAAAGAAAATGGCGAGGACTCTTGAACTTTAGGCAATAATAATGAGATTTCTAGAGAGCCACGTACCAATAACACTTCACACTCTTCATGTTAAGATTTTTACATTACAAAACACATGATGAACTGATAAAACACAACATATTATTGAAGATTAAAGTAGTGGTTCCCAACCTTAACTTTCTCTCATTGTTTCATTCAGTGGCGCCGGCCGGATTCTATTTCAAAGTATGCACAAAAAACGCCCGCAGAAGCGTTTACTGCATCAGAAATCAGCTGTTATTATCATATGTAATGTGTATGAGAGTGTGCTACTAGTTTACTTTTATCATATCATAATGACCAGATCAGGAAAATATTTTACTGAGGCTATTTGTGAGAGAGAGAGAGAGAGAGAGAGAGAGAGAGAGAGAGAGAGAGAGAGAGAGATGGATGCGCTCAGAGCAGGCAGCTGTCGGCGAGCCTGTACGGAGATATGAATAACATGATTTCTCTGTGTGCCATGTAAACATCATATCCCGAATATGATCAAAAACGGGATAAGCCTCATAACCGAAATATTCTTGTCCATGTCACCAAACGATTTGAACACCATGTTAAAGCTCCGTCCGTGTATTCAGTGGTACTCAGCGTCCAGCAACCAGTTCATCTTCGGATTGAGTCATAAACATCAACATTCTGATTAATAGTGGATGGGTTAGTGGTGAAATAAGGTATAATTATTGAGAAAATTATAACAGACCAGAATAGAGCTGCTGTCGGCTGCTGCTCCTGTGCGCATCTACGCATTGTTATCATTAAATGTGTTGCATGTCTCACAGAAAAGAAAGTACGGCCGCCGGCGCCACTGGTTTAATTTATAAACAGTAACGGTTTGAGACCCAAATTGAGGGGAAATAAATAAGATTAAGGGCAGAAATGATACATTTGAGGGAGGGATTTGTCAAAATCTTTCCCTCTGACACTCCCCGGCCTCTTTAGATTTCTGCTGACACACAGCGGACAATAACCGTTAAGTACCACACTTGTTGATCAACACCGATAACTTACGGATTACTTCACTAGGCGATGAGTATGGCTGAGGGGCTGACTCCCAAAAGAACTGCTTCCCACATCAACAGTCCTGTCAAAAAACGATTCTGGGATATATTTCAGCATCAAAGATTCCTGCGACCACAAAATAACCAACTAGTTCAAAGCTACCACATCATCCAATTGTTTATTTGCGTTAACAATAAAGCCAATAAATCATTTTACTGCAGTCTAACTGCATAAAAAGCAACCGAAGAAAGCAGTTATTCTTACAGTAACATTCATAATTCTTAATTTGCATGAGCAAGCTTTGACCTATTCTCCCCCTCTTGAAAGAATTACCACAGCTCGAGCCTTTTGGGTGCCACATAAACTGCTGTCTTTAATTGCAGCTTCCTGTGGTTTAATCTCTAGTAAAAGTAGAGAAGCCCGTAGTTGTGAGTCACACAAGTACGGTAAGAACTGAAAACAACACCAGAATTTTAACAGAGCATCGCTGCTGCCGTTGAACCCGGCCAGAAAGTGGCTCATCATTTTAAGACTATTCAACACTGTTAATGTTTCTCCCACCCAGAGCCACTGACATCAGAGGCTTCAAGTGCTACAAATGCTAAAATCCTGCTTGTTCAGTTAAAAAAAAAAAGCCTTGGCAAAACCGTTTTACTTTTCCTGTGACTAGCATGGGATACATTAATAATAAGTTTATTTGATATAGCACCTTTCACAGACAGAATCACAAAGTGCTTCACATGACAAAGATTTGTACAAAACATAGTAAATTATACAACAATAAAGATAAAAGACTAAAAAACAGTCATTAAAAGACGACATTTTACATAAATGAATGAAAAGCAAATTTAAACAAGTGCGTCTTCAGCTGCTTTTTAAAAGCTTCAACAGAGACTGCAGAACGTAAGACAATAGGAAGCGCATTCCACAGGTTTGGAGCCACCGCTTCAAAGGAACGGTCACCTCTAGTCTTTAAACGGGTGCGTGGGACAACCAGTAATCCCTGGTTAGAAGACCTGAGGGGCCTATTTGTAGTGTATGAATGGAGCAGGTCCGAGATATACGCTGGAGCCTGACAGTGTATAGCTTTATAAGTCAGAACCAAAACTTTAAATTTGATCCTGTTGTTAATCGGAAGCCAATGTAATGTGTATAAAACTGGAGTGATGTGCGACATCTTGCTAGACCTGGTTAGCAGCCTTGCAGCAGAATTCTGGACTAGTTGTAAACGGTCCTGGGACGATTTGCTGAGACAGGTGAAAATAGAGTTGCAGTAATCAAGCCGAGATGAAATAAAAGCATGAATAATCATCTCAAGCTCAGAATGTGAAACAGTTCCTCTAATTTTGGCAATGTTTCTTAATTGAAAGAAACACGTGCGGGTCAGAGATTTAATATGTTGATCCAAGTACATGTTTTTATCAAATATTACACCACGATTTTTTAGTTTGGACTGAACAGCTGAGGACAAGGAGCCCAGCAGCTGACTAATCTTCGAAACTATAGAGTCCGGAGCAACAATAAGGACTTCGGTCTTATTTTCATTTAGCTGTAGAAAGTTGTTTGCGAGCCAATCCTTAATCAAATTGAAAAATCTAATCAATTTCAACACTTTGTCAGTGTCTTCTGGCTCAAACGAGACATACAGCTGGATGTCATCTGCATATAAGTGATAAGAAATATCTCCAACTTGGCTAATTATATGTCCCAGGGGGAGCATGTACATTGCAAACAAAAGCGGACCTAACACAGAACCCTGCGGCACCCCGCAGGAAAGGGCCGCGGTTTCTGAGGAATAGGGGCCAAGATACACCGAGAAACTTCTGTCTGATAGATAGGAGGTGAACCAATCCAGGGCTTAAGTCTTTCAAGCATGATGTTATGATCCACAGTATCAAAAGGGGCACCAAGATCCAGCAGCACCAAAACAGAGCATTGACCCTTGTCAGAGGACATTAATAAATCGTTGGACACTCTAAGAAGAGCGGTTTCAGTTGAGTGTTTCTGACGGAAACCAGATTGAAATTTGTCTAAAATGTTGTGTGCATTCAAAACAGCAATGAGCTGTTTAGCAACAACTTTTTCTATAATTTTGGAGATAAAAGGCATTTTCGAAATGGGCCTATAATTTGTTTAAGAACATCTTACATTTTTACTGGGCAATACATCAGGATTAAAAGACAAATTAAAAAAAAAAAAAAAAAAACACAATCATGGTCAGTAACATGCAGTTCCTCAGTGCAAACAGAGTCAATATTAAGACCATGCATAAAAACAAGGTCCAAAGTGTGACCCCCAATGTGTGTGGGACCAGAAACATGCTGGATAAAATTAAAAGCCTCAGTTACATTAAGAAAGTCTGCAGCTAGCTAAGTACTAGACAAATCGTCAACATGGATATTAAAATCTCCAACCATAATAACGTTATCCAACATAATAATGGAGGATAGAAAATCACTAAATTCAGACAAAAAAGACCTGTTAGAACCAGGTGGTCGATAAATTAAAATACAATAAAATGGGTAAGAATTACCAACTTTGGTAACCTGCAGTTCAAATGAGGAAAAAACTCTACTGGGTACTGTCCGACTTTGAAAGCAGCCTTTATATACCACCGCGAGTCCTCCACCACGACCTGAGGTCCTGGGAGTACTGATAAAACAACAGTCAGGTGGACAAAGTTCAATTAGAGGGCCGTATTCTAAGTTTTTCTGCCAAGACTCCGTCAGGAACAAGAAATCAAGGCACCTATTAATAAACAAATCATTCAGAATAAAAGATTTGTTTGTAATGGATCGAGCATTTATTAACGCCATCTTGAGAGGCGCTGACCCAGTGCTAGGTACAGCAGGGGCCCGTTCCAGGGGACGCAGATACCTTGGAAGTGATCCACCAGAGCGTTTCTTCTGGGTGGACGGCCTCATTGTTAAAATGGTCTGTATGGGACGATAGAGTGATGATTCATGTGTAATTGCCACTGACGGGCTGTAGGGGGAGATGTCACTGCTGACAATGTCCTGAGAGAAAGAAGTGGTACTGAGAGAAGAAGAGTCTGTGAAGGGGGTGTGTGGTGTAAATAGTCATTCACGTGCGGCGGACTGTACAGCGTGCTGTATGTTAGCAGCTAAAAATTAGCTACCCAGCTTGTTTGGGTGGACACTATTGTTCCTGAAATAGGAGGAGTGGTTCCAAAACAAATCAAAATTGTTGATAAATCCAAAATTATGGAAACAGCAGGTGGCCCGGAGCCAGGTGTTAAGACTCAGAAGCCGGCTGAAAAGCTCTGAACCGCGGGACACCGTTGGTAAGGGGCCACTGATGAAAACAGATTTGCCACAGAGCTCTAAAAGGCTATGACAGCGTCAACTTTTTCCGCTATCAGCGGCGGTTGGCCTACGGGGTTGACAGGCGTTGTGGAGGCGACCCGATTTGGTCGTAATGGAAGTGCAGAGGCACCAACTGTGAGGACCGGGTTTTCCACAGCTAAAGCAGCATATCGGTTGGAGAGTGACAGGAGAGGTGGAGAGCCGGACCCGTCTGAGCCCCTCTTGCGTCTGCGGACCACCACGTCAACCCAAGTTGACCCATGGAGTGGAGTAGAGCACGAAGAGGGCCGCCGACATGCGGCTGGGTCCCATGTCACGGTGTCCTGCAGGGTTGAGTCAAGAGAAGCCAACTTCCGAGACTGTCCACAGGCCAGATCTACATAACTGGACAATAAGGAGTCCTTCCTCCGAAGTTCTTCCGACAGCCGTAGGATATCTTCTTTGAGGTTCTTATGTTTATTTGCTTTGATTAAAAGTGCACTGCCCTCGTTAAAACCGACGCAGCTATCACAGGCCGTCGTGGAAAGAGTGTTTGCGGTATCAGCAGCAGTGGTAGAAGTATTCATTGTAGCATCCATTTTTGATGAGCCGTACTGGCTAGCTACAGTTGCATTTCGGCCTGTCTCTCTTTCTGCCACGTCTCAATCCAGCAACCCCTCCTGACACGCATTAGCCTGAAGGACTGCTCTCTTCTGCTCTCTGTTGCTGCCGCATGATGAGACTGGATTGATGAAAGTTTGAATAATATTTAACTAACATAAATCAGCTACATTACCGTGTTTATAACGCGTGAGTATTTTACATGTGTGTTAACAAAGCAGTAATTATTTATAATCATTGTAAGTGACTTTATCTCTGGCATCAAATCAGACAGAGCGACAGTCTTAGGAGCTCAGCTAATGGTCGGGCCAATCACCATCTGATTAGCGCTCATCAGACTCTGGTGTCCTGCTGGGCGGAGGAAGTTCAGTCGTAGCTGAACTTTTCCTGCTGTCTGTTCTAACTGACTTTACGTTTGTTGTTGAAATTACAGGCCAGTTTGACAATAAAAAAAATGTTGATGTCTTTGGCCACTATGGGGCAAAAAAAACATACAGTATTTACACATTCAGCAGATATGGAGTTGTGTTTCTGTCCACCTTTGTTCGGCCTTGTCTTATAGAGGGGACCTGTGCTTACATACACCTAACTAAAGTTGTGTTTAAAGCAGTCACAAGAAGTTTTTTAATGTTTTATGAAACATTCTCAATTTGATGCCTCTATATGATCTACAATAGCAGGTTAATCAGAACACAAAACGGTTGATCGCACGCAGACAACACAACTTTGGCAATAAGTAGTGCGTCAGCTGGTTAAAAGGAAGCAAGAGGGGGAACTGTATTTTAGATCTCATATATTGTGGTTCTGGCTGAGACGGGGGCAAGATCAGCAAAGAGAAAAAGAAAATTGACCGAAAAACCAAAACAAACCAAAACAAAAAGCTAGATGGAGAGAATTCAAAACAGATAGTGACTTGGCCCTCTTCCTCCAAGACAGGTATTTTATGTCTATGCATGACATACATTGCAAGACAGGGCGTTTATGTCAATATACTGTATGAATTTACATTGGTGGCTAAAACAAAGTTGACGTTGTTTCACCAACATCAACCATAAATATAGCCTAGAAATCTAGAAACGCACCCTATCGGCAGCAAATGTAATTTGCAGCCAGGAGGTCTAGCAACTCTCCAGACTCTAGCCGGGCCAATCACATTGTGTATAGAGTCAGTGTGCGGGGCTTAACATAATGATGGCAGAGTTACGATGGTTCCGCGTGAATTCCCTGCTACTTGAAAACAAAGAAGATGGCTGCTGCTGCTGGCGAACAGCGGGCTTTGGAATCGGCTTTGGCCGCGACTCTGGAAGACTTGGAGTTAAGCTTTTCTTTGAGAAAGAACAAAGAACGGGACAGAAGTCATTAAAAAAGGAAGATGTGTTGGGAGTTTTGCCGACCGGATAGTGGCCCTGCCAATAGTGAGTTCTCAGACCCAACATCTTGCACCAAAGTCACATCCATAATTAAAAATCTCCACCCTGCATTTACCCTGCATTAGTAATGTATACGCTGGTAGCCATGGGACACGTCCCCCAGCCTGCAGAAATATTCCCCTCCTGATGGAAAAACAGCTCTGCAAGCGAGCCAGAAGCGTCTAAAATATGTGACTTCTACACGATTCACATTCAGAATTACTGCTTTTATGCTATTGGAAGATTTCTACTTTTTGGAAAGAAGAGAAGGAACAGTAGAGTCCATTATTGCAGCACCCGCTGATGAAGATAAATGACACATGACGTGACGCAAACCACATCACAGCAGAACTCTCATTAGCCATTCAAAGCAGTGAGCCCCCGCGCTGATTACATCTGCGTAGTGTGTGCACAAGTACAGTACGGCATGTCTCCGAGTTCTCACCACATCAAGGATGAGCGTGTTGACGTCAAAGTTGGGCTTCTTCTTCATGCTGCGGATGACGCAGCTCTGGACCATGACACCGCCACACTCCACCTGCAGGCTCGGGGAGGTGATGCTGGCCAACTGGAAACTTTTCAGGTTGCGAACGCCCCACGCTAAGATCTGACAAGAGGGGACAGGAAGGGCGTTTAGTTATTTCTTCAATAATCAGCTAATCCTTTACTCTATGAAATGCTCATCACAATTTCCCTACAGCTCAACGTGGCCTCTTAAATTTGGTTGTGTTGTTTGACAACAGTTGAAACCCTAAAGATATTCAAATTGCATTGCATTCATTGCATGAATCAGCAAATGTTTTAGATTATTATTGATCTTGTACATGAACTGTAATGCCTCAAGGCCCCTTTTAGAGCTGAAATGATACGTCGATCAATTCATTGTTAGAAATATTACCTTGATAATCGCTTAATTAATTAAATAAAGTAATCTGTCATGCAGAAATGCCAAATAGAGTATATTCAAGAACCAGTTTTTTCAAATGTAAAGATTTGATGAATTTTTATTGTCTAATGTGACAGTGAATTAAATATCTTTTAGTTGGTGGACTAAAGAAGAGATGTGAAGATGTTCATTCATTCATTGATTAAATAATTGGTATATTAATTTATAATGGCAATAAATGTTTTTTTATGATACAAGTTGAGCCATTTATGCCAAATGTTGGCCAAAAGGAATAGTTGAGAGAACCAGTCTAGCTGTTTCTGCTGTAACTTTAGGTTGAATTGACAGACATAACAGTAGTGTCAATCTTCTCATCCAACTCTCTGTAAGAACGCAAATAAATGCTTTTCCCAAAATGTCGAACTATGTCTTTAAAGTCTTTTATAATCTTTGGCCAGTATTAAGCCAGATTGCTGCAGTCGGCATCGGCAAAACAAGCTACAATGTAAGTTGATAGGGCAGTTGTGCAGCTTGTGTTTACGTTGACAAAAGTGCTCGTTTTGCCACTGACAGGCTCAGATTAATATTCTAAGTGACTGAAAACATTATGGTAAAGCCACCAGGCTCCATGTAAATAAACAGTAATTTTAGCATCGTAAAATACACTTCATAAAACTGTGAAAAGACGTTTTGGATTGTCCATCCACTTTTCCAACCATCACAAATGTAGTTTTGGTTGAAATAAACACACAATTTACTGATTTACATGTGAAAATATGTTGTCTCTATACACGCTAAAAGTATTGTTTTTTTAAATTAGAGCGCTAGCGACTGTTTTTGGTTAAACAGAAAGGTCTCAGAGAGGTTTTAAAGTTCTATATCTGAAGGGATCATTTCCATAATGTTGTCAGACACTTAGAATATTAATCTGAGCCTGTCAGTGGCAAACAAGCACTTTAGTGAAGGTAAATACAAGCTGCACAACTGCCCTATCAACTTACATTGTAGCTTGTTTTGCTGCTGCCGACTGCAGCGATCTCGCTTAATACTGGACTAATGTGAAAGATTGTTCTTTCCATCAGTCACTTACACACAAAAACATAGGACAATAGGGTCCAGGTTGAAAAAAAACAGTAGCTCCCCTTTAAGAAGAAGTTGTATTGACTTTTGGTTACCATTTAAATCCATTGGAACTGCACAGTTGCCATCCTCCACAAAAGGAGCAAGACACAAACATTTTCAGAGCAACCTTTCAAGATTATGGGAGGTGAGTATTTGATGAACATATTTTTGCCAGACTACTCCTTTAACATGAGAAGCTGTCAAGAAAATGAAGCTAGTGAGAAGTTACACTGAAAAATTAAGCACATGGCAGTAGTTGGAGCAGATCTTATCAATACCTCAATGGCGGTTCTCTGCAGAACAGGTTTGATTCCCTGAGGAACCATGAAGACGTTGGGCTCTCTCTGAGGGGGCAGGTGAGGAAGGTCCGACTCCTCCGGCTGCCAATGAGAACGCAGGACAGTGGCGAGACAGTGATGAGTCATCAAAAGGAGACACAGGACAAAAACACATGAAAACGAGCCGCACTGTTCCCTGCCAGGCAAATGTAGTTCATTCAAAGTAACGTAAATAAATGAAGTTACTTAATGTTCAGCATTAAAAACATTAAATGAGTTTTAGAATGTTAAAAACACACAAATGTAAAATGTAAAGTAATAAGTAGAAAAAGGCTAGAGAGGACTTAGTTTATTTGCCTTGTTTAATCCTGGTTATTCACCATCAAATACAAAATAATTACTTTTTAAAGACATAATATTGGATGCTGATTGAACAAACTTCGATCACAAATAAATATATATATATATATATATATATATATATATATATATATATATATATATATATATATATATGTGTATTCTGTGATCTCAAGAAACCAAGTTTGTCAGGTCAGAATCATAAACTTTTTATGTCCAAAGAATGTGTAAGGACAACAAATAAAAATATTGTCTTTACAAAATGTCCTCTTTGGCCTTCCGCACCAAATCAACAAAATATATATCAGAAAAAAAATGTTTTTAGTGGAGTTTTGGATTATTAAGCAAGAAAAAAAGGCACATGGCTAGTTTTAGGAGGAGGAATGTTAATGTATAGGGCCGGTCTGTAACATGCATGTATGATGAAGTTATGGGTGTGTGCTGTACATTAAATTAACATGCAGACATGAAACAGGTTGGGTGGGCATGGTTTTGTATATCTCCTGTGTGTACATTGTACCCATTGCTGCAGGTTTTCAGAGAGGAATCCTGGAAACATCAACTGAGGAAGCCACATTGACAAAAAGGAGACAGAGGAAAAAGCGGTGAAATAAAAAAGAAACGCAAGAAGGTAAAACATCAGAACAGATATTAAAGACTTCACATTACATATTCTGCACATATTTTAGAGGAAATGCACAGTCACTAGAAACATTCATGCCATTTTCGTTTCAGATTGTCCTGAGTTGGATTTACCAGGTGTTTTGAATGGGAGAAGCAGGCATAAAAAGAAAGCGTCATTTGAATTTCTAATTATCATATCAGAGAAAATTCATATAAACCTTTTTTTTTCCTCTTTTCAATAGTGAATGCAAAATGGGTAAAATAGCAAGTAGACTTCAAGCTCTAGCAGGTTTCTTTTTCCCACACAGGTACACACATGCTTCTGATGGATGACATCGAAGAAGAGCTGCACTTCACATTTATTTTCATTATCGATTAATCTGCCGATTATTTTCTGTCAGAGTGCCATGCAGGAAGAACAGCTACCTGTACAATGAATCCTTTGGTCTATAAAATGTCGAAAAAGAAAAATGTGCAACCACAGTTTCTCAAAGCCCAAGGTGATGTCTTAAAAATGGCTTGTTTTGTCCAAAACCCAAAGATATTCAGTTTAATAAGATATACAACTTGTGATAACTAAACAGATGTGATTATTGCAGCTCTACATTAAAGTGCTCCTATTATGCTTTTTCCCTTTCCTTTATTGTGTTATATATCTTTTTTTGTGCATGTTATATAGCTAGCAGTCCTTACCTAGCTACTGCGCATGTGTGACTCCCAACAAAGATGGAATAAAAGTGAGATGCCTCACTCTGTAGCTAAAACAGGGAGCTCAACACACAGGGTGAAAAGAGGAGCTGCAGCAATGTGCAGTACAACAAAAATATGTTTTTTTTTGAAAATGAAACGTGTGTGCAGATCTGTGTTTTCAGCAGCAGTGAAAATGGTGCGACTTGTGGTCAGTTTTTACCTCGTCCAGAACGTTGCTGCCGGTCATGATGTCTCCCTGTAGATGAGACAGGAACGGACAGGTTAGATTTTAAATGGTGAAAATGTATGAGAAAGGGAAATGAAGAGAGATGACTCCAAGAAAAAGGTAAAGGAAGAAAGAGTAAAAGTAGTAGTAAATTAAAAAATTCTAAATGATAAACTGACCTCTTGACCTGGAATATGGTGAACTGATTGCTGTAGACACAAAACGGATAATTGTTATAAAATCACTGGAATTATAAATTATGTAAATAAAAGAAGTTGTTGGTTTAAGGTCGGGATTAAGCAAAAACCTTGTAAAATCCAAAACACACACTTATACACAGAGATAAAGTATTCATACTTTAAACACAACATGCATTTTCAACATTTGAATATGAAGAGGAGGAAAAGGACAACATCGACATTGGATAAGCAGAAGATGACGTAAGTGGTGATGGTGCGAAGGTGTGGAAAGTTGACCTCTGACCTTTTCTCTGCATATGAGCTCGAAGGCAGCCAATAGCTCGCCGGCGCTCTTATCCCCGTGGCGAATCGGGAACCAGGCCAGATGGGGAGAGGCAGTCAGGGAGGGCTGGCACACACAGCGGCCCATGAACTCATCTGCACCCTGGACATTTAAAATCAGACAGATACATACATACACACACACACACACACACACACTCTTTATACATAGAACAAGAACATGTATTTTTCTTTCCAGCCTCTGCTGAGACAAAATGTAAAAAAAACATTCATAAAAACATATTCACAGACTTTAAACACTCACGTATGTATCTTGATCGTAAAGCTCCACCACGACGTTGGGCGGAGTGGCCATCGTGGCGTCAGTGTCGCCGAAAATCTCCACCTCATAGAAGATGAGCGTCTGGTCCCAGGTGGGATTCAATGTGTTACGCACCGTCACTGTTTTCTGAGACTGATGGAGGAAGGACACAATGGCGTAGGGGTCTGGAGAGAGGAAACAACAAAATACAACATTAATACACGTTTTAAATTTGCTGCTCTAAAAGGCATTCTTTGACCAAAGAAATGGTCATAAATGCACTGGCAGTGAACAGATCCTAGGTTCAGGTTTTTCTTAGCAGGTGCTTTACGTTTCTGTCCTAAGATGCAGAGTAGAGGATGGAGTTATAGTCTGGAGCTAGTTCGTAATGAGGGTCCTCACAAGTATACCAATACAAACTTATGTATGTGTGTGAGCCCAAACTATCCCGGCGTCCCACACAGTGACATCAGCAGCTTGGGAATGCCTAGCTCGAGACGGAGGGCTGGGAACACCACTCGGAGAAGTTTGTTATTCCAGGTCACAACCACTCTCCTCCATGTTAATGCACACACACAAACACACACAACTTACAATGTGGACACATGCATAAAACACACATTTAAGTACAGTCACATGCACATGCACACACACACACACACGCACACAGTGAGTAGTTTGTTGTTTCAGGCCAAGTAAAGAGTCTCTGTGGAGCCGTTAGCAATAGAGTAAACAGAAGCTAAGTTGCATTTTCCCACCAGCCCTCAATTAACCTATGAAGCGACACACACACACACACACACACACACACACACACACACACACACACACACACACACACACACACACACACACACACACACACACACACACACACACACACACACACACACACACACACACACAGTACAGACACACCACCCATGGTGACCCATTAAATTACCGTCCCATTCCCAACAGCCCATTAGCTCATGTAAACAGCAACACAAACAGCCCGGGGGTTATGTAAGTTTGTGGGGAAGCAGCAGTAGTCAGGACCCCGGTGGGAGACACAGAGGTACATAAACACAACGAAGACTGGGAAGAGGGAAGTAAAGGAGGAGGAGGAGGAGGAGGAGGAGGAGGAGGAAGACAAAGAGATGGAAGGGAGAGACAGAAATAAAGGGAAAAAGAGATAACAGAAAGAAGAGAACATTTCTAAATTTGGGAATTTAGATCATCACCAAAAATACATTTATAAAAAGACAGACGAAAAGAAAGAGATTTAGACCCAGGCCCTGTTCAGACCTGTGTCTTGGGTGACACGTCCACTTGGTACCGGTGTGATTGCACCCAGCATGTCCTGGGCCACAGCGAAGGGCGCCTTCACAACTTACGTCCTCCGCGAAAGCGGAAGTACGTATCAAGTACTCACGTAAAATGGCTTTGTCCAGGACATCTAAAAATTCCCTAAAAGCCCATAAAGATATATAACGAGTCCGTGAAAAACATCTTGGCATTTTTGGTTTGCCTGAAAGACACTAAGGAATAGACCTTTGAGGGGACGGAGAGCCGGAGAGTTCAAAATAGAGGATGTTATCCTAGCGTATTAACTTTCACCTCCTCTGTCTCAGTATAAACTGCTCCAACAAAAGAGGAACAGTTTACAGACGGTTATGAGACAGGAGTTCAAAAACAAAGAGTGGAAAACAAAAGAAGATATTTAGACAAGTATAAAGAATGAAAAACAGACACGATAAAAGAAAGAAAAATCTCACTCTTTGATTGTTGACTCAGTCTTTAATCATGGCCGCCCAGACGCCATGTAACAGCAGATTAACAAACAACTGAATCCCATCCATCAACTCTACTCATCCATTACACTGTGTGCGCGTGTGTGTGTGTGTGTGTGTGTGTGCGTGTGTGGGTGCTTCTTTGACCAACCTCCCTCCATCATCTATCATTTCTCTCTTCCTCTGTCTATTCATCCCTCTGTTATTTAAAGCTCCGGCTCTGTTTTTACATCTGAGTCTGCGGTGGGTTTCTGATTAACGCACACACACAGTAGCCGTAGTTTCCATGATCTTCTTCAGATAAAAGAAAAACATTTTCTTTCTCTAACTTCACTCGCTCCTTTTTCTCTCCCTCCATCTGCCAGTGCTACCGAGCAGTTACACCAAACTCTATTAATAATCTGACCCTTTTTAAAATGAAATGCTTTTTTAGTATACTTTGCTTCTATGCTGTTCTTTTCCCACCCGTACAGCTGCATTTATTTCTTCACACTTTACACTCTCTGATGCCCCACTGGCCTCAAAGCTCGAGGTTATGAAAATCCCTGCAGTCGAGTTGAGTTTCAAAAACAGGAGCAGGGACGTTTTGCCTTTCTGGGGCGAGAAGTGCAACAGTGAAAGTGCAGACACTTTGTCTTAATTATCACATCCCACCCAAATTGATTTTTGTCTGACTCTCTCCAACGTAAAGCAGCTCCGACAGTCATGAACTCCACAGGGACTCCCAGACAGTGATGCACTCAGCTGCTGTGTTATCGGAAAATAAAAGTCACATAAATAAACACGGACACTGTAAAAGAGACGCAATGTGGATTTGGTTGCCTTTGTCTTAAATCTCACAATGTTTCCGATAATGTTTCTGTGCTTACCCCCTTTCTGTCTGTTTCACTTTTTTAATTAAGAAATTGTGCTTTTCCAGCCACCAGGTGGCGCAAGCCATCAGCATAAATACCGATACATGACAGGTGCACGATGAGAAACGTGTCAGAGATGCACAGTACCTGAGAAGCTGTCTTTGTCCATGGCCAGCAGGTCTCTGGCTTGGTACAGGTAGCAGCGCAGGTGGTAGCGGGTGCCGCCTACACACACACACACACACACACACACACACACACAGACACAGACACAGACAGACACACACACACACACACACACACCATTGTATTGACAGAAAAGACGGTAAAAGAAAAAAGTGGAGGGGTAAGAGAACGGAAGAGTAAAAATGTGTTGTGCGCCGTCTTACGGTCAAAGAAACAGGAAATTGTCGGTCTGTTGACTCCAAACGTGGTCGTGACGGACTTGTCATCGTTCTTGTCCTCGATACTGCTCTGTGGGAGGAAGAGGAGAAGGAGGAAGATGAAGATCACATTCAGAAAGAAAGGAACAGGCGACTCTGACATGATGCTGCTATGTAATCTTGATGAAACATAGCAGGGCCTTCAAAATAAAATAATCTTAATTAAAAGTTCTTAAAAGACTTAATATGCACTATATGGCCAAAGGTATGTGGACCCCCATGCACACATACGTTTGTGTACTGGGGCAGGTTTTTATAGTTTGGGCCCCTTACAGTAGCTCCAAGGAAATTTAATGTTACAGACAATATTTTATTTAAAATAAGAGTGCTGTTAAATTGTGTGGCAAACGTTTCTGTTTGTCCCTTTCCTGTGTCAGCATGACAATTTCCCCGTACACAAAGCCAGGTCCATAAAGAAATGGTTCTCCCAGTCTGGTGTGTAAAAACCTGCAGATCACCCAGACCTCAACCCCCATCCAAACCCTTTGGGATGAACTAGAACCCCCCAACATCAGTGACTAGGATTACAAGCACACCAATATTCCACTATTATTCTGAATATGGCAATATTCTGAATTTGATACAGGTCATGTAAACAGTAAATTCCAGTTGGACATTCTGAATAAGGCCTTTTATTTTTTCGAATATAGCCTTTTCCGATTAAGACATCTGGGATATTCTGGTATTATTCGGGTTTTAGAGGCATTCTTTGGACATATATACAGAGCATTTGGAATATGCGTCTCAATCGGGGTTTTGTTTTTGTTTACGACTTATGGTCAGCTCTGTGCGTTGCTATGGTTGCAGTTTGCAAGGCTGCAGAGCCGATAAGAAGGAGAAACATTGGGCGCCCGGGTAGCTCACCTGGTAGAGCACGCACCCATATATAGAGAGGCTCATTCCACGCCGCTGTGGCCCAAGGTTCGACTCCGACCTGCGGCCCTATGCTGCATGTCATTCCCCCCTCTCTCACCTTTCATTTCTTCAGCTGTCCTATACTAATAAAGGGCTAAAATACCCCAAAAGATTATCTGAAAAAAAGAAGGAAACTTGGATATCAACAGATTTTTGGATATGCGCACACATCGCTGCGCCGACCTTTTCAAGAAGCTGGTTGAAGGAATGAAAGAGGGACGATGTGTTCACACCGCTGGTAGACTTTGAAAAAATCTTATTTTGCATGGCTAAATGTAAACGGGAATATTAGTGGAATATTCACTTTCATTATCCATGTAAGAATATCGTCTTTTTCGGAAATAAGGGCAAAAACCGGAATTGGAATTGATGAACGGAATATTATGTGCATTTAAACGTGGTCAGTGTTGGACCTCACTGATGCTCTTTTGGTTGAATGGAAGCAAAACGGCTGGAGCAACATCTGGTGGAAAGACTTCCCAGAAGAGAGCAGCAGATTAATGCCCATGGTTTTGGAATGGGAATAACATATGGGTGAAATCTTCATGTGTCCACACAATTTTCACCACGTAGTTTGTCTTAAATGTCATCAATAGACATCTTATTTTTATCACTATATGATGATGAAAGAAAACTTCTCTCTATCCGGCTGTCTCTCTCACCAGAGAACACTCCAGAGCAAAGATGGCGGCCGGTCCCGTCTTCTCCAGCGGCTCCATGCGATACCTCCACCTGCGCCTCCTGAAGCTGTCCGTCTTCCTCGGCTTCAAGTGGAACCTCCAGCCGAACAGCGAGGCGTACTCCCAGCCCTCCCTCTCCGCCTCGTCCGGCCGCTGCTGTGAACACACACGCACACACGCACACACACACACACACACACACACACACACACACACACACACACACACACACACACACACACACACACACCAGCTGTGTGTTTCAGCTTCTCTTTTGCTCATCTGTGCAACGACACTGCCATCCAGTGGCTGGAAGAGGAAATGTCTGCTGCTCACAGATGATGACGAGAGATGAAAAATGAAATAAGCTAATAATCAGTTGTAATGGATAAGAAAAGACTATTGATCCAGATTGATGGCTGTAAACTAAGTTCAATAAAGCTTTACTAAAGATTAAAATGTTTTCCAAATGTCTATAGCAATATATAAATGTTTTTATTAACACAATAAATCTAGTGTAGAAGACCACTTGCCCTGTGCCAGTCTTATTTTTTTTTAAAATATTATATTCTTCATTTTGTAATGGTTTTAACTCACATGTCTTTTTTTGTCTTAATTATTATTTTATTCTTACTTGTGTAATGGTTTCTAATTCACACATCTTATTAATTCTCACTGGTTGGTTGAGGATCTTAATAATTGTTATTGTTATTACTTCTTAATGGTTTTAACTCACATGTATTATTAATGTGTCTGTTTTACATGTGTTTACTCATGCATAATGTTTTATCATTACACAATCCAGAGAGTGTTTGTGGCTGCAACTTTCGCGGTAGCTCCCGCTCAAGCAAAGAATAAAGATTTTAAATGAGATTTAGACTTTTCTACGAACTTGCAACTTCATTTGAGTGGAATGTTTGTGATCACTAATTCTATATTCATTTAAGATGTCTCAGCGTCTCAGATTCCAGCCGGTGACATTACATTTTTACATTACATGTCATTTAGCTGACGCTTTTATCCAAAGTGACTTGCAATTGCTATTTTTTATGTCAGAGGTCACACGCCTCTGGAGCAACTAGGGGTTAAGTGTCTTGCCCAGGGACACATTGGTTGGTGTATCGCAGTGGGAATTGAACCCGGAACTCCCACACCATAGCCATGTGCAATCACCACCTCACGCGGTGACCTTTGTCTCTTTCTCGCTACCTTTCTGAGAGCGTCCATCTTCTGCTGGTCTCGCCGTCTCATTCGCATCCATCGGCGTCTGCGGTTGGTGTGGTACATCTTCTCTGCCGGCACCCACGACTTGGGACGGCGATCCGGAGGGATGGTGAGGCCATACTCCCAGCCTGAACACACGGGTGGAGGAAGAAGAATTGTGATTCTTTACTCAAGTAAAAGTACTAATGCAACAATCTAAAAGTACTTAATCGCTTATAATCAGCAAAATCAGTGTTCAAATTATCTTTTTGTCTTCAAGGGGGTCTCTCTATCTCATAAAAAAAGTTGGCACACCCCGCGCATTGCCTAACAAGGCTATACAATTAACTAACCTAGGCACGAGTGGCGCTTTTGCGCAGTATGCACACAGCAGAGTCTTTTGCCATGAGTCCAAGTCAAGTCTCTGGCCGTCTGATCTGTCCCATAAATCTTATGAATTCAAAGCATGTCCAGACAGTACAGTTGTGGAATAACTTTATGGGGTCTACTTAACACATCCCTCTAGCCCTCAGACCTGGTGAAATATTAACCTAAGTCTGTCAAATTATATGGATACAACTATAAAGATACAGTGTCCCTGTTCCCAGCATTAGCACAACACTTTGCCATGGTTAGCTTGTTACCTGTGATGATATCATATATTCTAAATGTAACGTCTCTTCCATTCAAAAAAATGTCTAATGTCGAAGTGGAAATCAAGAGAATAGTGGCAGCGCCACACCAGTTACAGAACAACATGCATCTCATTGTCAGTCCAAATTACGCACAATAAGCAGTTTGAACTCACTGATTTAATGCAATTTATTTTCTAAGTGTTAGTACGCTCAGTGAAACTGAGTCCAGCGCGAGAGAGACCCGACTCAGAGGAGAGGTTAGTGAGGCCAGCGTCTCCACGGCAGGTGACAGTGCGCACGGATCCGCTGCGCCACGCATGGATGAAATAATGAAATCGTAAATAGGACTACAGTAACACAAATATGTGCAGAATTAAGACCCAGTGTTTGGTGGACCGGGGTACACCTTGTACACGTAATAGCCTACAAGTCATCCACGGGATCAATTACGCATCACATGAGTTTGCCCCCCCCGACACAGAGTTTGTTCCGGGGGAGATGGATCAGTGCATCCTGCCTCCTGTGCGCCATGGATGTCTGAGGCTCAGCAACTACTAACTATAAAGATACAATTTGCCTGTTCCCAGCATTAGCACAACACTTAGCGATGGTTAGCTTGTTACTATGAAGGTAAATATGGTGCAAAACGTGAGAGCTTGTAGAATACAATGTGAGAACTTGCATAACAAAATTTTTTTACTTGTATGTTAAAATTTGCACTTGTAAAAAATATTAACACGTGATCTGAATTTGAAGTCACAAAAAAGAAAAAAAAACACGAGAACTTGTAAAAAAAAATCTGAACTTGTAAATTGAAATTTGCACTTATAGAAAAAATATTCACAAATGTGTAGATTGATATTTGCATGAACACAATGACAATGACCACAGCTTGCTTTGCTGATGTCGTGCCCACATTTTGCATCACTGCCAATCATTGCACCCGCTTGGGCAGCAACAATAGCTTCTGCAGAATTACATCCACCTCGCGGGCAGCAGGAATAATTTCTGCCGAATAATGAGTCATCTCTTAACCCTCGTTGCTGCCGAGAATTGCACCCAGGTAGCAAGGAAATGATAGAGTCTGATAAAACATTGATGTCTCTAAACGTTCTAAAATTATAATCATCATTGATGAACATGACAAAGAAATGTATATAGCCTAAATTTTAATTAAACAGTAGCTACTTTGCCTTATAAAATCATTATTTCCCCTTGTGGATGCAAGTCTTGGCAGGGATGCAGAACTTGGCACGTGTTACCCGCTGATGGCGGTCCATCTGCGGCTGCAGGACTTGGAGCTCACCGCCAGTGTTTTCATGCAAATATCAATCTACACATTTGTGAATATTTTTTCTACAAGTGCAAATTTCAATTTACAAGTTCAGATTTTTTTTTACAAGCTCTCATGTTTTTTTTCTTTTTGTGACTTCAAATTCAGATCACATGTGTGAATATTTTTTACAAGTGCAAATTTTAGTTTTACAAGTGCAAATTTAAATTTTACAAGTGCAAATTTTAACATACAAGTTCAATTTTTTTGTTCTGCAAGTTCTCACATTGTATTCTACAAGCTCTCACGTTTTGCACCATATTTACCTTCATATGTTACCTGTGACGATATATGCTAAATGTAACGTCTCTTTCACATTAGCTTGTGAGTGACTGACCTGCCTGGGTGCGTTTTGAGATGCCTGATGAAGTCCGACGTTACACCTTGCACGTAGCTGTTGGCTTACTGCCACTGTTTACAAAGTTATTGAAAACAAAACTAATGACAAAAGCAAGATCACTTTTTCGGACTTGCAAGTGCTGTGAAATCGATCGTATGTGGTTTGCTCACGTAGCCTAGTGGTGTGGTGGTGAAGTGCAGTCATGCTGCGTTCATGAGCGTAGGGTAGGCTCAGGTCTACGTCCATCGTCCGAGTAGCCTATATTTTAATTTAACATCTTTAATGGTAAGAGATCGCACAGGGATGGATAATGAGCGTTGATTAAGATTAAATTACAATGCCACATATGGCAGACACCTTCAGATATGAGAGACCCCCTCAGATTTTTGACTTTGGTGCTTTCCCTCTGGCTCCCACGTAATTCGGACACTGAGCAAAATGTAGCGATATATGATTTTATCTGACATCGTTAGATTGTTGATGTATTAACTGCTTGGGTTTTTTTTATTTATTTTTTATTATTATCTGTTTATTTAACAGGGACCATACAAGCAAACATTGTTACAATACAAAGCCCGTAACTGATGCGCAGCATATAGAGTTTATAGCTAGAGCTAATTCTCAACTCTTGTCCCAACACTTTATTTTATAAATATATAGTCTCAGGGTGCTGAACTTGGGGTGAAACCCTCCACGAAATTGTGAGGAATTTTCTATTTTTTAGCGTCAGGAGATAAATCTGAGGGGTCATGAGTTTAAGAAGAAAAAAACATATTTCTGCAACCATAATTTGTAAAAAAAAAATAAATAAATAAATAAATAAAGAAAAAATACAGTAATTCCCTCTACAATGTTATGAAGTAGGAGTCTAAATTAGCAGTAGTACTTCCAAATTGTACAATACTTGACTAAATGTACTTAGTTATTTTTCCCTCACTGGAACACACACAGAATGGGACTTATTATTGCTTGTGTAAATAATTCAGCTTTTGTTGTGTTTTGTGTGTGTGCACCTTGATCATCCACAGCCCTGTTGAGATCTTCGCTCCACTCCACCTCCTCCCACACCCAACCTGCAGGACAGTCCACCTCGTCCTTTGGCACCGCCTTCTCCCCATTCTGACACGTGCACACACACACACACACACACACACACACACACACACACATCGATTTACACGGATGAGTGAAGCCATGAAATGTTTGTGTGTGCAGAAACACACTCAAACATTCAGAGTATTCACACCCACGCACCACGTCAGTGTACCCCTCCGGCATGCCGATCCATTGTCCCCCCGGCAACCTCATCTGGTTTTCGAAAACTTCCTCTGTGTAGGTCATGTGGCCGGCGTCCACATCATACAGCATTCTAAAAGAGAAGAATAGTAACAACTGAAAAAGATAACGGTAAGTTCAAAGATGGAGCCAGTATGTACCACTACATACTGTATTTGTCAGTATCTAGTGGGAACATTACTTAGTGGATAAGATTCCACTCAAAAAGTGCAAACATGTCTGGTCGAAGGAGACACAAAATGTAGTTCTTGAAAAAATAAAACCCTACCCAAATCAGCAAGACACACACACACACACACACACACACACACACACACACACATGCACGAACGCGAACACGCACAAACACACACACACACACACACACACACTTACGTCTTCTCGGGGCTGATGTACCAGTCTCCAGCCCAGGTCCAGCCAGGAGAGGGCTTGAAGCTCTCTTTGGGCAGTTTAATTCTTCCAGTGACATCACTGAACTTGGGGTAGGTCAGACCTGTAGTTCCCCAGCTGCCCACCAGGGCGAGTCGTGTCTGGTTCTCATACTGCAGATAGAGAGAGAGGGAGAGAGGGAGACTTAAAGCCCCTATGTGAAGACTTTTTATGAGAGTTAGTTACAGCTCTAGAGTGTATATGAAGCAAATTCTGACCCTGACTCTCAGATCTTCACACCCAGCAGCAGTAGTGTGCATCTTACCGTCTCAGCAAAGACCGACAGCTTCCCTTCAGCGTATTGGTTGAAGTGTTTGACATCAGCAGCCAATCCAAACCAGACTTTGACCCTCAGCTGCCCAGGAAGTTTGGCCTCTCCTCCGCTGCCCTGTGGGTTCTTCACAACACACCGGGGTCAGTGAAACTTTATTTCAGAAGACAATATATGTGTGTGACAGTACGTACCTTGAGGAAGACAGTCTGCAGCTGTCCGCAGTGTTTCCCACAGTGCTGCTGGGAGAAGATCACAGTGTGTGCTGGGATGCGGTGGTACGCCACCCTGCGGTCGCCCCGCAGCATCCATATCACTATGTCTGGGAGACTGTTCTGAGGCTGGGCGAGAGACGTAGAGAGCATACAGAGGAACAGAGAGAGAGAGAGTGAATTAGTATTTTCTCTGACTTTTATTCTTTCTCTCTTTGTCACATACCATACATTTTCCAGTACTATGGAGGACTGAAGCTACCATTATTATAAATAAATGGCTCAATAAATAAATGAAAGAAAAAATTAAGAAGAAAATGCAGAAATAAAATGTAAAGTAAATAAAAAATAAATACAAATAACATTAACATTTTTATTTTATACTTCATATTGAATTATTTTCCAATGTATTATTTTCTGTTTAAATGTATTTGTTTTTATTTATTAATTACTGTATTTGTTCACAAACATTTTATTTTCATATTAACATGCACATTTATTTGATAATTGAGGTTTTTCTTTTTTTACATTTATTTCTTTATTTATGATAAAGGCAAATTTATTCCTCCACAGTTTACAGCCTCAGACATAAATACCACGGCTTCTCTCTCACACACAGACTCACACTCAACACTTTAATTAAATTAATAATAATGATAATAAGTATAATAATAATAAACATTTATTACAATCCTACTCTTACATAAACTTTAGAAATCAGAAATTTTAAAATAAATTTTGCAAATAGATCAAGATACTGTTTTTTAGGCAAATATCAAAATATATATAAGATCTGCACAACTCAGTAAAACTTTATTAACATGACAACATGTTTTCCTCATGCTTGAGGTGTTTTTTCAGTAGAGTTTATGCAATAATTTGATGATGGAATAACATTTGTCTAATAAAAGGACATTACAAACGTCATCCCGAAAAGGTGATTCAGGTCTGCAGACGTTTTTTTTTTTGGCAAAATCTTTCTTTTTGTGGAGGTAATATGGCTGTTTTATGACTATGTCTTTCTTACTTTTCATTGGGAAGCTGGCATCACCGTGATGCACGGCTACTGTGCTAATGTAAAGACCTCTAATTCATTACTAGAATATAAAGGGAACATAATAACGCGCTCACCTCCTCGGCCATTGTCCTCAGTCTGCCGGCCCAGTCCTCAGCCTGCTCCATCACTGTGGAGAGCTCGGTGGCAGGGCCGTGCTTGAGAGCCTGCGCAGCCGCAACGATCTGCTGCAGGTGGAGGGTACGAATGTGCCTCAGCGAGCGGTCCAGAGGGGTCGCACACTGCCACTGGTCGAGAGAGGGCAGCTCTTCACTGGAGAAAGAGAGAGAGAGAGAGACAAAACACAGAAATACTTTGTATGTGAACAGAAGTGCAGCATCTATTTGCTGTCAACAGGAAGTCTGAAGTTATCGGAACATAACCAATTTGCAAAGAAAGATTAAACCAGTCAAAAAGTACAATATTTGTCTCTAACATGTAGTCACCTAAAAAAGTAAAGTAGCATAAAATGGAAAGTACAGTAAAATACTTGAGTAAATGGTCGTAGTTACATTCCACCGGCGCATAAAAACTTGACAGTGACATTACACAGGGTTTACCTGCAGTCTGTGATGACCTGATCCAACAGCTCGACCACTCGGAGCTCCACATCGTCCAGATCAGTGCCTGCCTTCACCTCCAGCTGCACCCTCTGCAGGTTCGCCTCCTGGACACGCACACACACGCACACACACACACATACACGGTAAATTAATGTTGCCATTTTGCAAAAGGAATTCTTATTTTCAAATTACACATTTTCAAGGTCTAAAACTCAAAGATGTTCAAAGAAAGATAGACACACACACACACAGAGAGAGATACAGCACCCACCAGTCTCTCTATGGCGGCCAGCAGCATGTTGAGAGCCTCGATCCTCGGTTTGATATCTTCCCACTCTGAAGACAGAACCACCACTGGTTTAATGTTTCCCCACGGGATGTAGTAGTAGTGGCAACCTGGAACACACACAAGCACACACAAACACAGAGATGATACACTCATCATTACCATGAATTCATCACTAATCATTGAATCAACATCATTAATTGGGTTAGTTAAAAAATATACTGGGGGGTTCTGCAGTGACGAAATGTAACTACAAATATACAGTAATAAAATAAAAATAAATAAAATAGATGCTTTTCCAGCTAAAATAAAAAAAAATATATTCTAAACCAGTGGGTACCAAACTTGTGTCTTCCCTTTTGGAAGCTTTTGGACTTTTAATGCAAACATTATTTAAATTATTGCTTGTTTGTTATTTTACTTTGCATGTACACCACTTTGCTGCAAACTTATATTTATTTAATGCATTTAAAATACATTAAATTACTTTATTGAACATATATATTACTTTATTGCACACGCACTGTATATTTATTTGTTGAAAAAATACACCAATCTACTACAACTTAAACTAATAACCTGCACATCTTTGTTTGTTTTTTGCACATGTATATTACTCTATTTCCTAGCATATTAATACCCGAAACTCAACTTATTGCACATTTACACAGGTGAGTCTGAATTGATTGCACATACAGTATATAGACATTTTGGTGCTTTGCTACCAATCAAAATGTCTGTAGATTTCACCTGGACTAGACTGCTCCATTTACAACCTGACCTTTGACCTACCGTCAAACACAGCCCTGCTGAACTGAGTGGTGGAGGCCAGAGGGAGGCAGGTGTAGTCGAACTTGTTGCCGTAGTTACCGATGCTGACCTCGAACTGGATGGCGTCGTCGACGTCCTGGAGGAGCGTGGCCGAGTAAAACGCCACGAAGAGAGAGAACTTCCTCTTCCTGAGGAACTTCTGTTAGACGGAGGAATAGATTGATGAAGAGTGAGAGACGGATCACACATTTCTCCTTGTCGTTCAAGTGTTTGTAACCTTCCCTCTCACCTCCACCACCAGCAGGTCATCTGACGGAATGTCTTCAGTTTTCGGCTCCGGCTTGTCCGCCAGTTTTGTAGTTACTTCCAGTAAAACTCGACCTCGGTAGGCCACGCCCTCCCCCTGACACAGAGAAGAGAACACATCTTTGAAAAGGAGCAATATTCATTGAATGAATATATTATTGCCACAAAGACATTAGTGTAATTACCAAAACAACAATACAATTACTGAGAGGCCTGTAACAGCCTCTACTCTGAAAGCGCTCGGCTTCACCACACCACAGACTGGATGGGTTGTAGCTGCTGCAGTAATGGGCTGATCACATGTCACATTACAACGAAGAACACTTGCGGTACGCACTTGTATTGCACTATAAGCAAATAGAAATAAAAAAAAATAATAATTAAAAAATAAGAAGAACGCTTGCAGTGATTGGACCAAAAACGGATCGTACCTAGCCCAAGTTGACGTGTGAAATAAACACATTAAAATGTAAAATCAAGTCAAGCCAGCAAGGTAAAATCTAGTTCTGGATGGTATTAATTTATTATTTTATACGGACTGTGTTTGAAAAAACAAACGTCACGTTACTTTTCCAAGGTTGAGCGCTTCGTGTGGATCGTTGAAGGCGCTGAACTCTCTGGGGCTGCCATACAGGTTCACAAAACAGGGACCGAACGTTGGCAGGAAACCAAGACTGTCGTCAACTGCAATGACACAAAATGGCCAATAGATTTTATTATAAACAGGGCAGATAGTGGAAACCATGAAAATGAAGAAAAGACTGATTGGTTGATGAAATGATGTGCATTTGACAAAAAGAGAGTTTCATTACAATCAAGCCAAGATGGAAACAGTTAAGAGTTCAAAAAGGATAAGAAAATATACATCACAAAAATAATGTGAAACAGTTGAATTGACTGAACTGTTTCAAACAATATAAAAGTGGTGTAGAGAGGATGGTGGACGTACTGCCAGAGTGGAAGTTCCGTGGAGTCAAGTCATCTGAATGCGTAGAGAGGAAGGATGGTTCAGAATCACAGACAGATGTTCAGAGTCAGACAGAATGGAAACTGACGTCTCTGGACGTCACTTAAACCAAAACAGATGCACTGGACCACTACCAAAGAAAACCCCGAACAGTCAAAGCTAAATCATTTAGCTTGTTTCAAGAAAAAACTTGAAACAAGACAATAATGACAAAAAATTACTTCACTTGTAGTAAATTAAAGTAAATTACTTGGTGTATGGTGGCTTTAAAGGACAATTCCGGCGCAAAATGAACCTAAGGATTAATAACATGTGTGTACCGAGTCAACCGTTCTCTGGGATCTGTCATGCTAATCGAATGTGACCAGTTTTAGCGCAAAACAGTAATTAGCTAACCAGTCGAACGACGAACGCCATGTATTTTGAGCCTTGTTAGTGGTGTAGAAATAGCGATTTCTTTTTACTTTAGAATGCCCCGACGACTAGCGTTACAAGCTAATTACCGTTTTGGTCGCATTCGATTAGTATGAAAACATATCTCAGAGAACGGTCGACTCGGTACCCATGTGTTATTAAGTAGAGATGGTCCGGTATCGGCTCGATACTGCCTAAAACGCTGGTATCGGTATCGGGAAGTACTGGAGTTTATGCACCCATCCGATACCACGTAATAAAGCCCTAAAGAAAATCTACGTCACAGTAGTTTATTTATGTTCTTTTTCTGTTATAACTGACTGTCAAACTGGAGAATAAAAGAAAGTTCTGTAGCATTCATTGTTTGTTTGTTCATGTTTCACAAAGAGTTTAACCTGAGCCAGACAGACAACAAATATAGAAATAATATCACATCCATACAGAGATAGTAGTATTCAGTTGTTAAAACATAATAAAATATATGACACACTGGTATTGGATTGGTACTCGGTATTGGCCGATATGCAAGTTCAGGTATCTGAATCGGTATCGGGAAGCAAAAAATGGTATCAGGCCATCTCTATTACTAACCCCTAGGTTCATTTTGCACTGGAATTGTCCTTTAAGGTGCTATATGCTAATGATATTTTTTGAAACAAAGACAAAGAACAAATGGCACTGGTCTTCATCTGAGACAAGACAACTGTGAGGCACTCCGAGGACCCGACACGCAGGCAGTGTCAGTGTTCAGCACAAAAACATTCCCAGGTTACTTATCATGCATCTCACTGGAAAAAAACACGCCCATGCCTTGTTATGATTACAAACCACGGATCCATCAGGTGGTTTAAGACCTGAGATTTATAGAATCACATCCATACTGGACTCTTAAATCACAAATTCACACTGTGTTTATCAGAAGTTGCATTTATGTTGCTGATGGAAACTGATGATAAACCGTTTCTTGTTCTCCATACCACGCCAGGCCATTCCTGTGCTATGAGCATACTGGTCTGAACTGAGTCAAACTGGTCTCATAAGAGCAACACACTCTAGTTTGTTGGAGAATCCAGATAAAGGACAAGAAAACCCGAGCATCTCAAGGAAAGAAAACAAACTATAGACTAAACCAGACCAGAAAAGACCAGTTAAAGCCTAACTCTTGCCAAAATGCAACCTAGGGTGTTTTTTGTGAATGTACCCGAGTCAAACTTCCATTTAAAAGCATAATTAGGACGGAAGCGCCACTTTTAAGATTTACCGTTTTTTTTTTTTCGGTCAAATGGCCTTTTGAATGGGAGTGCTAGGGGCACTACTACGATCACATCCAAATCAACATTTTTAAAACACGAAGAAGGCTCGACACAACATGAAACTTTGCTCCAAGTATCACCAGGGGCTGTACACATTAACGCAAGCATTGAGAACATTGTTTGTGTAAACAGAGTTTACTAAAAAGAACTTACTTTAGCAGTTGTTGTTTCCGGTTGCTACCATCTCACCAGTCAAATAGTGTCGATCTCCGAATGCAAATGAACGGACTCCATAGGAGGAAATGTCATTCTTATATGAGGCTCCTTTTTCAACTACAAGGTCAATATTGTTTTTCACTAACGACAAAACAACCAATTATCCGTGCATTTATATGTAACTAAGCTTTAGGATCTTTTCCATCTTTACTGTTAAGTTGCATTCGGAGATCGACACTTTTTGACTGGCGAGATGGCAGCGACCGGAAACACCAACAGCTAAAGTAAGTCGTTCAAAACCTTTCTTTTTAGTAAACTCTGTGTGCACAAACAATGTTCTCAATGCTGGAGTTCATGTGTAGAGCCCCTGGTGATACTTGGAGCAAAGTTTCCTTTTGTGTCTAGCCTTCTTAGTGTTTTAAAAATAGTGATTTTGATGCTATCATAGTAGTGCCCCTAGCACTCCCAATTAAAAGGCCATTCGACCAAAAACGAGAATACAGTAAATCTTAAAAGTGGCCTTTACGTCCTAATTATGCTTTTAAACAAAAGTTTGACTCTGGTACATTCACAAAAAGACCCTAGGTTGCATTTTAGCGAGAGTTACGCTTTAAGTATAAACACTTTGGTGCAGTCAATGCCATCCAATTCCAGTCTAAACAAGTCCAAACCAAACTGGCAGGGTAAAGTCCAGTTCAGACCAGTTTCGACTAGTTACTTACCATCTATCTCTCCACCGGGCGCGGAGATCTTAGACATACAGAGGTGGCTGGTGCCGATGACATCATTGTGACTGGCTCTGTCCCTGAAATAAGAGAGTGAGAAATGCGGTCAACATAATGCTGTAGATGTAAACAAACACAGGCTATAAAAAATAGCCCACAGCTTATCACAGTTGTCTTGATGTTTCTCTGAGGGGGGATGCACAAAGTCAGACTTTGAAAATGCCTGCTTCAAGCTAACGTTTCATGCAAAATTCTTTATATTCTGATGAGTTTCATAAATCCAAAATATAAGTAATATAACACATGGGATTCACCAGTCCAGAATTCTGATCCTCAGCTTCTCACACATGGAGGGAAACTGGAAGGGAAAAAGAAAGAATATGCTGTATGATGATGATAATGATGAGTTTACTTGTCTTGGTAGCACAATAAAGTTTCATAATAACATGTGTTTGTGTGTGTGTGTGTATTACCCTAATAGGCATGGACAGACTCTGGTTCCATTGTGGATTGGCATTCTTCTCCAGAATCTTAGTGCAGACCTGAAAATATACAAAATACAATATACATTAAATATTTAGGTTCTGTATTTAATGTTGGGTTTGGAATAAATTGCTCGGTTCAAATGACGCACGGTTTTGCCAGCAAAGTGGATCTCCACCAGAGGATCCACCAGGTTCTTCCTGTTGCTGTCAAATCCAAGAATCTGCCTCATCCCATCCATGAAGGCATCGTCCACTGCAGACACAAAACAGGAAGAATTTAGAGATCCCTTGAGCTCTAATTTCAAACTAGAGCTGCATAACGAAATTGGTTAATAGGCAACTATTTTGATAATCGATTAATTGGTTTGAGTTAAAAAAGTAAAATCTCTCTGATTTCAGCTTCTTAGATGTGAATATTTTCTAGTTTCTTCACTCATCTATTGAGGACGTCATCTTGGACTTTGGGGAACAGGCATTGACATTTTTCACCATTTTCTAACATTTTATAGACAGAACTCACATAGAACAGCTAATTGAATCGACAGATGAAAATAATCGTTAGTTGCAGCCCTAATAAACACACACTAGAGAGACTAACTTTGCGGCAGGTCTTCAGCTCTGAAGATCCTCAGGGTGAAGGTGGCTCCTCTCAGAGACAGACCAGCCGGTCTCAGCAGGTTTCCTTCAATGTCTTCTTTATCCTCCACACACTCGCGTTTGTCAGCCTGGAAGACACATAGATACAAATACTTACATATGTTCATAAATAAATAAAAACCTGCATTTATTAAAAGCAAGACCCAAACATGGAATATACAATAGAGAAAATGTGGGTAAGAAATGCTCGTCTGATTATTATGGTTTGTCCATTTACATCTTTATTGAACTGTTTTTTTTAAATGTTCGCTGTGCACATATATAATATGATGCAGTACTTTCCTAATAATCTACATAGTAGTATACAAAGTATCTAAAATTGGCTCCACATTGACGAACAACATGCAAATGCTCTTTCTGTACATGCATTGTTAACGATAAAAACAGAATAGTATAATGTTCTACTATAACACCTTCAAAGGAGCCATTCTGAAGAATGAGTACTTTTTCTTTTGATACTTAAAGTACATTTACATTTTTAATTCAAGACTTTTTAGACTTCTTCCACCACTAAGGCAGAAGATAATATCAAAATATTTGAAGGACTGCAATCTCAAACTATTCAAAATATTAAAACTTTGCTATTCTTATATCTTAAAAACTAGTAAGACAGAAAACTAAGTAAAGTTTGTGTGTGACACCAGAGGAACGGCCTTGTTGTTACTAAATAAAAGTGTATGTATTGTTGTCAGTCTAAAATTGGGGTCTAAACTGTGTTTCAGCCTCAATTTTACTTTGTGTTACCAGTGGGACTTTGGGTTTAAATGCTATCATGAGAATGCTAACAGGCTAATATTACTATGTTGCAGTAGCATAAAACTACATAAGAATATGCTACCGTTTAGCCTGTACTGTTTAACACCTTAGCATGCATACAATTAGCAAGGCAACGTGCTAACATTGCTCTTAGGGTAAAGCTACCATGCTTGTGTAAAAAGCTAGTCTTTAGTATGTTAGCATTCATTTTAAAGTACAGCTAAGTTAGTTAAGCTAGTTAGTTTCAGAGTTATGCAGTTTTCTAATGTGAGGAACAAATATCATAATGCTGTTTTGCTAATCGTTTTTTATCCATTCAGACTCACCGGTGGCTCATCTCCAGCTGCCAAAACCAGCAAGCTGACCTTTAGGTAACCTTTGACCCCGGCAGAGAGGTCATCAGGGTCACACAGCAGCAGCCATTTCCTCAAGAAGCAGTGTCCTAAAGGGAAGGGGGCGGGCTCAAACTCCAGCTAACCAATAACATACTGGAACCAAGAACTTCAAAATAAGAACCAGGGACTAAAAAGACTTTCAGCTCCCTAGTGACAGATTTCACACCAATACAACAGTACAAATCACCAAAAACCAAAAAAGTCCACGTAAACGTAGACTCACTGTGCTCATTGTAGACGGTGCCCACATCCAACTGTAAAAAATATGAAAATATGTTAGATGATTTTGCTTTTTCTTTCACTTTTTTTCTCGATGAATGTGCAAGAAATCATGATCACAGATTAAGCTCCTTGACTCCTCTGTCCTCGGCTGAACCGGACGTTGTTGTGTTCCCCGTGAAGGCTGTCTCAAAGCGCTTATTTCTACCCCGAGGTCCGAGGAGCGAGCATTGAGGAGGGATCATCGAGGAGCTTCAGGCGAGGATACGCGAGAATTTGTCAGCTGTATGGGCGGAGTTCAGCTGCACGGCTTCCGGGAAGGCTACTCTTGAGAATCCTTGCCCGAAAGCTCCTCGGAGGAGGGACAGAACAACTTCCGGTTCAGCCGAGGACCAAGGAGTCGAGGAGCTATCAAATAAGGGCCATGAGATGCAGCCAATGTATCTCCAGATGTGTCGATGTTAAATGTTTGTGATAAACTGAAGGATGAAGTGTTTCAAATGTCATACAGTTCTCAAACTACATTTTGCTGACGCAGTACATTGATTTACTTAAATGGGGTTTTAGAAGCAGAACATTTAGTTATAGTAAAGTATTTTACAGTGTGGTACTTTCACTAAAGAAAGGTATCTGAATTCTTCTTCCACCACTGTCCAGCATTAAATATTTTATATCTGTTTATCAGTTGGAACAGACAAGTGCATTAAAATGACAGTTTACCTTGAATTCACCGATCACAGCATCAGTTCTGAGTGAGCGAGAGTCACACACCTGTCAGGCAGATAGAGAGAGTTTGCTTTTCATCAAGGGCAACAAAAGAGGAAAACAAAAATGTAGGTAAAAATAAGCTTACTCACAGTGATGAAGATCGGTTCATCAAACAAGTCTGATGGCGTCTCAAAGAAGTTCAAGAAGAAAGTCTGCCGAGAGGAAAGCAGTTTGACAGTTTCAGATATTAACTATTTTCTGGCTAATTATTTTAACTTTTAGTATTTCTTGTTTACCTCATCAAAGATTGGGTTGTTGCCCTTTCTGATGCGGGTCCTCTTGGTCTGCCCGGCTACCGTTACTTTGACAACAGGCTTGATGTTGATGCCTGGCAACTGTCGGCCCTCAATGACCCGCACACGAACCTGGACGGGAAGACATATGAGCAGTGACTTTCAGCAAATAAAATGTGAACAATTTAAAACTGAAAACTAATTTATAGCTACCAGTAATTTTTGTAAAAGTAATGATAAACTGGCCAGTTATCAATGTGTTCAAAGGCCAATGTATGTATTTGTCAGTGGTGGAAAGTTACTTAAGTACTTAGGTACAAAAATTAGGTATTTATACTTTACTTGAGTCTTTATTTTCACGCCCCTTTCTATGGATGCTAAACTTCCAGCATAACTATTACAGCTCGTGTGTCAGGGCCGGCAGGGGTGGCCTTAGTGGGATTTAAATTTGCGGCCCAGAGTGGGTAAGGGGGTTCCTGGTTTTGATTGGGTCAGGACAGTGGCAATAAAGAAAATTAACCAATGGGCCGCTGTAAGTTCTTTATGGGCCGGCTCGGCCAAAAAATAAAAAAGGCCTATTTATATCGGCGAATCGGCCCAAAAGTGCGTCGGCACACCGGGAAAATGCCCGGTATGCCAGATGGCCAGTCCAGCCCTGACTCTGAGGTGTATTTGTGTAGTGACTGCATGATGTCAACATGAACTGTAGACATTTTACTCTCTGTTTCTTTGATTTGCATTACGGGAAAAGTTTGAAAAACCAAATGCAAATCAGTTGAAAGTCAATTTCTAGCTTATGTTTACAACATAATGACACATTCATTAATCACTGAATAGTCTGCATTCTCAGTCATATCTGTTCATAATCTTCTAACCCTTTACACTGAACACTTCCTCATACAAACTTCATTCGCATGGAAGACAGCCAAAATAGTAAAAGTAGAGAAGGAGGGAAGGGTAAGTTGTGTTTGGAAGGAGGCCATATACGGTATGTCAGTGTTGGTATTTATTTACTGTCTTTGTGTGGAGAGTCTCACACATTCACTATGTTGCTCTCTCTGCTGCTGCTTCTGACGATCTGCAGCGCCCAGGCTACTAGTTTTTATGGGACAGTGATGACTTACTACCCAAAAAACGCTAACACAGATGGATCTGTCACGGTACGTACAGTTTCCTTCTAATTCAATAGTCACCTGTTGAGAATTGATGTTAAGTGAAATAACTTTCCCTAACTAAGTTTAACTGTTAGGAATGAAAATTAACAGAAAGTAAAAAGTGACCAATAACAGTATTTGTTGGACGTGGAGTGCAGTAAATGCTGTATTTTAAGTCCTTAGAGCAATGCAACAAAGGGGATTCTTTATATATCTTTTAAATAAACTGTACAATGATACCATAAAAATACCTTTCCATGAGGTTCTTGTTGGGTCTGTATGGAACCTGGACCATGTAAAAAATAAACCTAATAAGGCAAAATAGATTTTTTGGAAGACTTTGAAGACTTTCCTTTTTGTGTCCTGGATGTTGCCATTAATGCCATAACACTTGGTCACTGGTCCACAGGTGGTCCTACGCTATAAGCTAAGCTTCAGCACTTGCCAAGAGAATGCCTTGTGGACCTGCGGCAGTGGAAATTGTGGGAATGAGAGTTCTTTAGTGCTAAACATTGTGGACCAAGAGAGCAGTGGAGAGTGGTGTGAGAGAGAGGGAATCATGACTCGCCAGGTTCCTAGCAATGCTCCATTTCAGCTGCAGTGAGTGCACCATGACAATGCAAAAAACCTCACAGAGGGTCAAAATTATCATTTCTTAATACTCACTGAAAGGTAAAAACATCAAAACCTCATCAAGTTTTTTTTAGGCCCTGGAAAGAAAATCTCCTTAATTGCTACCAATCAATGAATAATGAATTCATTTAAATTAAGCTTTTTTTATTTTTATAAATGTTATCAAGTGTAGCTTTAATACCTTGCAAGTTAACTGTACACAACTATAGATACCTATGCAGTACATACATGCATACATACATACATGTATTCCGTGCACCACAGTAAAAACTGACTTTCTCATTAACTTTGAAGGTTGGATGGGGTTAACTGGACAAATAACATACAGAACATCCTTCCCTGGAGGGCTGTGACTCTGGTGGAACTAAGGAACCGGTCGGACATTGGCAGAGCCAACACATCACCCCAGACCACCATCCTGCCAGATCTGAGGTCAGCCTCCTCATTGTTTCTGTTTATTTTAGTTAGTTATTATTAGGGTAACCAGACGTCCTATGTATTATTATGCATTATGTAAGTAATGATTTATGTGTTACTGCATTCTTTAATATCCCATGAATCATCAGGAATTGACGTGTTCATAGCCTGTCATTCGTGACCTCATACATGAACAACACAACTAAAGCATTAGGTACGTGGGCACATCATTTTGAATTATTAAGCATGATCATGATTATTTTTCTGCAAAAAAATTTGGTCATCATTGCACAAATTCTGATTTGAACAAAACTTGTGCATAATGATGTACCCACCTTACCTAATGCTTTAGTTGATGTGGTGTTCATGAATGAGAGGCTAAGAACTCATGTCAAGTCCTGATGATTCATAAGATATAAAGGAATGAAGTAATGCACAAATCATGAATTAATTCCTGCATCAATTCATAATTCATGTACCCTTACCGTAAAGGGTTACCATAACTTTAGTTCAAGGCTGTGGCGGCAGTTCCAAATAATTTATTTAGTGCCATGCAATGAAAAATACCTTTTCACAAAGTTTTTCACAAGCTCAGTGGGTGCATTTTCCAAAAGAATGCTTTAATTCTGAAAAATAAAGTTGGTCCCACACGAAACTCACTCAATGTCTTTTAATATTATTTCTTAGATATGTAGGCTACATACCAAGAAAATTCATGAATATTAACTGAGATACCCCATTATGTTTTAAGCAGTAGGCCTACGTGTGCTGTTGGCAAAATTGTGTCTAATCTGTCTGTGTCTGTCTGACCTGGGCTGGCACATGTTCAAGTTAAAAAGCGTGTGCGTGCACGAGCACTACGGTCACGCGCAGTGTCCCGGTTTTAGATCCGGGAAACCTGGTCACCCTAGTTATTATACATCTTACGTATTTTAAACCATTTTGTGTGTCACAACACGTTTAAAACAAAACCTTCAGACTCAGCGTGAATTGTATGTATTAAGTTTGTTTCCCTCAATTTAAATTTGAAAGCTCAGACAGTTTTTTTAATGGCTTCTTTGTGGGAAAACACCTTTAAAGATTGATCAGGTTCACGATTAAATTCATCAAGATCAGCGGTAACCTTCCTTGAGGAACAAGTGAGTCATGATATATGCAGTATCTAATTCCAACTCAATGAAACTAATCTGACATTTGACTTTTAACAGGTGCCTTTGTCTAGATGAAACTGATCCATCAGCAGCTGGCTTGGCTACCTGTCTTGTGGTTTACATGGTTCATTAATGGAAGGTTGCACATTGTTTCTTTTTGTTAGAGTTCCTTCAAACTGTCAGAGAGTTTTCAACCTGTTGGCATTTGACCCTGACGGAGATGATGTTAGATGCAGATATGGAAACTCAACGCTGTTTGAGTGTGACTCGTGCACCCCCCCGTCTGTTCTCAGTGCCTCGTCAGTGAGTAGCCAAAGTAAACATATAGTGACGCTTGAAAATGACTCCATTGCAATCCACTGAGTAAGTCAGTAAAGTCGCTACAAAACACATACAGTTTTGTGGTTCAGTTGATACTTGCAAAACAGGAAACAAATTGTTGTCATACACAGAAGTAAATCTGATCTGTTGATTCTATCAAAAGGTATGCCTAAGGGCTCAACACTGGGAGAACTTCACTTCCTTCTATGCAAATGATTTTGTAGTTTTCAACTTTATGCTGATAATATGTCATATATAAATTTAAACCTGATCTACTACAAATTCAAGCTTCTTTTCAGTCCGATTTCAACCTCTTACAAGATTGGGTTTTACATAATCAACTTTTGCTCAACAAAAAAAAGTCCTATATTATGATATTTGGTACCAGACAGAAAGTCAAATCCAAACCTGGTCCCTGCGTAATAACATTTAATGACGGCACTACTCGGTATAAAGTTAATAAAATGTCTTGGTGTATGGCTTGATTATGAACTCTCATTCAAATCACGGTACATTGTATATTGCTCTCACAATATATTGTACCTTTTACCTCAAATTACGGAGTTCGGCAGTTTGCTTCAGCTCTATTAGTATGTCTCTTGTGTTGCGAACGAACAGAATTGCCTTTTAAGTTTAAAGCCCCAGCAGACAGTAATAATTGAGTTGTTGCTATAAGATCCATTTCAATAGTTGGTATGTTTACGCGTGCCCTGTCTTCTCACTTAAAGATGGACTGCAATTATTGTCAATGAAGCCGTCACTGTTTGTACCTACTGTTTATATCTAATGGTTATACCGGATTGGACTTGGTGATCCACTCACACTTTTCTGTTAATCTACAGTATTATTGACCAATTTGGCCACCCAGTGGTTGTAATGTTGTCGTTGTACTGATAATTGTATTTTTTTTTATTTTGTCACTCCTCATTGTTATGTATTGATTGTGATGTATTAGTTGGAACCCCCTCGAAAACGAGCTGATACATCTCAAGGGGTTTGTCCTTATAAACAAACTTGGAAAATGTAGATAAAAAGATTTGCCTAACTTTAATTCCAAACTGCATATTTTGACCTCATGTCCCTTTTTGTTCTCTTGCAGTCTTGTACTCTGTCATTCAGCACCACCCTGAGCAGTAACGAAGGTGTGTACGTCGTACAGCTGGTGATGGAGGACTTTCCTAGGCAGACTATCACCCTGACACAAACCAACGGGTCGAAGACAATCATAACTACCAACAATGCTATCAGCAAAATACCTGTCCAGTTTGCTTTAAGGGGTAAGAGTGTATATAATCAAAGTTATTTGGCAGTCATTATAATCTTATAAGGTATTTAATAATGTCAATGATGGATTGGATGCTTCCTCTGCTAGCACTAGTTACTGTTAGAAAATTGCAGATAAGACCCCTAAATTATAGTACCAACATTTGATTCAATGATTTTTGTCAAAACCTCTAGTTTAGTCTTAATGTGACATTTTTAAAATGTATTGGATCCAGCACTGTAAACAGCTAGCAAGTTTGTTCCAAATTGTATAATAGATGTCAAGAGTTTTCACAGAATAGGTGAAAGTCTTGACCTACTGGTAACACTATAGGATATATAAATAATAATAATAATAATAATAATAATAATAATAATAATAATAATAATAATAATAATAATAATATGGGTACTACAAATGTCTGGACATCATTTTATGGCAATAAAACACTTTACTATTCTAGTCTGGGGGTGAACATATGGATGGACGAACCGACAACAAAACATTTTGCTTTTCTTTATTGTTCCAGTGGATCCTGCAGTGCCATCTTGCACAGCGGGACTCTATCTGCCCACATTCCTGCCTCCAACCCCAGCCAACGGAGCTCATCTGTACACCTCTGTCAATCAGGCCTTGCAAATCGACATCAGTGCAGAGGCAAATGTCTCCACGTAAGTCAAACATTTTTTTTTTTTTAAAAGAACGTACATAGGCAAAATGTTCTCTGGTTAGATATGAAAAACTAATCTAATACCAGGCACAAATGGTTTTCATGCCAAGGTTTTTAGGTGCACAATTGTGTTGTGTAACACTGATAAAAAAAGACAGGTTTGACAAGAGTGCAACAGGTGCAACAGAACCAACTCTATAGTTTTGTTAGGAAATACACAGTGGCTTAAACATAAATATAGGGCATAAAAAAAAAAATTATTTGGTTCTGGTTAGTTATCAGTTGAGGTCAATAGCGAATTTTTTTTATTTTTTATTTAAATCTTTTTCCCAGTGGCAGCAAGGGATTGATAGGATTTTTTTTTCCTTTACAACATGGTGAGGCGTCCTTCACGTGCATATTAAGTAGCCACATGTATCTGTTTTGGTCTTATACATCCACAGGTTTACCGCGCCAGCGGAGAGGATGGTTCGTTTAGACAGCATCTAAGTTTACAAGAGTTTGTCCAAAATTTAAGATTCATTGCAAACTATGATAAACAGTTAGACTACAAACTGACATCTTTCATTTTAGCTTGTTTGTAAAAAGTCGCTATTTGCAGAATAGAGCTGTGTTTGCACAGCGCGGTGAAAAAGAGTGGACAGCGCAGACTGAAATATCGGTGTGTGTGTGTGTGTGTGTGTGTGTGTGTGTGTGTGTAGCGCGGGCATCGCTGTTCAGAATCCCGTCTGTCTTCCATAATGCAACGCTCGTATCCAAATAAATTGTGTTGTGAAGTTGTCATTAACTTCACTGCTGTTAGCCACCTCCATTGAGCCACAGGGACTTGCTGTAACGTTAGAGCACTCTAAAGGTGTTTACCTTTCATTTGATCGTGTTTGCTTGCTACGTTACCATCCTCTTGAACGACATTAAACACAACATATAGTTCATGTTTCTGTTTCTGTTTAATTTGTATAATTTCTCCTCCAAGCTCATCAAATAAATTTGGTCGCACATAAATTGACAGGGTCGGTCGGAAACCGGAACCAAACAATTATTTTTGTTAGGCCTAATAATGCAGTATTCATTCCAGGTGAGACTTTCGATTGAATTTCAATTATTGTTGTGACAAAAAAAAGTTTTGCTTCATTTTTGGGTAGGGTAGTTTTAAAAATGGCATTTAACTTGCCAAACCAGTTCTTCTTCTGTTGTTTAAGAATTTCTGAGCTGCTGTTCAGCGGACCAAGCAACATAGTCCAGACTACATCAGGAACAGGACAGTACACCCTGAGATGGACGCCATCTGAACAAGAAGATGGAGAAAGCCACCCGATCTGCTTTGTTGTCCAGGCAGTTTCCAAGTCAGTCGTTTGTCCCATGAACCTTACCCTATAGCAATGTATATGGAAAACTATGATCTGTGTTTCTTATAGCAAAGGTGTTTTATCCTGTTAATGCATACCAAAATATTATAATGTCTGTATAAATATAATGTAAGAAAGGAGTTGTGGGAATAAATGGTGTCCTAGATTTCTAAAAAGAGAATGTGGAATGTTATCAGTTGCTTATGCAGTTACTTTTTCCTTAAAAATCCACTTTTGACATAACTTCTTGTGGTCTCAAATATAGGAAAATTAAGGAATATTTTCACATTTTCGCAAACCGGTTCCTTCAATTTCTTGCACAGAGTTTAATGAGAAGACTGATTTCACTCTCATAATCTCTGTACAGATGAATACAGAAGTCAGCTATCTTAGCTTAGCATAAAGACTGGAAACAGGTGGAAACAGCTAGCCTGCCTCTGTCTGTAGATGGAAAAATTGACCTAACAGCACCTCTAAAGCTCATTTATTAAAAATAAAAATATTATATATTGTATGTGTAATTCGTACAACAACAATGTGTGAAAATGTAGTAGTGGTTTTGCAGGGGTTAATGTTAACTGACATATAACCTTGTATATTATTATATTATATTATGTAAGAAAGTTATCGAACTTCGTGAATAAGCTACTATATTGATTTATCTCAACAGTTCGACCAAGTATCACTCTGAGCTCCGATGTGTCATTCTGAGTGTTGGATACGGTGTGTGTAAACCTTCCTTGTTTTTTAAGTGTTTGAAATTTCATTAGTGATTTCCTTAAGTGATAAAGTTCACATGTAATCTACAGTATATTCCATTTACAGTATGTATTCACTTATGTTTACAGACCCAACAGTGACCATTTGTCCAACAACTACACCAGTAGTTACAACCACCATAACTAAACCAACCACACAAAGCACAACCATCGCAAAAACTACCCCATTGACCATAAATACCATCACTACCCCACCTACAGCAACCATACAGACAACGACCATGAATCCCCCAACAACAACCCCATTAACGACAACAATGATCACAACAGTAACTACACCACTGACCACAACAACCATCACTACGCCACCTACAACAACACAAACAACAACCACAGGTCCCCTAACAACTACTTCAATAACCACAACAACCGTTACAACAACTACCCCATTAACCACAACAACCATCACTATGCCACCTACAACAACCATACAGACAACAACCACGAATCCGCCAACAATTACCCCGTTAACCACAACAACCATACAGACAACAACCACGAATCCGCCAACAACTACCCCATTGACCACAACAACCATCATTATGTCACCTACATCAACTACACAAACAACAACCACAGGTCCCCTAACAACTACTTCAATACCCACAACAACCATTACAACAACTACCCCATCAACCACAACAACAACCATCACTACGCCACCTACAACTACACAAACAACAACCACAGGTCCCCTAACAACTACTTCAATAACCACAACAACCGTTACAACTACCACATTAACCACAACAACCATCAGTACGCAACCTACAACAACCATACAGACAACGATCATGAGTCCCCCAACAACTACCCCATTGACAACAACAATGATCACAACAGTAACTACCCCATTGACCACAACAACCATCATTACGTCACCTACAACAACTACACAAACAACCACAGGTCCCCTAACAACTACTTCAATAACCACAACAACCGTTACAACAACTACCCCATTAACCACTACAACCATCAGTACGCCACCTACAACAACCATACAGACAACAACGACGAATCCGCCAACAACTACCCCATTAACCACCACAATAATCACAACAGTAACTGCCCCATTGACCACAACAACCATCACTATGCCACCTACAACAACCATACAGACAACGACCACAAATCCACCAACAACTACCCCATTAACCACAACAACCATCAGTACGCCACTTACAACAACCATACAGACAACGACCACGAATCCGCCAACAACTACCCCATTAACCACAACAACCATCAGTACGCCACCTACAACAACCATACAGACAACTACCACAAATCCGCCAACAACTACCCCATTAACCACCACAATGATCACAACAGTAACTACCCCACTGACCACAACAACCATCACTATGCCACCTACAACAACCATACAGACAACGACCACGAATCCGCCAATAACTACCCCATTAACCACAACAACCATCAGTACGCCAACTACAACAACCATACAGACAACGACCACGAATCCGCCAACAACTACCCCATTAACCACAACAACCATCAGTACGCCACCTACAACAACCATACAGACAATAACGACGAATCTGCCAACAACTACCCCATTAACCACCACAATGATCACAACAGTAACTGCCCCATTAACCACAACAACCATCACTATGCCACCTACAACAACCATACAGACAACGACCACGAATCCGCCAACAACTACCCCATTAACCACAACAACCATCAGTACGCCACCTACAACAACCATACAGACAACAACGACGAATCCACCAACAACTACCCCATTAATCACCACAATGATCACAACAGTAAGTGCCCCATTAACCACAACAACCATCAGTACGCCACCTACAACAACAATACAGACGACCACGAATCCGCCAACAACTACCCCATTAACCACAACAACCATCAGTACGCCACCTACAACAACCATACAGACAACGACCACGAATCCGCCAACAACTACCCCATTAACCACAACAACCATCAGTACGCCACCTACAACAACCATACAGACAACGACCACGAATCCGCCAACAACTACCCCATTAACCACAACAACCATCAGTACGCCACCTACAACAACCATACAGACAACGACCACAAATCCGCCAACAACTACCCCATTAACCACAACAACCATCAGTACGCCACCTACAACAACCATACAGACAACGACCACGAATCCGCCAACAACTACCCCATTAACCACAACAACCATCAGTACGCCACTTACAACAACCATACAGACAACAACGACGAATCCGCCAACAACTACCCCATTAACCACTACAATGATCACAACAGTAACTGCCCCATTGACCACAACAACCATCACTATGCCACCTACAACAACCATACAGACAACGACCACGAATCCGCCAACAACTACCCCATTAACCACAACAACCATCAGTACGCCACTTACAACAACCATACAGACAACGACCACGAATCCGCCAACAACTACCCCATTAACCACAACAACCATCAGTACGCCACCTACAACAACCATACAGACAACGACCACGAATCCGCCAACAACTACCCCATTAACCACCACAATGATCACAACAGTAACTACCCCACTGACCACAACAACCATCACTATGCCACCTACAACAAACATACAGACAACGACCACGAATCCGCCAATAACTACCCCATTAACCACAACAACCATCAGTACGCCAACTACAACAACCATACAGACAACGACCACGAATCCGCCAACAACTACCCCATTAACCACAACAACCATCAGTACGCCACCTACAACAACCATACAGACAATAACGACGAATCTGCCAACAACTACCCCATTAACCACCACAATGATCACAACAGTAACTGCCCCATTAACCACAACAACCATCACTATGCCACCTACAACAACCATACAGACAACGACCACGAATCCGCCAACAACTACCCCATTAACCACAACAACCATCAGTACGCCACCTACAACAACCATACAGACAACAACGACGAATCCACCAACAACTACCCCATTAATCACCACAATGATCACAACAGTAAGTGCCCCATTGACCACAACAACCATCACTATGCCACCTACAACAACCATACAGACAACGACCACGAATCCGCCAACAACTGCCCCATTAACCACAACAACCATCAGTACGCCACCTACAACAACAATACAGTCGACCACGAATCCGCCAACAACTACCCCATTAACCACAACAACCATCAGTACGCCACCTACAACAACCATACAGACAACGACCACGAATCCGCCAACAACTACCCCATTAACCACAACAACCATCAGTACGCCACCTACAACAACCATACAGACAACGACCACAAATCCGCCAACAACTACCCCATTAACCACAACAACCATCAGTACGCCACCTACAACAACCATACAGACAACGACCACGAATCCGCCAACAACTACCCCATTAACCACAACAACCATCAGTACGCCACCTACAACAACCATACAGACAACAACGACGAATCCGCCAACAACTACCCCATTAACCACTACAATGATCACAACAGTAACTGCCCCATTGACCACAACAACCATCACTATGCCACCTTCAACAATTATACAGACAACGACCACGAATCCGCCAACAACTGCCCCATTAACCACAACAACCATCAGTACGCCACCTACAACAATACAGACGACCATGAATCCGCCAACAACTACCCCATTAACCACAACAACCATCAATACGCCACCTACAACAACCATACAGACAACGACCATGAATCCGCCAACAACTACCCCACTGACCACAACAACCATCACTATGCCACCTACAACAACCATACAGACAACGACCACGAATCCGCCAACAACTGCCCCATTAACCACAACAACCATCAGTACGCCACCTACAACAACAATACAGACGACCACGAATCCGCCAACAACTACCCCATTAACCACAACAACCATCAGTACGCCACCTACAACAACCATACAGACAACAACGACGAATCCGCCAACAACTACCCCATTAACCACTACAATGATCACAACAGTAACTGCCCCATTGACCACAACAACCATCACTATGCCACCTACAACAACCATACAGACAACAACCACAAATCCGCCAACAACTACCCCATTAACCACAACAACCATCAGTACGCCACCTACAACAACCATACAGACAACGACCACAAATCCCCCAACAACTACCCCATTAACCACAACAACCATCAGTACACCACCTACAACAACCATACAGACAACAACCACGACTCCGCCAACAACTACCCCATTGACCACAACAATCATCATTACGTCACCTACAACAACTACACAAACAACAACCACAGGTCCCCTAACAACTACTTCAATAACCACAACAACCGTTACAACAACTACCCCATTAACCACAACAACCATCAGTACAACAGCTACAGCAACCATACAGACAACAACCACGAATCCGCCAACAACTACCCCATTAACCACAACAACCATCAGTACGCCACCTACAGCAACCATACAGACGACCACGAATCCCACAACAACTACCCCATTGACCACAACAACCATCACAACAGTAACTACCCCATTGACCACAGCAACCATCACTACGCCACCTACAACAACTACACAAACAACCACAGGTCCCCTAACAACTACTTCAATAACCACAACAACCGTTACAACTACCCCATTAACTACAACAACCATCAGTACGCAACCTACAACAACTATACAGACAATGACCACGAGTCCCCCAATAACTACCCCATTAACCACAACAACCATGAGTACGCCACCTCCAACAACCATACAGACCACGACCACGAGTCCCCCAACAACTACCCCATTGACCACAACAATGATCACAACAGTACCTACCCCATTGACCACAACATTAACTACCCCATTGACCACAACAACCATCATTACGCCACCTACAACTACACAAACAACAACCACAGGTCCCCTAACAACTGCTTCAATAACCACAACAACCGTTACAACAACTGCCCCATTAACCACAACAACCATCAGTACACCACCTACAACAACCATACAGACAACGACCACGGATCCCCCAACAACTACCCCATTAACCACGGCAACCATCATTACGTCCCCTACAACAACCACACAAACAACAACCACAGGTCCCCTAACAACTACTTCAATAACCACAACAACCATTACAACTACCCCATTAACCACAACAACCATCAGTACGCAACCTACAACAACCATACAGACAATGACCACGAATCCGCCAACAACTACCTCATTAACCACAACAACCATCAGTACGCCACCTACAACAACCATACAGACAACGACCACGAATCCGCCAACAACTACCCCATTAACCACAACAATGATCACAACAGTAACTACCCCATTGACCACAACAACCATCACTACGCCACCTACAACAACGATACAGACAACGACCACGAGTCCCCCAACAACTACCCCATTGACCACAACAATGATCACAACAGTAACTTCCCCATTGACCACCAGAACCATCACTACGCCACCTACAACTACACAAACAACAACCACAGGTCCCCTAACAACTACTTCAATAACCACAACAACCGTTACAACAACTACCCCATTAACCACAACAACCATCAGTACGCCACCTGCAACAACCATACAGACAACAACCACGATTCCTTCAACAACTACCCCATTAACTACGACAACCATCTTTACACTATCTACAACACAAACTACAAAGGTTCCCTCAACAACCATACCAGCTACGACCACAACCCCATCCACAACTAACCCACTAACTACAACAACTACATCACAAACTACAACCAACTGCCTTCCAACTATCCCACTATCTACAATCCGCACTACACTGAATTCAACTGTTCCTTCTACGTCTACTACATCAAGTCAACCACCAGTTACTAAACCTACAGACACAGCTCCCTCACCTCTAACCAACATCTCAAACACAAGTGAGTATGACAAATGTTGATGTCTTTTACTTTATAATCATCTCTTAATGGACATACAAAGCTACGTAACGGAGCTAAGTGAGAGCAATGGAATTTGAGTTGCCTAAACATAGAACACCTCGTCTTAGTCAACTCTGTATTACTCAGTTTGAGCAGCTTTCTTGCCTGTGTTGTAATGTTGAATCACTGTGCTTCTAGTTGTTCTTGGTTTGAGAATGAAGCTTTCCTTTCCATCTCCACCTTCTCAAGACTACATCAAGAGTACCGTCATCCAACAGGTCAGACTCTTCTTATTAGAAATCAAAGCATGTCAAGCATTAGATAACTGCACCTGCTGGGGCTAGTTGCAGGTTTAAATATATGATCCTGGTACAACAGAATTTATAATAAATAAAGGACTAAACAAAAGGTCAGCTACACTTCTGATGATTCAGAAACACATATACAGTGGGTACGGAAAGTATTCAGACCCCTTTAAATTTTTCACTCTTTGTTTTATTGCAGCCATGTGCTAAAATCAAAAAAGTTCATTTTATTTCTCATTAATGTACGCTCACCACCCCATCTTGACAGAAAAAAACAGAAATGTAGAAACTTTTGCAAATTTATTAAAAAAGAAAAACTGAAATATCAAATGGTCATATTCAGACCCTTTGCTGTGACACTCATATTTAACTCACATGCTGTCCATTTCTTCTGATCCCCTTGAGATGGTTCTACTCCTTCATTGGAGTCCTGCTGTGTTTAATTAAACTGATTGGACTTGATTAGGAAAGGCTCACACCTGTCTATATAAGACCTTACAGCCCACAGTGCATATCAGAGCAAATGAGAATCATGAGGTCGAAGGAACTACCCAAGGAGCTCAGAGACAGAATTGTGGCAAGGCACAGACCTGGCCAAGGTTACAAAAGAATTTCTGCAGCACTCAAAGTTCCTAAGAGCACAGTGGCCTCCATAATCCTTAAATGGAAGAAGTTTGGGACGACCAGAACTCTTCCTATACCTGGCCGTCCAGCCAAACTGAGCAATCGTGGGAGAAGAGCCTTGGTGAGAGAGGTAAAGAAGAACCCAAAGATCACTGTGGCTGAGCTCCAGAGATGCAGTAGGGAGATGGGAGAAAGTTCCACAAAGTCAACTATCACTGCAGCCCTCCACCAGTCGGAGCTTTATGGCAGAGTGGCCAGACGGAAGCCTCTCCTTAGTGCGAGACATATGAAAGCCTGCATAGAGTTTGCCAAAACACATGACGGACTCCCAGATATGATAAATAAGATTCTCTGGTCTGATGAGACCAAGATTGAACTTTTTGGTGTTAATTCTAAGCGGTATGTGTGGAAAAAACCAGGCACTGCTCATCGCCTGCCCAATACAATCCCAACAGTGAAACATGGTGGTGGCAGCATCATGCTATGGGGGTGTTTTTCAGCTGCAGGGACAGGACGACTGGTTGCAATTGAAGGAAAGGTGAATGCGGCCAAGTACAGAGATATCCTGGAAGAAAACCTAATCCAGAGTGCTCAGGACCTCAGACTGGGCCGAAGGTTCACCTTCCAACAAGACAATGACCCTAAGCACACAGCTAAAATAACAAAGGAGTGGCTGGAACAACTCTGTGACCATTCTTGACTGGCCCAGCCAGAGCCCTGACCTAAACCCAGTTGAGCATCTCTGGAGAGACCTGAAAATGGCTGTCCACCAACATTCACCATCCAACCTGATCGAGCTGGAGAAGATCTGCAAGGAAGACTGGCAGAGGATCCCCAAATCCAGGTGTGAAAATCTTGTTGCATCATTCCCAAGAAGACTCATGGCTGTACTAGCTCAAAAGGGTGCTTCTACTCAATACTGAGCAAAGGGTCTGAATACTTATGACCATGTGATATTTCAGTTTTTTTTTTTTTTTTTTTTTTAATACATTTGCAAAAATTTCTACATTTGGTTTTTTTTCTGTCAATATGGGGTGTATTCATGAAAAATAAAATGAACTTTTTTGATTTTAGCAAATGGCTGCATTGAAACAGAGTGAAAAATGTAAAGGGGTCTGAATACTTTCCGTACCCGCTGTAATATAACAATGCTCCCACTTTACACGGTTTCTTTTTCTTCTCCAGATTAGAGATGAACTAGTGAGACGAGGGCTGCCATCAGCTTTGATTGTACAACTTGTGTAGTGTGCAACAGTAATTTACAACCACAGTGACCCCTGTTGATTGAACGTGAACATTTATTAACCCCTGGAGAGAAATGTTTTCAGTTGCCTGTCAAGTTCAAAATGTGTACAAATTACCATGGATGTATACTAAGAGCGTAAATACTTGACTGTAACTATGTATAAAGTTCTGGCTGTGGTGTATTTTAAAATGTTTTGCTACCTTTGATTATTTGTCCATTATAAACTTGTTTTGTCCATTTATAATAAAGCCAACTGCAAAAACAAACATGTAAACAAATATTGCAAAAAAAAGACTTCTTGTAGGACTCATGACTTCTGTGTTTCTAAAATTCAGGCTATGTCCAGGCTTTATAGATACCTGCAAGTCCTGTGGTTTGTTGGGCAGCGGTTTGGGCTGACTGCTGGCACCTCTCCTCCGTTTCCTCAGCCCTCCATGGGTGTTGTAGGATGGTGGTGAGCGTTTAGGTGTCTGAGCAGTAGGGGACTCCTGGCCCGAGGGCCCCTGAGGACCAACGATAACCATGGAGCGTCCGTCGTCGGGACCCTGGTCCTCTGTCGGCTCCAGCATCATCATACTCTCTGTATCCTCCTCGCCCAAAGTGTCCAGAGAAATCACTACATTGATAGAAGTAAAATTTACTTCAGCCACCTAAAATGAGACACTAATATCCCATTTTTACATACTAAATTTGATCAAGTGTTTTTCCAGGGAGGATATAGACTGCAGCACTGATTTAATAGATTTAAAATGACAAATTATATTACTTGTGACAGTGTCAAGCTCCACATTGGGGTTGTTATAGGGCAAAGTCTCCGGGTGGGAAGTAGGCTGAAACATTGGAGCCGCTCCTGCAGGAGGTATGTAGGAAACCTGCAGGGTCAGCGTAGCCTAGTGGAGTCAGAAAATGCATAGTTATATAGTTTAATCAGTGCTGGTACAAAGTATAGGCAAGAAACATGATGTTAACATGAAGTTTTAATTTCCAAAAAGTCCAACATGTGAAAGAAAACAAAGATAAGGATCTTATGTGCAGGTATGTGAAGTCATCCCTAAACAAGACTCAGCAGATTACCGAGTTCCAAGATTACTTGGTTAATTTTATTTTTTGTTATACTATTGTTTCATTGTGTGCAATTATCTCATACTGTTAATTATTTCACTCTCAACTGAATGTGTGGTTGTGATCATTCTTGCACATTAATTAATGTTAGTATTTTGTTTTACAAGTTGGTAACCTTAAAATTAATCATTTATTATGCACAATTTGCACACCCAAATGCTGCATGCTTGGAGTTATAGCACCTTTTGTATTCCATATCATGCACTGCTGTATCAAGAATGACTCGAAACGACTTGCAAAAGAACAGCTTATAAGAGTGTTATAAGTGATATAATCCACCTTTCTTGTCTTTGAGTATGAGAGGATGAGCATGTCAGTGCAAATACAGAAACATTGAAACTTCTTCTGCTTTTTTTAATATATAAAAGAATTTACATTGGATGGGAGGTTTGAAATTGTATAAAAACAAATGAGGATTCATTGAGCTTAAGTTGTGTTGCAGCAGCAGAGCGCTGTAGGGTGTGTGGACCAGTAAAAGGTGCAGTTTCCTTTTGCAGGAAAAAGCAACTCAAGTGATAAGCTGTAATGTTTCTGTAAACAAAGATATCGGGCTCTGCGTGTGTGCAGCAGCAACATCTTCTGATTCTGTTTAACAGGTTTATAATTTTACTGGTGAAAATGTTTTTACATGATCACTGTTGATCAAAATGTTCCGAACATTTATTCCATTTCACTTTCACACAAGTTGCTAAAAATGTGAGTCTTTCAATATGATGGTTTATAGTGTGTGTGTGTGTGTGTGTGTGTGTGTGTGTGTGTGTGTGTGTGTGCATGCGTGCATGTGTGTAGCTTGTACTTCCACCTATGCGAGGACCAATTGAATGAGTTATAGTTCTGACTTAGGAAAGCACCTATTTTCAGATCCAGGAAACTCATAGTGATTTATGATTTGTCATTGGTTCATGATACAATGCGATTGTAAATTAATCTGTCTGTGCGTGTGTGCATGAGCATGTGTGTGTGTTAGTGTGCGTATGTGCACCCACCCCTGTGTTGTTTCTCTTGGTGTCCAGCAGGGAGACAGTGAAGGTGGCGGCCAGGTTGGGAGAGTTGAGCACGTCTCTGAGAGCCAGCCGGGTTTCCCCCAGAAACCTGAACAGACACAAAAGTACTGGATTTGGTACATGAGTACTCTGACACGTGTATCTCATTGTGATAAGTCATCAATATTGACATACATACATTACATATTGACATACATTAGTCTTTTTCATGTAACAAAGCTTGTAAGGATGTACCAGCCACCCCACATAACAGAAACATCACTGAAATCCACTGCTGTGAGAATTTAATATCAGGGCTTATTCTACCATATATTGCATTGTGGAAATGAGAAAATTATCAGGTATGTGACACAAACTTTGATAGAGATGATTCAGGTCAGTAATGTTATTTTCCAGATGGCAATCGAGCGTACAAACAAAATTCATGAAACTGCTATTAACTAATACATACACAAACAAACAAAATTATTAAATGTATGCTTCAGCTGCAAACATGCAGTGAAATCAAACTTCTGGTAAAGCAAACGAAAGCATAGAGGTCAGACTGTGGTCTGAATGTACCGTGAGAGGCGGATGAATGGATCACTAAATCAATCAACACAACAGTCGGTGAATGGGTGGAAATATGAGTGAATAAATACTCCATGACCACAATGAGAGGATGACCCCGATTCTTTCATGTCTGCCCCTTCCCCTCTGAAGGAACGCCGACATGCTTGACATTGTGACGAAGCGAAACAAACCCAAAAATAACCATCGGGTGGGGACGTTTTCATAAAACAAACAAGTGTGGATCATTGGCCACACCCCTGTCTGTGCCCTGAGTTTGGTCCGATTTGTCCACCATGTCTCTGTCTCACAATGCCACAGTTTATTATCTCAATTCCTGTACTCTGAGCTATAGGAAGGATGTATCAGTATTCTAAATGTATATATGATAAACAATGCAAGTGTAAATATGCAAAGAAGAATGTATGAAAATGTATTGTATGTAAAAGTATCCTTCGCCTTGAATGTATAATGCTACCATATATGTATATTTTACAAACTGATATCTAAGTAATCAGCTATTGGTATTTCTTTTATTTTGATTATTATAATTTTTTGTTATATACATTTTTATGTTGCTAATTTATATAATTTCTTAAAATGCAAAAAAAAGTGCTAGTCAGTTAAATGCATAAACGCAAACCCATTTTAACAGCTTACATTTTTTTATCGTGAGATTAACGTTCTTTTTGGCCTAGCAAACTTTGTAGTTTTTTTTCACATGCTGTTGCAACAACTAGTAACATTAGAAAAACTACAACACCACACCGGATCTAGCTAGACCAGAAACAAAACAACAGGCACGCCACACACACTTGTTTGGGTTTGCGAGTCGGCCAAGTGTAGTAGGCTAACGTTTTGAGTGGATGGCGAGCGCGAGACGCCGAAATGGATGCCAATAAGATTCTGAATGGAAAGTTTACTTTTTAAAAGTTGCCAAATGATTCCATTGACAAGACCAAAGTGATCTGTGTGTTTTGTCGTTGTGAACTGAGCTATTATCGCAGCACGTCCAGTCTGAAATACCACTTGATAATGGCCAAGCACACAGCTGACGCAAATTCTCCGCCACCTCGTCAAAGCTAGGCGACAAATCACAAAGTAAGCCGATCCACTTTTCCATGTTGATAAGAGCATTAAAATGAGAAAAAATCATGGGACAAAAAGAAATCAAGGGACATTTAGAATAGATAAAAATATGCGATTAATTGCGAGTTAACTATGACATCAATGCGATTAATCGCGATAAAAATATTTTAATCGTTTGACAGTACTAATATTTTCCAACTCAAGGTTTAAAAAGCTGTTAAAATGTGATGTTCAGTTTAGAATTTTGATTTTTTTTTTCATCATTAATGGTCTATTAAGAGGCAAAACTGTATCAACATCAAATGTCAGAAATACATAAATTGGAGTCCCTGTTAGAACAAACTAGCATTAAATTGACGGATGTAAATTTGAATTTTAGCCTTGGACTCAAGACTTTGGTTACTTGAATTCATTAATCACTGTTGGGTTTGGTCAGTGCAAAATGCAGGTAGCCTATAGGCTCTAGAGAAAAATTCCGGCCATCACCAAAGGAATAATGATTCAGCCTCTGGGGACTATGAATGCCTGTACAAAATTAGTTTGTTTCGTTTTCGGTGTTTTATTTATTTTAGTCTTGTCCAAAGTGAAAGACCAACTGACATGACCATCCCTATAGCTGGATGCTAAACATTCCAACTTGTGTAAAGTATAATAAGGGAGCTCCCTTATTATACTTTACACAAGTTGGAATTTTTACCCTCGAGGGTATCCAAAGTCTATGTTGTTGTTGTGAATTCTAAGGGATGCATGAGAAACATGATTATTTCTAATCTAAGAAACAGTCCTTCATTCTGAACAGAAAATATCACCAACAAAAGGAAGATTTCTGCGTTAAAAAATTATTTTGTGTAAATAATTTTGGCCAAAAGAAAAGAAATCTTTGCAGGTAATTCCTGTATTTTTACTGCAACACTTCTAATAGGTGCAAACAGTCGCACGCACGCACACACACACACACACACACACACACACACACACACACACACACACACACACACACACACACACACAGCAGTCGTACCTGTTTCTGCCCATCTTCTCATGGTCTTTGACGACACAGTGCAGCTCTGCTCCAGAGTCCAAAGGAATCCCCTTCAGATCCCATTCAAAACCCTGACAGAGAGAGCAGAAACAACATGAAAGCAAGCATGAAAATGGTATCTTGTGAAAAGAAATCTTGACAAATAAAATGCCAACAGAAAGGGTCTTAAGGCCGCACATGGCAGTTCTGACTTTACAAACCGCTCTGTGAGATGGTTGTGAGAGTTAGCATCCAAAAATCTGAATCTGTTTTCAAGTAAATGTGAACACCTACAGGGACTTTGACTCAAGTTTTTTGTTGCTCTCAAAGTACATACACAGAAATGCACATAAGGCTAAAGACAAGGACAACATGTCAACAAATCCTGGAATTTGTTGTAGGCAAGGTTTCATTGGCATCTAAAAGAGGTTCAGGCACCGTTTGTGAGTTTAGCCTTGCCTGGTGATGCTTTTCTGCTGTAAATGTATCACTTCCTGTTGGTGTGAATATTTTTAGTGACCAGAATGAAGTCTGGGAGGAAAAGGGTGAACCTTTGGCATCTCACTTAGTGGAGTAATGAAGCTTGTCTCTGTTACAGCTCCATTTTATGATTATAAGCTGCATCTTTCAGCTTTAATGTGAGTACTGTCAACCAACAGCAACAAGAACAGATTCAATGTTTTTTAACCAAATATTAGAGGCAGCATTTTACTTGTTAGTTGTCCAAAAAAGACAATAATATATTTGACGTTGTTTACAGAACGTAAGTTACCTCGTTCCAAACGGGGTTAGGGTTGTTCTTGATGATCTTTGTCTTCTTCTTAGACCCTGAATAAAACAGAAAAACAGGAATGTTAAGAGTTATAAAGCAAAAAATAAAGTTCCTAATACTGCTAACTGTGCTGTACTATTACTATTACTATTCAGGGTACTGGTGATTTGCTGTGTGTGTGTGTGTGTGTGTGTGTGTGTGTGTGTGTGTGTGTGTGTGTGCGTCCGTGCATGCCTATCTGCCTGCTTGGACGCGCTCGTTATCTTTCTGTGGTTTCCTGTGACATGGAGTTCTGAGCTCTGATTTCCTGTCTGTTGGTCACCCTGACAAGAAGTGGGGACATAAGGCTTCCAATAAACTGCCACGATTCATCATTAGCTCTCATCACTCAAAACACACACACACACACACACACACACACACACACACACACACACACACACACACACACGCACCCACGCACGCACGCACACAGACCACACAGGAACAACAACTATCATCATTTCCATTTGGTTTTAGTCAAAACTAGGAACAGAAGAGAGATTGAGATGTTCTTTCCAGATGAAAGGAAACAGAAACAATGATTTTAGAAGTGACTCATTCATTTACAGAGACCACTGGACAAGTCACCAGGAATAGGAAAACAAGTCTACAGCCATCAACATGCCAACTTGCTCAGCAACAGTGCTAACTTGCTGATGCTTAGCAGGTAGACTACAGTATCAAGTTTAGCATGTTCACTATCTGAATTTTGCATGTTAACATTCGTAATTAGCACTAAATATAGTACAGCTGAGGCATGGGAATACGAAACGTTTTGCAGGTAGTTGGTCATAAACCAAAATATTGGACAAAAAAATAACAGTTCAACCTGATGATGGTGCTAGATATCTAGTTAAGGATTTAATAAAGATCAATAAAGTTATTAAGATTTATCTGGAGGGCAACATGATTGTCTTTAAGGATTGGTTACCAAAGTCATGAGATTTGTTCAACAGAATGAAGCATGTAATCCTTCAACAAATTGTGGAGATCTAGCAGTATGGTTGTCGGGTGGTCCACACTGAAATATCGGAACAAATACGTAATGGATTGCCATTTTGACCAGAAATTCATGGTTCCCTGAGGATGAGTTTTTTTTTTTTACTTTGGTGATCCCCCTGAACTTTCTTTTAGCACCACCAGCAAGTCAAAAATATTTCACTTATCCTGGATTCCACAGTGCCCAAACCATGAATGCTCCTGGCTTTTAGGCTAATCATTCTTTTCATTTGAATTGTTTTCTGAAAAGACTTGAAAGTGCATGGTTTTTTTCTCAACAGTAAGAAAGATCAAGTAAAGAAAACGATAAGATGTGGCAATAGTTCAGACAAAAACACAACCAAGAAATCTTGACTGACGCTAGCCAAAAATCATTAGTGGTACACAAACTTGATGCAGTCCCTCCACTGCATCTATTCTTAATTTTAGCACACCCATATTATTTTTCACACACAGAGAATGGTTGTTTGCTTTCCTGTTTTCCACACAGTCGTCACCCAATTTGAGAACACACACACACACACACACACACACACACACACACACACACACACACACACACACACACACACACACACAAACACACACAACAATCTTTCACAAATAGGCTACCTACGTGGGTGTACCTCCGTTCTTGGAAGATATCTTAAAAAAACACCTCCACCCTTCCACAGAGGGGTCAAGAGGGTACGTAATATGTGTGTGTGTGTGTGTGTGTGTGTGTGTGTGTGTGGTGTGTGTGTGTGTCCAGATTGGGTATCTGAGCATGCATCTCTGAGACAGGAAGTGGCACAGCATTAACTTCCTGGTGGGTTCAGCTTGGCACAGTTTCTGTCATGAGCCAAGAATAGACCACAGGGCTGTGAAATTTGTATGGGGAAGCTAAGTTTAGACATGGGGTTTCCACTTTTAAAAGACTCTCTGAGCTCAGATTTCCTGTATGTTGGCCACCCTGAAAAGTTCAGATGTGATTTTTGTGCGTCTCAGACATGATGTTTGTTTGTCTCAGACGTGATGTTTGTGTGTCAGACGTGATGTTTGTGTGTCAGACAGTTTCTTTCTGTATATTTAACCCTTGTGTTGTCTTCCCATCAACCATGCAACTTTTAGTTTTTCTGGGTCAAAACTTTGGACGTCTTTTTCGACACTTTTGTTGCTTTTCCACTGATGTTTTTGTCACTTTTTCCCAACGTTTTCTTTCTGCACGTTTTGACGCTTTTGTGTGTTTTCCTACCCATATTTTTGAAGCTTTTCCCGACATTTTTGTCATTTTTTTCAACGTTCTTTTAAAACTTTTGAAGAGCGTTACAGTAGTACACTATGACATCACTGTTGGGTGTGTTTAAAAGCGCAACAGAGTGAACAGTGAAACGTTCACGTTATTTCAATGCGTTTTTTTTTATAAAGAATCAAAAGTTATCTTCACAATTACTGAGCAGGTTTCCATCCACCTGTTTTATACAAATTATAAATTTGCATGTATTCTTTTCTTCAATACGTGTCCATATACCAGCTGTGACACGTCCTGATACAGGTGAACAATAAACTCTGTGGAGAAAACCTTGTTTTCCAATTATTAATCTATTTTCCAATAACAGGACACCTTTTGTGCATTATCACTAATTTAACAACTCAAATGTCTTTAGGAACTAATACGAGACATATGGATGTATGTGTGTGCGTCCAGGATACACTTAGCACAGGACCGGGGTGAAGTAGCAAGGCTGCCAGTTTTTTTTTCTGGTTTTGACGGAGAACAACACTTATCGTTCCAATAACAACACCTTGGGGGGAAATCCTGCCTTCAGCACACAAAACACAAGCACGTTCTCACATATACACACGCCGCATGACCTACACCTGCCGACACATGGCCACAGACATGATTTAAAAGGGCAAAAATATGACAATCATGACATCTCTCCCATTCTCTGCTCTATCCTGCTCATACATTTCAGACATTCTAGACATCACTGTTGCCCAGTCTCTGCAATAAACCACTCTAATAAGCCATAAGAGTAGATCAAGCCTTTTCCTGAGTCTTGTCTTTGCATCTGAAAAGGAAATTGTTGCTAAAAATGACGCACAAATGCTACTGCAGTTTGCAGTGTTGGACGAAGTTCCTTCCTTTTACCCACTGAAAGTTTGTCAGAAAATATTTTTGATTGCAACAATCACAGCAAAGTCTATCCCATCCTCTATGTTGATTATAAATAAAACCTTTGCATCGGTATTTTACTTTTGATAGAAACTAAAGTTGAATACAGATTTATTTACAATATTTATTTGCCCAAAATTCTAATTGGAAAGATTTCTCTCTCGAAGAAACATACACATACTCTCTGTCTTTTCTCTCTCCTCCCACAGCTTCCTTGCTTTTTATTATACCATCTGTACTTTCTATAAATGGACATGGTATGTGTTTTCTGGAGGGGAGGAAAATCTCTCTCTCTCACACTGTGATTTACATTCCTTAAATTGTTACAACCCAGAAACACTTGACATTACCTTCCCATTAGACTTAGAATTCTGCCAAAGACAATAACAAATAAAGCTGGTTTTATAATCTGCAGACCACCCTAAACAATTATTCTTTCAGGTGGTGTTTGATTTCAAATACAATCTACATCACAGTATAAACATTGGTGCCTCCTGCTTCTCACAACAAGTATAATGAGCTCTAAAATAGAAATGCTATTCCTTGTATTCATTACATTAGTGATAAAAACAGAATCATATAGTAGTCTATAATAATATAAAGCTAAAGGCGCCTTTCTGCAGAATGAGTATGTTTAAGTTTTTTTGATACTTAAACTACACTTTGCTGATAATACTTCTGCACTTTTACTTAAAGGAACACGCCGACTTATTGGGAATTTAGCTTATTCACCGTAACCCCCAGAGTTAGACAAGTCGATACATACCCTTCTCATCTCTGTGCGTGCTGTAATGCTGTCTGACGGCTCCAGCGGCATCAGGCCAGCACAGAACATGCAGGTGAATGGTTCCAGCAATCCTACTGCTCCGAATAAGTGACAAAATAACGCCAACATGTTCCTATTTACATGTTGTGATTTATAGAGTCACAGCGTGTACAAAAAATAACGTAACATGAGACACAGCCGTGTTCTAACTGTAAACAAACCGGGAACTATATTCTCAGGCGGAAGAATATAGTACTTGGGCGGAGTGATATGCTCGCAGCAAGCCTGTTTGAGAATATAGTTCCCGGTTTGTTTACTGTTAGAAGATGGCTGTGTCTCATGTTACGTTGTTTTTTGTACACGCCAGACTATACAAATCACAACATGTAAATAGGAACATGTTGGCGTTATTTTGTCACTTTTGTCACAATTTGGAGCAGTAGGCTAGTTGGAACCAGTTACCTGCAGGATCTGTGCTGGGCTAAGCTAATGCTGGAGCCGTCAGACAGCCTTACAGCACGCACGGAGATGAGAAGGGTATGTATCCACTTGTCTTACTCTGGGGGTTACTGTGAATAAGCTAAATTCCCAATAAGTCGGCGTGTTCCTTTAAGTAACATTTGGAAATCAGTTTTATTTGTAATGCAGTATTTTTGTAGACCATGGCAATTCTACTTTTCTTTAAGTAAAATGATCCGAGTACTTCTTCCACGAGTCAGTGTGTGTGTGTGTGTGTGTGTGTGTGTGTGTGTGTGTGTGTGTGATGGCACCAGGAAACAGTGTCAGGACAAAGGCAGGAAGTTAACACCAGAGCTCACCTCATTAAGGAGGCACACACTGACTTGTGGAACAAACAAAAAACTGATGGGAAAAAACAGAGCAGGTAGCCAAGTCACCTTCCCCTTGGGTGAATGGGTTCTCCTAAATGCTGAAGTTTAGGAAGGGACAGATGCATCTGGCACCCATCATTTAGATTAACAAGTCGTAGCAACACTGCACAGATGGTATGGAAGCAGCGATTTCAGTGATTATTGGAGTAGGCTACTTTTATCATGTTTTTAACATGTCCATTGATTGGTTGTGTTTGTAAAAAATATGTTTCAAGATGGATGCATTTTCTTACTGCAAACTAAACCAAATCTACCTACAGGTAAAAACAAAGTTACCTAACCTAATCTTAAAAAAACACATGAGATACAGGGTTATGACTGTGCTCCAGTAGGAAGTTTACAGCTTGTCTCATAGCAACTCCGGCCCTCAGATATTCAGTCAACTGTTGCAACAGGAAACGCCCACCCAGATTCCTTCAGCTTAGATGCTGTTTCCGCATATTTGTCAAAATACGGTTTTATGTCATAGAGAGCCCAAGTCATGCCCCTTCCGGTGGACCTCATGGGACCTTAACTCAGAAAAAATATGAACGGTAGTGAACGGCGAGAAGCAAATTATTTTTTGATCCTGCTTGAATTGAGCCATGGATTACAAATATGATGTTAGTCAATTTAAAAGATAATTTTTCAACTGAAGAAAGTCTCAGTTAGCCGCAGGTTTGTCCTATGACCACTTAGTTTAGTGTGAAACCGCTCAGTGAACTACATCTCCCGTCTCACACAATCTACCTCACCTAGCTTGATGCTCGGCTTGCTCGCTAGCTAGCTAGCTTAGCTCTGTTCCACAACACATGTAACGTTAACTTAACTGCTGTGTTTTATACAGTGAAGTGTTTTCAGCAGATAAGCAAAAGAACAAGCAAGATCCTCTGCTCATTAGAGTAACGTTACATCCCCGGTACGATATACACAGACATCGTAGCTTCAGAGAGACGTCATCCATGAGACATTGAAGTGTGTAGTCTTTCTAATTACGTATTTTCATAGTCTTAAACTTCAACAGTTTAACAATAAACGGAGACTTTCTTCGGTTGAAAAATAATGTTTTAAATTGACGAACATCATATTTGTAATCCATGGCTCAATTCAAACGGGATCAAAAAATAATTATTATCTCTCCATTGACTCTCGTTCATATTTTTTCTGAATTAAGGTCCCATGGACCGGAAGTAGAAGGGCGGGACTTCAGCTCTGTATAGATTGTTTTAAATGTTTCTCTGGACAAATAGTGAGGAGAATTACATTTTCAACTTTAAGTCACAAAAATGAAGGCTTGAGAATAGAGCTGCTGGACTTACTTGAGATTTGACTGAAAAAGGCTTATGAAGATTTGACTGAAAAAGGCTTATGAAGATTTGACTGAAAAAGGCTTATGAAGATTTGACTTCCCCTCAATGACCTAAAACTTGGCTTGACAACAGGCTCGACTTAGCCTCGTCTTAAAATACTTAAAAGGTGCTCTAAGCGAAGTCACACATTTTTTTTAGGCTACAACATGTTTTGTCACATACAGCAAACATCTCCTCACTATCCGCTAGCTGCCTGTACCCTGAACACACTGTAAAAATACACAGTCTCTGTAGACAGCCCCGGATCCACAAACGGCAACAAAAACAAACTGTACCAACCTGCACCAGGAAACATAACAAACAGTGTTCCAGCCAATAACCGAAAAAAGGATTTGGGGGTGGGGGTTGGGGGGTAGGTGCGCGGAAGGGAGGGGGAGGGGATGGTATGAGGAGGAGGGAGGGGCAAGCGAGCCTCCGTTTTGTTTGACAATACTTTGAACTTCAACAAGAAGTGACGTCCCCCAACATCGCTTAGAGCACCTTTAAAGTGCTCATATTATGCTAATTTTCAGGTTAATAATTGTATTTAGAGGTTGTACCAGAAGAGGTTAATGTGGTCATTATTAATATTAATAATAATTTTCAAAAAAACACCATATTTTTGTTTAACTGCACATTGCTGCAGCTCCTCTTTTCACCCTGTGTGTTGAGCTCTCTGTTTTAGCTACAGAGTGACGCATCTCACTTCTATTCCATCTTTGTTGAGAGTCGCACATGCGCAGTAGCTAGGTAAGGACTGCTAGCCAGTCAGAAGCAGAGTATGGGGGCGTGCCATGCTAGCAGCTAGGCTAGGGTGACCATATTTTGATTTCCAAAAAAGAGGACACTCGGCCCAGCCTCGAGAACATGCTTTATTATGCCTCAATTGTGCAAAAATAACTTAACTAACAACCTACAATAATAGCTCTCTTTTTAAATAAATAATATGAAATAATGTTCTAAATATGACCTCTTCTGTGTTAGAAAATCCAGCTTCAACAAAATATCTCTTAATACCTTTTCAATGTAATTGCACACGGTGCACTCCGCCCCATTTTTTTTGCAGTTCAACTGTGAAGCTGCACTAGCTGCACTAGTCTTGTTTTATGGTTCTGCGGAGGCTCCCCGCAGAGCTTTCGCCGTAGCTTTAGCCTGATGTTTATACTTGTGCTCTGGTGTGTGCGTCGAGCCGGCACGTGTGTGTGTGGGGAGTGGGTGATATAATAGAGCGAGGGAGAAGAGAGAGAGTGACGGTGATTATCTTCAGAGTGAGTAGTGATGGCGAGCGAGTACGACTCTAGAGTCATTTTGTGTGCAATGCCGCTGCTCTGTCTGCTCTGGTCCCTGTGTATGTCATTGACATATATATAATGGACCAATAGACCCCGTTGCTCTGGACGGAGACCAGTGAAGGCTATTAGAAGCACTTTTCCGGTGATCTCTTGCTTTACAGAGACAACGTAAATGTGACGTGAGCAACGTGTCTGAAAGTTGTAAGTCTTCTGGTAGCTGTGCCAAGAGAAATCTTAATCATTTCCAATCTTACAGTGACAGAGAGTGTAGGTATATGTAAGGAGATAACATAAGCACAGGCAAATTATTGCTAACTAACATGCTAGTTAACATTAGTAATTAAACCTAAACAGCTAATGTAAGTCGAAACTGCCTGCGAGCTTCTCCTGTACTGTACGGTAATTCCTCTACTATGTGACATTAAGTCACTTGGTTATGACACAATCGTTAGCTTATTTTTACAAAAACGTCTGCTACGGAGCCATAACGTGAGGTACAAGGTAATGGAGCCTTTTATACATGGTCGTGTTTCTTTAGAAATAAACAATGGACAAATTTAGTCTTTAAACGCTTCAGATGTAAAGTTATTCACAGTCAAGTGACGTAAAAAAAAAATGGCGGTCAGTGGAATGCTAACAAGAGGTGATACCTTTGTACGTCACACAACAAAGTACCGTAGTATTGTGTGCAAAGCGGCAGTCAATTTAAGTACACGCTTAATGGTCCCATGAAAAACAGTGAAAAACGGATATTTCCATGAATTTATAAAACCCCCCAGGACGCCACGGACAGTAGGTAAAAAGTGGACATGTCCGGGCAAAAGAGGACGTTTCGTCACCCTAAGCTAGGCGAGCATCATAACGTGTGTTACAAAGTGACGAGCGTTTGTCTCTGAAATAAAGGCTGGACTACAATAGAGCTGTTTGGAGCAGTTTGTGAACAGTGTTTTCTGTTGGAGATGGTAAGTCCCTTTGGGGTGGACTTTGGGCTTTTTCACTTTGTAAATCTTTAACGCACACAAAAATATATACGACACAAAAAAGGAAAGGGAAAAAGTAAAAACCGCATAATATGAGCACTTTAAGATGTCAGACTACCCCCAAAAGACACTCTCTTCTGTACCTGTTGTGAGTCCCAGTGTTGTTCAAGTTCACACTTAAGAGCTATCTTAAAATTGAGTTCACACAGATTAAAATGAACTCACATTCATGCGTATGAATGATGAATTTGCCAGTTGTACTAGCAACAGCAGTGTTGTGCCGAAGTCTGTACCTCAGTCAGATAGTGTTTCCTGTCCTGTCTCCTGTTAATTGTGCTCTCTTTGTGGTTAGGATTAGGGATATGTTGTGTTTCAGGGTTAGGAAGGGGGAAACACATTTCGCCGGGGGAACAGACTTCGACACAACACCGGCATGCCTGGTGCCTCACGATCACGTTCGGAAATGTTCAATTCACCGTTGACCAAAAGCATGAGCACATTCAATCAAATCACGTTCATGCACAACGCTAGTGAGTTCTACACTTCAAATTTGGACTTTAAAGGTATACCATAGAGCAGTATTTTTTTTTTACCGATCCCCTGAATCTCCCATGATCCTCTTACCTCTGAATGTGACACTAGCCAGAGGGTCAGAGTGTCTCAGGTTGTTGGCTCGCTGAAGAATGCAACGTAACATGGCTGTGAGTTTCTGAAACTGGTGAGGCTCAAAGAAGGAATTTGCTTTTGGTGTACTGACAGGTGATTCAGTTCAACAGGTGAGAAGGGATCCAGGGCCGGAGGAATGGTTGCTTATGACCCTGGTTTGATGATGTGTAATGACAAGCCAAAGACCAACTACTGGCAAAAAGAAAAGATGCGGGAAAAAAGCCCTTCTTAGTGAAAAAAAGGATTGTGCTCCAAGAAAAAAAGGTATCCACAGTTTGAAACGAGTGAAACTAAGTCTTCCACAAAGTCAAATGAAATTTTAGGGCTTTTTTTTTTTTTTTTTTTTTAAGATTGTCAGTAAAATAAAAGTCCCAGCATCGCAAAAAAAATGAGTTATCCAAAGACGATTTTCCAGCTACAACTACAAAATAAAAGCTCTTTCCCCAATGAGAAACGTGCCTTCACAAAGCCGGCTTCTTTCTCTTTCTGACTCTCTCGAACACACAACGAATGAGCACACACACACACACACACACACCTCACATCCAGAGGAAATCTCACCATTTCCTGTTCTCTTTTCCTCTCTTGTCTCCTGGTTGTTTCCCTATCTCACCCACATCTTTGCCAGTACATTATACAACCCTGCACCTCTCTCTGTCCTTGAATCCCTGTAATCTTTGTTTTAGTATATTTTATAAATTTAGTTCAATCTAGTGTTGACAGTCAACTGTCAAAGCCTCTCAAACCCAGTGCAGCCAAAATAATGTTGTGGGGGAGTTAAAACTGGTGTACATCTGTAATTGGCTTTAAAACTTTAAAGGAGGATTTTATATATATGTGTATACATAAGCTCAGGGATGCAGGATCACACACAGTCAACTTCAACATCAAATCAAAGGACTCTCAGGGTCAGGTTGCCTGTAGCCTGACGTCGTCACACTCAGATTAGGAGTCTGATACTGCTGAGAACCACGTATCTCTAAAACGTTTTAAAGGTTTTCATGGTATCAGTAAAACAGCCCTGTTTTCAGCTTTGTGACGATGCATTTTCCAGCGGATCCAAGAGGCTTTTTAAAGACTTTATTTAGCTTAAAGGCCCAGTGTGTAACGTGTTTAGTTGTTCATTATCAAAATCTGTGTTGCCCGTTCACAAACTTGTCCTTTTTCATTAATATTGACCACCATCATCAATTTCAAGTATTCCTATTAGCTTGGAATTTTACATTTGCGCTTGCATGAACTGGGGTAGACGCTCCATGATATACGTTAGCTGCTGCTAATGGGTTTCGTCGCTTCCCGGCCCCGGCAGTGATATTACAAATCCCGCTATGGCCACGCCAAGACCCGCCCTTCAATAGAATTTATTGGCCAGGCGTCCATGTTTACACGAGGTAATGTAACCCCATTTGTACAGGTCCTATCCCCTGACCAATCGGCTATCCTTACCTTAACCACTCGAGGTGAAATGCCTAACCCCAACCAATCGAGCTGCTTTGTAGGGCGGGACTTGGCGTGGCCATAGTGGGATTCGTAATTTTGCGCCCCGGCAAGTTTGAAGAAGGAAACATGGAGGACCACACATATTCAAAATCCAAATTTCGCCCAGAAAAAGAAAACGGATATTGAAAAGAGCAAGAGACCGGAAAAAGAGCTGTAAAATTAGAGCTGCTTAGGAGGCACACACCAAATCCCAGCTATTTAATTATCCTCTGGACCGTTGCAGTCTCCTTTTCTTTCGCTCTCTTTTCCGTCGGGTGGCGCGCGTGCCTGCCAGTGGTGTCCGCGCCACTCTCCGACATGAATTCATGGCTGTATTAAGAGAACGCATGAACTCCAACAATGACGGCTGATAGACGGCCTTTTGTACACCTTTACTTTCTGAATCGTGAAGGCTACCGTAGTTGCAATACTGCGTGGCGAGAGAGAGTTGATTGTGATATATGATCTCAACGCTAGATGGGAGGAATTCTTACACAATGTAGCTTTAAGAAGGAGGAGAATCTTATTTATATAACACATAAAGGAACACTTCATCCTTCAGTTTATCACAAACATGAATCATCACCACATCTGGAGATAAGCCTGCATGGTTTTCACTGGACAGGAAGGGGATGAAAAACAGTCATCCGAAAAGTAACTAAAGCTTTCGGATGATTTTAAGAAACTTTAACTTATTTTTTTAAATAAGAGTAGAGACGGTAATAATCTACTCTTAAAAACAAAACAAAAAAGTCACAATCAGGAGCCAATGGGGAGGCGGCATTAAGTTCACACAGATGTGTGAAAGACAACATGTCTACAGAGCACCACCTGCAGACAGAAAGGATTTGTAAGTTGTAACCCACATTTGGGGTTGCCAGGTTTGAAAAATGTCTTGTGCTGGTGTTTGGCCTTTCTGTTTGCTAATTCTTTTTTTAAATTATTATTATTTATTTTATTACAGGGACAGCGCATATTAATAAACATTTCTGTCAATATGGCAGAGTTAGCCAAAAGGCTAAAAGTCACCCTAAAAGAAGGTAAAATTACACATTTACATAACAATATAACATTTAAAATACATTTGGTAAAAAGTACTATTAAGCTAAAAATGTACAATAGGAGCACAGCAGACCACATTCAGACAAAGACATGAACACATGTACACACACAAGGCAAGAAGCCAGCAGGGGGCAGCGTGAGCAGGTCATCGGTAATGTTGACAGTTCTGATTATCAATGAGCCATTTCTTTAACTGTATCTTGAATGTACTGTAAGTGTTTAGATTTCTGATGGTTACGGGGGTAAGGTTCCACTCCGTAGCAGCTCGAACAGAAAAAGAGGTATGACCAAATACACTTTTTTTACATTACATGTCATTTAGCTGATGCTTTTATCCAAAGCGACTTACAATTGCTATATATGTCAGAGGTCGCACGTCTCTGGAGCAACTAGGGGTTAAGTGTCTTGCTCAGGGACACATTGGTTGATGTATCGCAGTGGGAATCAAACCCAGGTCTCCCACACCAAAGGTATGTGGCATACCCACTGCGCCATCACCACCCCACTTTTCCTAAATGGAATGATACAATCTCCCCTCGCTGCACCTCTGGTTCTGCTGTGATCAGCTGTTCGGATGTTGACAAACTGGTGGAGAGGAGGAGATGATAAACCGTGAATAATTTTATAGACAAGACTTAGTTTTGAATATTTGACCATGTTTTCCCAGTTGAGTAATCTGTATTTTTGTAATACTGGACAATGATAAGAAATGCTTGGTTTCTTGTCCAGGATTTTAACAGTTTGTAAAGTAATTGCAGAGGTTTCAGAGATGTTACACTAGCTTGTGACCAAATGGGTAAACAGTAAGTGATATGTGACAAGATCAGAGTGCATGTACATTTTTGCTGCCTGTGTGGACATATGATGGCGAATGTATCTAAAGTTACTGAGGTTGAACTTGATTTGATTACAGACCCTTTTTACATGTGATGTAAATGACAACTTTGAATCAATTAAGATCCCCAGATATTTGTATTCAGACACAATCTGCAGCCTTTCTCCTGACACTAAAACATCCGGCTCAATATCCGGTGGGACTTGCTGAAGAACATTGCTACTATTTTTTATGTGCTCAACTGCAGGCAGGATTGTTCTAACCAAGCTGTATATTAACCATGGTGTTAGGTGTTAATAAAACAGTTATAAATGTTGGTAATCTAACAATAAGTTGTTGATGAAGAATTGTGGTCCAGATTCACTGCAGCCTATTTCTGGAAGGTATGATCCAATCAGTCAAAAGGTTTTTTTTTTCACAATTGTAGCAACTCAATAGCTGTTGTGCAATTTCAGAATTAATGTTCTAGTCAGAGCAAAGGCAGCAAACATTTAGAAATAAATAAAAAAAAAACGATAAAACAATTGAATTGTCCTCCATATTTAATTTTTTAATTGAGAGATCTTTAATCTTTCCAGATCATTATTCTTCTTCCAATGTAATAGACTCTGAGTGGAAGAGACATGATGCAGCAGTTTTTAAGAGCAGACACAGCTTAGCGTTCAGCAGACGATTTCAAACTGATTAAATATCACATATCAGCCAGAGAAGAGAGGCTGCAGATCATATTGAGCTGCTCTGTGATGCTGCCATGATATAAGCACAATGACAAACTGTGACTTGTCCTAATATATAACATAGCGGGGTCTGCAGAAGAAAAGAAAAAAACGCATCCGCTTTGTGTGTGTGTGTGTGTGTGTGTGTGTGTAGACACACTGCAGGCGCTGCCCTATATTACACAAGGAAACTTTTGTGCAGCAAAACAGCAAGTGTCATGAGTTCATGACACAATTGCAGTTATTCGAAAACTCAACTCTGCTTCTTTGTTACACACAGGTGGTGCTCTACTGTTGTACTCTACTGTATTGTACTGTAGTCTACCTGAAATAATGCAGAACAGTCAAAAAGAGAGAGTGAGAGAGGGAGATAAAGACAGACAGACAGATGGAGATAGATATTACATTCTTCCAGCTCCTCGGTTTCCCCCCCATCATCACATCTCTCTCTCTCTCTCTCTCTCTCTCTCTCTCTCTCTCTCTCTGTCTCTCGCCGCCCCACCCCAAAACAGACTGGGAGTCATGACAGACGACTGGTGGAGACTTTCCAATAATAACCTCAGCTGTTATAGAGAGGAGGTGGGGTTTAGTGCTTGGATCAATAGTGTGCCAGCCCTGCACAAACACATACACACTATTTGCACATGAACTTTATCCCTTATTCTCTTTTACCCAAATCTCTCCATTCTTTCTCCTATGATGTCTTAACATATTTCTCTCTCTGCCCCCCCCCCCACACACACACACACACACCCCTACCTTCATAGGTGACGGTGCAGTAGGCATCACTGACGTCGTCGTCCGGCGTTCGCAGATGCTCTGCACACAGAATAAACACACGCAGCATGGCTCACACACACACACACACACACACACACAGTAGAGCTGTGTCAAATCCCACCAACAGATACTGTGATGTCCATATATGGGCGTTAGTATATCCAAATTATATCCTTAAAATGGGAGAGAGAGAAGAAAAAGACGAGAGACACAGAGGACAAATAGGGACTGAGAGACCAGAGCTGCAGCTCTCAGCTGTCTTGCTTGCCCCCCATACTTTCTATCTCTCTCTCTCACAAACACACACTGCAAGCATGGTGCACTGGCTGACTCATGCGCGCGTGCACACACACACACACACACACACACACACACACACACACACACACACACACACACACACACACACACAGTCCTTTCAATCACAACTGGTTTAAAGGGCCAGTAACACACACAGTGGCTTTTATTATCCAGTCACACGTGCCTGTACACAATCCAAACTCTTCCAACTTAAACCAACACACGTGGGGCGCTCTTTCTCTCTCTCGCACACACACACACACACACACAAAGGGTCACAGTGTGTCAGTAAAAATGTGCCTGTTGATGCAGATTTGTTGCAGCGAGGGAGAATGACGACAATGACACAAGACAAGAGGGTCTAGTGTTATTTAAAAACTGGGTTTTAGGGGGAAATATGAATGACTGAATCACATGTTTGAAAATACATTAACAGTGAGCGCTGACTAAGGATGGTGTGACGCCCTGGTGGTGGAAATTTAGCTTAGTTTCTAAAAGGACAATAAGTTTAGACAGTCAACTCAACGGCCCCTGTCTCATAACTCATAACTATCAGTCCATCAACATGATGGACTGATGACACCTAATGAATAAAAAGGTTAAACTCAAGCAGTTAGGACAAGTGAATCAGGATAATTTGTGTTATGAGATAGAAAAGGTCTTTGATTTTGACATATAAAAATCCAAAAATCTCCAAATCAGTGATTGATTCTGTGGACCGCAAGGGTCACTGAAACCTTTAAGAACCTGCAAACACAATGAAATCTTGAGTTATAGACGCTTTTTGGGACTTAACGTTTCACATGACTAAAGTTTTTTTGAGCCAGTTTATTGACTGGAAAAACCTGAAACATTGACTTTCATATTGTCTTTTTTATTCACACTGGACATAAAAATTGAAATCAAAATCAGGACATAATCATAATAATCTGATATGTGCCGATGAGATATGTCGTTCATGTTCAGTAATGGGGGCCGACTTGTGAGCAGACACTATTTATAGTCCGACCCACTGGGCTTCAGTCGTGTCATCTATATATTTAGGCAGGGTGTGTGTCAGTGCTTACGGGAAGTATGCTAACTTCAGGAGTTGCTGTGGGAGGGGGAGATAAAATAAGGTGGACCTGATTGCCTGATTCATATTTTCACTTTTGAATGCTCCAATTTCAGTACTGTTTTTTTTTTTTTTTTATCCATTTGATTTATTTATTAAATGTTTATTTCAAATAATTACGGATATCTTGTTAGATATGTTTTAAGCAAATGGTTGAAGTTGGATCTAAATGACACTGCCTGCATTACAACAGCGTCTATCATATCAATTAGAAGGCATTGATCATATAAATGCTCCAGTCTCCGGAGAGGCTGGTGTAATCCAATTTCCTCTCAAATGACTTCGGAGCTGATGGAAGACGCATTAAGGAAAGAAACCTACAGCTCTGAAAAACAAGAGTAGTACTGTGTTCTTCACCTCTTACTGTGCTTGTCCCAACCTGCTCCTATATCCAGTTACTCACATTGCTACACATTGAGGACACAAATGCTATTGTTAGTAATATTAGACTCAGAAATTATAAAGGCCCAATGTGCAATCCAAATGTAATAATTTCACACACACTTCTCCTGTATAAGTCAAACAGTGTCAATGTCCTCCCTACGTGTTAATGGATAATGGTACGTAGATTGACAGCCAGCCAAACTCTATTTAATAATGACGTGAGTCAGTCAGGAAGTTAGAATCTGAGCTCTTTAATGTCTTTCATGTTGGCATCACATTGCAAAGGAGTGACACTATACAAAGAAAAGAAATACAAAAAGTACTGCGTTGTACAGAATCATGTATAGAGCTAAACTGCTAGCATTACAACAGATGCTATGAACAAATAAATGCAGCGCAATAAACAAAATATCTGGTACACTGGAACATCAATGGCATGATATATAAACAACATGCTTAGGCTCAGCTAGTATTACTTCAAATCGTTTTCACTATAAGTTATCTACACAGCAACATGTGTTCAACTACATGTGGTCAACTAAACATTCTCAAGCACAACAGGGTTAGGCAACACCTGCCACAAACACCCTTCAATTCAGACTGCTATACACCGGTAAAGAAAGGTTCACTTGCAGCCATTGCTTTCTGAAGCACTACAACCTAGGATGAGAAGAGATTTCTTCTGGTGCTGATGCATTTCTGGCAAACGGAGATGCATGAGGGTGGGAGGATTTTAAAAACTACCTATTCTCTACTTCCTGTTTCCTACTTTCTGCTTGCTGTGTGTAACACACCTACATAGTCCAATAGAAGTCCAATAGGTGGCATGATTTCACATGTTTCCAGCAAGAGGACAGAACAGACAGTGAATTATACATTTGAATATGTCTGATACATGTCTGAGAAAATTTACTTTATGTTTTTGTTTTGTTTCTTTGTTATTTATCTAGTGTTGGGGTAGTTGCATGTGTCCTCTTATTTCACAGCACCCTGCAGAAATGTGTCCCAAACAAGGTTAATTATCCCAAAATTAGGAAAACTTTATTGTGTTGACACATGTGTAGCAGGAGCCTACAGAATATATTAAAATCTAATCTAATGAATACAAAAGAGGTATTGTCTGCTTGGGTTTTAATTATATATGCACACACCCAATTAAAGAAAAAGTCAGTGAAATACCAGATTTTTATGACTTATCACTTAAATATATAGCATGAACAAATTGCAGTTTACAGATATGTGTTTCTGGTAGAATGGGGTTGACAAAATAAAGTCAGTATAACGCAGTTCAACAAACTACATCCTACAATATGCTCATATTATAGCAGCACCTCTTGTGGCCAGGATAGCTCAGTCGGTAGAGCCGGCGCACATATATAGAGGTTCATTCCTCAATGCATATGGTCTGGGGTTTGAGTTCAACCTGGGATGATTTCCTCCTCTTTCTCCATTAAAGGCAGAAATGCCCAAAACATTATCTTAAAAAAGAAAACCACACCTCTCCAAGACAAAATCTGAACATTATAACCTTCAGAAAGGAGGATTATACTTTTCTTTTTAAATTAAAAATATTATAATTATTTTATTAAAATTGCAAGCTTGTTATTTGCTCCAGCATGTGTTTTTGATAATAGCTGAACATGCTGTAAGCGTTTGTGTAATGTGAAACATATCATTATGCAAAATATCATTAATATATTAAAAATCTTTAATCTTAAAGTTACACTGATGTTTCTTAAGAATGGGGATGTAACTAATTTTGCGTGTATTCTGTGTATTGTATGGTATTGTGGTGGTGATGGCGCAGTGGATATGACCCATGCCTTTGGTGTGGGAGACCTGGCTTTAAATCCCACTGTGATACATTAACCAATGTGTCCCTGAGCAAGACAATTAACCCATTCAATCAGGAGAGACTTTGTTGCAGATATGCAAGATTTATTGTACATATGAATAATATGAATTGTACAGTCTTTGGTGAGTATACTCCATCGTTATGAAATGATTTTTAAGTTGTACAAAGCTGAAAGATAATCCCCCGATGGAGTCTAGACACTGGTGGTGGTGTGAGGAGACCGAAGACCAAACTGAGGACCTGACAGTAGCGGCCTGCCGGAGGAGGACCCAGGAGCCGTACGTGATGAAGACTGGAGGTGCAAGGGGAGGAGGAGGGTTGTGCTGTTTGCCTGCAATGACAACTGAGCAGCAGAGAGAAGACAGGTTTAAAACAGGAATGTCATGCTGTGATTGGCTTGTGAAATTCATGGCTGCTTCTGATTGGTTAAAAGTCAAGTGAACACCTCTAACAGCTGTTCAGTTTAGAAGAGAGAGAAGAGTGATTACGTTAAGTCTTCCTGAAGGAATTTACACTGTGCTCCATTAGTTGCTCCAGAGGTGTGCGGCCTCTGACATATACAGTAAATAGCAATTGTAAGTCGTTTTGGATAAAAGCATTAGCTAAATGACATTTAATGTAATGTAACGTAATGTAATATTCTGGTGCTATGTAGAATTCATCAAATTCACAGACTGGCTCTTTATCAATACCTACATTTACTTACCGTTTTTGTTTTCTAACACATTTGCCATAGGTACTTTATAAAAGGTATATTTCAAGTATTGTGCTTACAAATCAAGCTTTGTATTTGAATACACTACAGTTTTAAATAGTAAAGCTGCTTCCGGGGGAACCAGGTGGTGATATGGCGGTACTGAGAGGCTTCATGGTTGTTCTGCCTGTCATTACACAAAGTTTGTCCAGAGGGCGGCACAAATAAGCAGAACAAAAAGGATTCTGACACACTGTTGCAAACAGGAAGGTCCATGTGATGGTTGATGCATCATTAACAAAATATCTTTGTGATAGAAACGCCCACCCAATACTCGAAAAAGTGTATGTGCACCATGATATTTATATGAAGCAGACAAATCGTGCCGCCTTGTAGTGGATAAACTCTTGGAGGCCTGTGATGTACTATGTGTTCAAGAAACTTTCTTACCAAAGCAGGATTTAGAGGGTCTAAATTCCCTGCATAAAGACTTTTATGGGGCGGGTGAATCTACTATTGACCTGAGTACCAGGATAGTTCATGGTAGAATACCTGGCGGTGTTGCCTTGTTATGGCATAAAAAAATATGATCAGCTGGTTAAGGTGGTTAGACTGGATGTTGACTGGGCCATAGGAATTTAGTTTAATTGTGGTGATAAAAGCTTCATTATCTTAAATATTTACACACCCTATGAGTGTTCTCAAAATGAAGATGAATATCTTAATAGATTGGCTTGTGTCATGTCTTTCATTCAAGATAATGCTTCCACGTGTTTCTTTATTGTGGGTGATATGAATGCAGATGTTTCCGATGGCAGCGCTTTATTTGTCAGACATTTAATGCAGTTCTGTTCTGATAATGGTCTGATTCTTTCTAGCAAAGTGCTCTTGCCTGATAGTAGCTACACCTACATCAGTGAGTCATGGCACACAACCTCATGGCTAGATCACTGCATTTGCACGGCTGATTCACATGATTCTATAGAGACCATGAAAATGTATTATGAATTTGCCACTACTGATCATGTGCCTTTTTCTCTATCTGTAAATCTAGGCAATATACCTGCTCTTGTGTCTGTAGATAACGTGTGTGAGGAAAATAGATTGGTCTAATCTGAATAAGGAGGACCTTAAAGAATATTATATTCAGTCTGACATTTTGTTGAGTAACATTGAATTACCTAAAGATTCCATTGTATGCTATGATATTAATTGTAAGAACTCTCAACATGGTATTGAGCTGTGCTCCCTGTATGAGAATATTGTGAAGTCCCTCCTGGTTTCGAGCGGGCCTCTGTGTCAGACACACAGATTGTACAAAGTCAAGCCAGGCTGGAATGGCTATGTGGAAGAGATACATGCTGAGGCAAGAAGGGCCTTCAAAGCATGGGATGAGTCAGGCAGACATAAATATGGTCCCTTATTTGAATATAAGAAACATGCAAATGCAAAGTTTAAATATGCTCTACGTTTCATTAAGAGGAATGAAAATGCAATGAGGTCGGACCCTCTTGCAAGGAAGCTGCAATACAATAGTCCTATTGGTTTCTGAAAAGAAATCAAAAGAATGAATAATTGCAAAACATCGTTACCAACGAATATTGATGGTGTCAGCGGCTCAGAAAAAATTACTCAATTGTGGCAGAAACATTATTATGAGCTGTTTAACTGTGTTAAAAGTAACTCCTTTACAATGGGTAACATTGATAGTAATGAAGATGCGACTGTTCTCCCTCAAGAAATATATGATGCAATTATGATGCTGATGGATAAGGTATCTGCAGAGCATTTAAAATTTGCAAGTAAAAAACTCTGTCCCCTAATTGCTATTTCTTTTACTGGGTTGTTAGCCCATGGTATTTTACCTGATTCTATTTTATCTGTCATATTAGTGCCTATTATCAAAGACAAAGCTGGTAAGATTAACACCTTGGATAATTACAGGCCTATAGCTCTGGCCAGTATTTGGTATTAGGTCTTGGAGAGGACTATACTGAATAGGCTGGAACAGTTTGTCCTGACCTCTGACAACCAGTTTGGCTTCAAACCTAAACATGGCACGGATATGTGTATTTTTGCCTTAAAGGAGGTTCTAGATTTGTATAACAGGCATAATTCCACAATTTTATGTGTTTTATTGATGTCTCTAAAGCCTTTGATCGTGTAAATCATGAGAAGCCATTCTTCAAATTGCACAACAGAGGGGTACCCAAATATTTAGTGAGAATCTTGGCTTTTTGGTATGCTCATCAGTCAATGTATGTGAAATGGGGTAACTCTATGTCTGCCCCATTTAATGTAAGCAATGGAGTAAGGCAGGGAAGCATTTTATCTCCCTTTCTTTTTAATATTTATATGGATGATCTATCAAAGTTGCTAAACAACTGTGGAACAGGTTGTTGAGGTTGGGGACACCATTATCAACCACCTGATGTACGCAGATGATTTGGTCATTCTTTGTCCATATAGTGCTGGCCTTCAACAGCTACTAAGGGTCTGCTCCCAATATGGCTCAGACTTTGATATTAAGTTCAATTCTAAGAAGAGTAATATAATGATTGCTAGAAGCAGGGACGACAATAAACTGTCATTTCCTGCTTTGTCTCTGTCTGGTACTGTCCTTAAAGTGTGTGATGAGGTCAAATACTTAGGGCACTATATAACTGATGACCTGTCTGATGATAGCGACATTCATAGACAGTATTGTATGTTGTATGCACAAGCTAATATGCTGAATCGCAAATTTAGTATGTGTTCACTGTCTGAAGACCACACATTTTAAAGCTTTTTGTACTCCAATGTACACTACCCACTTGTGGCGGCGCTATAAAAAATGCAGTATGCAGAAACTCATAATGATGGTATGAGGCTGCTGCTTAAAATGCCATGATGGAGCAGTGCAAGCCAAATGTTTGTAAGTGTTAATGTATTCACATGTCCTGCTGTATGCCGGAATCTCATGTACAGATGTATGTGTAGACTAACGGAGTCATACATCAGCATCATTGCAACACTAGTGAATCCTGCATTGAGTGCAGTTAGGTTCACTTCGAGATTGTGGAACCACTGGCGGTTTTAGTCTATATGCTAATATCTGAACACTCTTTTTGTGTATTGTGGAATTCTGACTGTTGTAGTCATTTCTTATTGTATGTGTTTTATCTTGTATTTGTTTGTATTTTGCTATGTTTTTGTATTGTGCTATGGACCATTTTTTGTCTGTGTCCTGAATAAAGAATATGACGATGATGATATTTAATGATGTTACTGTCAGAGTTCTTTGAAATGTAAGAAGTTTTAAAACAAACTACTAGATTTAACACAGACTCACAAACCAGCTAGTTTAGATGCTTGAGCGTTTTGATTTTGCATATTGAAAGACAAGAAAGACCAGTTCACTCTCCAGACAGAATAAAGTTTTGCTAAAAGCATTATTTTCATAACTTGTTCAGTCTGCTCTTAGGCCTAAGAGACAATCCAGCTCCTGTATGTCACTTGTCTCTTCAATCCTTTGGTAGCGTTACAGTGATAGAAAAGATAAAGATATAAAATGATATATAGAGCCTTTAGGGTATATATACGAGATTGATGACACAAAAACAACTGTTCTTGTGCTCTCGACAGGTACTTGATGCCTCTGTGTCAGCCCAGGAATCATCTGATTGTCTTGCTGTAGACAAATGGGCGAAGGGTAGAACACTCGGCATCATCACAGCGTTCACCCTCGACACATAAAAGGTGGAAGAGCGAGCCCAGGCGGACAGGCTCTCTGATAGACAGACAGACAGACAGACTACAACTAACAATGATTTCCATTGTTGATTAATCAATTAGTTGTTTGGTCTACAAAATGTCAGAAAATGGTAAAAAATGTCAATCAGTGTTTTCCAAATCCTAAAATTACGTCTTCAAATGTCTTGTTTTGTCCACAACTCAAAGATATTCAGTTTACTGTCACAGAGGAGTGAAGAAACTAGAAAATAGTCACATTAAGGAGGCTGGAATCAAAGAAGTTTGACATTTTTTCTATTAAAATTACTCAGTCGATTAATCGATTAATCTCTGCAGCTATAGTGGAGTTGCCATGACACTAATAAATAGAAAGGTTGAAGGACAACAAGTCAGAAGAAGACGCCAATTAACCAAGAGTGCAAGTCAACACAAACTTCACGTAAAAGCAGTGAATCAAAAATCATCCTGATTACCTTAGCTCTAGCCTCAGTCTCAGCTGTCGACCTCTCGATGATGTGACTTTTCCCTGAAAACAAATTTAGAAAAAGTACTGAAGATAAGAGGCAACAACAAAGTTTTTTTTCATTTTCACAGAAATATTTGCAGCTGTAAATTATGTCGATGATAGAGGCCAAAACCGTTAATGTTTCAGCTGTAAAAGGTGAAAGACCCAAACACTTTGCAGAGCTGGTCATAAGAATGTGTTTCTGTAAAATCTGAACAAATACCAACTCACCTTCCTGAACGAGTGGTTCTATCTTCTGACCCGGCTCTGCTTCTGGAACAGCTGGAGGTTTGACACAGAACTTAGTGACTGAACTCTATGTGCTCCCTATTCTTTACAGTGAAGAAGGACAAGACTGTTTACTTCCAGTCCTAAAGTAATTCCTCTTATGGTCAGTTTGATAGGACTTTGACCCATGAATAACAAATCTCTCCAATGTCCAGCTAGAATAAAAGAGGAGGCGGCATCGGCCTCTTTTTCAGGAAATATTGATAGTAATGATAAATAAAAGAAGCAACAGAGCAGGAGGAACGCTGCATGGATGTCAGTAAATAACAGGACATATTTAGAGAAGACTAACTAAATAAGTGACAAAGCATGTGGACAGTTTCTGGTCTTACAAACCCCAGTTAATACTCACCAGCAACTCTGGTCAGAGCCATCATGGCACAGACCAGTAGAGACACAATCAGCACCTTCATGGTTGAGATGATGCAAATGGTAAAATGATCTTCAACAAAGAGAAACAGATGTGTTAGTGATATTTCTGAAGAGAGCCCCTTCGAGTACAGGACAAGAGGAAGTAGAGATGATAATAGGAGACAACAGAGCATAAGAAACAAGGGAGTGAGAAAAGAGATGAAGCAAACCTTGTGCAGGATTACCTTCTTTCTTCTCAGTGTCAGCTTCAGTGTTCCTGTGTGGAGGTGATGAACAAGAGAAACACCAGCTCTTATATACAGTGATTTATCTATATTTGCTTTGAAAATTAATATCTTCACATACTCCACCTCTTTGTATATTGGAGCTATAAAAATGAATGGCCGTTAGCCCCCAACGCTCAAGTGGAGCTGCTGCAAATATTGAAACTTTTATTTCTTCTATTCATGTGAAGCACGGTGTTACCTCTTGGGCATCAGGGCCTCTGAGCCATTCTTCTTTATACTTTATACTTAAAGTGGTGGCCGTTATCCTCTGAATCTCACGGTGCTCGTATATGTTATGCACTGATGCAAGGTTCCCACCCAGGGACTGACAGTTTTTCTGATAGACAGACAGGAGTTAAGGAGCTGCCACTAACAATAATTTTCATTGTTGATTAATATGTTGGTTATTTTCTCGATTCATCGATTAGTTGTTTGGTCTTTAAAATTTCAGAAAATGGTAATGACGATCAGTGTTTCCCAGAGCCCAAAATAACATCCTCATCTGTCTTGTTTGACTTGTTTTGAAATTAATATCTTTGAGGTGTCCTCTGGTCAGAGCCATCATGGCACAAAGAAGGGCAGCCACAGTCAGCATCTTCATGTTGGTGATGATTTCAATAAACCTTTGAGAAAGAGACACAGACATGTTAATCGTGCATCATGGTAATATCAACTATCAGTCCATTAAAGGAAAGAACAGAAGAGAGTTTGTACCAAACCTACAGATCAGAGTTTATATACATTTACTTATCTTGTCATATATTACTCAACATGGAACTGAGGGCACAAACCAACAAACACACACACACACACTGTCATCAGTTGTAATACACACTACAATGCAATTTGTTACTTTTATGTCAACAAATTTATATTGTAGGATGCCATTGTGTTTACTGTTCTGCAGTGCAGTGCAATGGATCATGGGACTATGTTATACTGTTCCTGTCCTAGTTTAAGTGTATTAATTATGTTCTGTTATTGTTAGGGGTGTGCATTTATGCTGAGTGGGTTTTAGTGTTGTTTGGGTGATTCAGTGTGCATGTTTATTTACATTTGTTAGGTCACCATGACTGAGACACTGAGGTAGATTGATCTCATTCTGTGCATTGAGTGTATGTAGAATGACAATGAACTGGATATCAGCAGCTCTGGCTCTTGAGTGAATCTTTCTTATAGATTCAGAATTAATAGATTCACCTACTCCACCTCTTTGTGTCAGGTGTAGCAGGGAGGAGTAGGGAATGGCGGACCCAATATGCAGAGAGCAGGCAGGCAGGCAGGAGAACGTTTGAAGAGGAGGATTTATTAATATAACACAAACAAACCAAGGGAGTCCTGTTAACGGCAGCAGGCAAAAACCGATTCCAAAAACAAAGACAAAAGGTATCAAAAAACCAAGGGAATCCAAAAACAGGAATAACCGGGAGCGCTGACACTGGGGGACACAAAACACACAAAATGATCTGACACTGGACAAGGGGAACACAAAGACTAAATACAGAGGGTAACGAGATAACACAAGACAGGTGACACAAGGCTGGGAAACAGGTGAAACACATTAGGCCGGGCAAAGCAATCAAAAAGGAGTGAAACACAAGACAGGAAGTAAAGTGGACAAGACAGAAAACCAGAGACTTCAAAATAAAACAGGAAACTGAGCAAAAGACAACACAGAAAACAGACTACCAAACTAAGACAACACCAAAACCATAACACTTTGTATATTGAAGCTATACAAAATAATGCCTGTTAGCCCCCAAGGCTCAAGTGGAGCTGCTGCAAATATTGAAACTATATTCATGTGAAGCAGGGTGTTCTACCTCTTGGGCATCAGGTCCTCCGAGCCATGCGGTGGAACCAAGTGGTGGCCATTATCCTCTGAATCTCACGGTGCTCGTATATGTTATGCACTGATGCAAGGTTCCCACCCAGGGACTGACAGTTTATCTGATAGACAGACAGGAGTTAAGGGGCTGCCACTAACAATCATTTTCATTGTTGATTAATATGTTGGTTATTTTCTCGATTCATTGATTAGTTGTTTGGTCTATAAAATGTCAGAAAATAGTGATGAAGATCAGTGTTTCCCAGAGCCCAAGATAACGTCCTAAAATGTCACGTTTGACTTGTTTTGAAATGAATATCTTTGAGATGTCCACAACTCAAAGATATTCAGTTTACTGGCATCTATTATGTTATACAGTATTAGACTCAGAAATGTAAAGACCCAATGTGCAATCCAAATGTAATAATTTCACACATACGAACAAATTGCAGTTTACATATATCTGATTCTGGTAGAATGGGGTTGACAAAATTAAAGCACCCGTCAGTATAATGCAGTTTAACAAACTACATCCTACAAAGAGGTCATATTAAATCAACACTTCTCCAAGATAAAATCTGAACATTATAACCTTCAAGAAGGAAGATTCATTGCAGGACTGTTCAATTATAATTTTTTTGTTAATTGAAAATAAAATAATAATTTTTTTTAAATTGCAAGTTTGTTGTTAGTAGCATGTGTTTTAAATAATAGCTGAACATGCCAAAGCTTTTTTGGGGCAGCTGTGGCTCAGTGGTAGAGTGGTTGTCTGCCAGTCGGAAAGTTGGTACTTCGATCTGCAGTCCCGTGTTGAAGTGTCCTTGGGCAAGACACTACATTTTTGTGAATGTTTATCTGATGAGCAGGTGGCACCTTGTACGGCAGCTTTGTCCACAGTGTGTGAATGGTGAATGGTTCCTGTAAAAGTGCTTTGAGTAGTCATTAAGCGCCATATAGATACAGTTTACTTTTACAAATATGTCATTATGCTAAATATCATTCATATATTTTGAACTTCTGGAACAGCTGGAGGTTTAACACAGAACTTAGTGACTGAACGCTATGTGCTCCCTATTCTTTACAGTGAAGAAGGACAAGACTGTTTACTTCCAGTGACAAAGCATGTGGACAGTTTCTGGTCTTACAAACCCCAGTTAATACTCACCAGCAGCTCTGGTCAGAGCCATCATGGCACAGACCAGTAGAGACACAATCGGCACCTTCATGGTTGAGATGATGCAAATGGTAAAAATGATCTTCAACAAAGAGAAACAGGACAAGAGGAAGTAGAGTGCTCGTATATGTTATGCACTGATGCAAGGTTCCCACCCAGGGACTGACAGTTTTTCTGATAGACAGACAGGAGTTAAGGGGCTGCCACTAACAATAATTTTCATTGTTGATTAATATTTTGGTTATTTTCTCGATTCATCGATTAGTTGTTTGGTCTTTAAAATTTCAGAAAATGGTAATGACGATCACTGTTTCCCAGAGCCCAAAATAACATCCTCATCTGTCTTGTTTGACTTGTTTTGAAATTAATATCTTTGAGGTGTCCTCTGGTAAGAGCCATCATAGCACAAAGAAGGGCAGCCACAGTCAGCATCTTCATGTTGGTGATGATTTCAATAAACCTTTGAGAAAGAGACACAGACATGTTAATCGTGCATCATGGTAATATCAACTATCAGTCCATTAAAGGAAAGAACAGAAGAGAGTTTGTACCAAACCTACAGGTCAGAGTTTATATACATTTACTTATCTTGTCATATATTACTCAACATGGAACTGAGGGCACAAACCAACAAACACACACACACACACACACACACACACACACACACACACACACACACACACACACACACTTTCATCAGTTGTAATACACACTATAATGCAATTTGTTACTTTTATGTCAACACATTTATATTGTAGGATGCCATTGTGTTTACTGTTCTGCAGTGCAGTGCAATGGATCATGGGACTATGTTATACTGTTCCTGTCCTAGTTTAAGTGTATTAATTATGTTCTGTTATTGTTTGGGGTGTGCATTTATGCTGAGTGGGTTTTAGTGTTGTTTGGGTGATTCAGTGTTCATGTTTATTTACATTTGTTAGGTCTCCATGACTGAGACACTGAGGTAGATTGATCTCATTCTGTGCATTGAGTGTATGTAGAATGACAATGAACTGGATATCAGTAGCTCTGGCTATTGAGTGAATCTTTCCATGCAGCTCACCACAATATATTTAGTGTATCCTAAAGGTTAGTTGGAGTGTACTTTTAATGTACATTTAATTTATTTTATGGTGGAATTATGTTAACATTAAAAATAACAAAGCCATAAAATAAAAAATAAGTTATTGCCTTCTTTTTTTTAAACCAACTATATTTGCAGTTTCCTCTGTGCCATGATTATTAAAGAACTAAAATTATATTTGCTCAGCTGTTTCAAGTTTTAGTCAATATCTGCAGGACAAAAAGTATTAGCATCAACACTTAAAGTACCAATAGTTTAAGTGTATTAATTATGTTCTGTTATTGTTTGGGGTGTGCATTTATGCTGAGTGGGTTTTAGTGTTGTTTGGGTGATTCAGTGTTCATGTTTATTTACATTTGTTAGGTCTCCATGACTGAGACACTGAGGTAGATTGATCTCATTCTGTGCATTGAGTGTATGTAGAATGACAATGAACTGGATATCAGTAGCTCTGGCTCTTGAGTGAATCTTTCCATGCAGCTCACCACAATATATTCAGTGTATCCTAAAGGTTAGTTGGAGTGTACTTTTAATGTACATTTAATTTTTTTTTTTTTTTTTCTTCTCCGTGAACCATCACCTTATCGTGGTGGAGAGGTTTGTGTGTCTCTGTGAACCTGAGGGCTGTGTTGTCTGGAGCTTTGTGCTCCTGGTAGGGTCTCCCAAGGCAAAGTGGTCTCAGGTGAGGGGCCAGACAAAGAATGGTTCAAAAACCCCAATGAAGAAGCAAGGTAGAGATGGAGTGACCCTGCCCGGAGGAAGCCCGGGGCCCCCGTCTGGAGCCAGGCCCAGACGGCGGGCTCGTCGGCGAGCGCCTGGTGGCCGGGTTTGCCACGGAGCCCGGCGGGCACAGCCCGAACAAGCTACGTGGCTCCCATCTCTCCAGCCCATGGGCCCACCACCTGTGGGAGGAACCGTTGGGGTCGGGTGCGATGCCACATGGGTGGCAGTGAAGGTCAGGGGCCTCGACGGACCAGACCCGGGCGGCAGACGCTAGCTCTGGGGACGTGGAACGTCACCTCTCTGTGGGGGAAGGAGCCGGAACTGGTGCGGGAGGTGGAGCGCTACCGGTTAGATCTGGTGGGGCTTACCTCTACGCACAGTCTCGGTTCTGGAACCATACTCCTGGATAGGGGTTGGACTCTTTTCTTCTCCGGAGTTGCCCAGGGTGTGAGGCGCCGGGCGGGTGTGGGGATACTCACAAGCCCCCGGCTGAGCGCCGCTGTGTTGGAGTTTACCCCGTGGACGAGAGGGTCGCCTCCCTCGCCTGCGGGTTGTGGGGGAAAACTCTGACTGTTGTTTGTGCATATGCACCAAACAGGAGTTCGGAGTATTCGGCCTTCTTGGAGACCTTGACTGGAGTCCTGCATGGGGCTCCAGTGGGGGACTCCATTGTTCTGCTGGGGGACTTCAACGCACACGTGGGCGATGATGGAGACACCTGGAGAGGCGTGATTGGGAGGAACGGCCTCCCTGATCTAAACCAGAGTGGTTGTTTGTTGTTGGACTTCTGTGCTAGTCATGGATTGTCTATAACGAACACCATGTTCGAACATAGGGATGCTCATAAGTGTACCTGGTACCAGAGCACCCTAGGCCGAAGGTCAATGATCGATTTCATAATCGTTTCATCTGATCTGAGGCCGTATGTTTTGGACACTCGGGTGAAGAGAGGGGCAGAGCTGTCAACCGATCACCATCTGGTGGTGAGTTGGGTCAGGGGGTGGGGGAAGACTCTGGACAGACCTGGTAAGCCCAAACGTGTAGTGCGGGTAAATTGGGAACGTCTGGAGGAGGCCCCTGTCCGACAGACTTTCAACTCACACCTCCGGCGGAGCTTTTCATCCCTGTGGAGGCTGGGGCATTGAACCCGAGTGGACAATGTTCAAAGTTTCCATTGCTGAAGCTGCGGCGAGGAGCTGTGGTCTTAGGATCTTAGGTGCCTCAAGGGGCGGTAACCCACGAACACCGTGGTGGACACCAGTGGTCAGGGAAGCCGTCCGACTGAAGAAGGAGTCCTTCCGGGATATGTTATCTCGGAGGACTCCGGGAGGCGGTTGCAGGGTACCGAAGGGCCCGAAGGGCTGCAGCCTCTGCCGTGAAAGAGGCAAAGCAGCGGGTGTGGGAGAAGTTTGGAGAAGACATGGAGAAGGACTTTCGGTCGGCACCAAAGTGTTTCTGGAAAACTGTTCGCCACCTCAGGAGGGGAAGGGGAACCATCCAAGCTGTGTACAGTAAGGATGGGACACTGTTGACCTCCACTGAGGAGGTAATAGGGCGGTGGAAGGAGCACTTTGAGGAACTCCTGAATCCGACTAATACGCCCTCTATGTTAGAGGCAGAGCTGGAGGATAACGGGGATTGTCGTCGATTTCCCAGGCGGAAGTCACTGATGTAGTCAAACAACTACACAGTGGCAAAGCCCCGGGATTGATGAGATCCGTCCAGAAATGCTCAAGGCTCTGGGTGTGGAGGGGCTGTCCTGGTTGACACGCCTCTTCAACATTGCGTGGAAGTCTGGGACGGTGCCAAAGGAGTGGCAGACTGGGGTGGTGGTTCCTCTTTTTAAAAAGGGGGACCAGAGGGTGTGTGCCAATTATAGGGGTATCACACTTCTCAGCCTCCCTGGTAAAGTCTACTCCAAGGTGCTGGAAAGGAGGGTTCGGCCGATAGTCGAACCTCGGGTTGAGGAGGAACAATGCGGATTCCGTCCTGGTCGTGGAACAACGGACCAGCTCTTCACTCTCGCAAGGATCCTGGAGGGAGCCTGGGAGTATGCCCAACCGGTCTACATGTGTTTTGTGGATTTGGAGAAGGCGTATGACCGGGTCCCCGGGAGATACTGTGGGAGGTGCTGCGGGAGTATGGGGTGAGGGGGTCTCTACTCAGGGCCATCCAATCTCTGTATGACCAAAGTGAGAGCTGTGTCCGGGTTCTCAGTAGTAAGTCGGACTCGTTTCAGGTGAGGGTTGGCCTCCGCCAGGGCTGCGCTTTGTCACCAATCCTGTTTGTAATATTTATGGACAGGATATCGAGGCGTAGTCGGGGTGGGGAGGGGTTGCAGTTTGGTGGGCTGGGGATCTCATCGCTGCTCTTTGCAGATGATGTGGTCCTGATGGCATCATCGGCCTGCGACCTTCAGCACTCACTGGATCGGTTCGCAACCGAGTGTGAAGCGGTTGGGATGAGGATCAGCACCTCTAAATCGGAGGCCATGGTTCTCAGCAGGAAACCGATGGAATGCCTTCTCCAGGTAGGGAATGAGTCCTTACCCCAAGTGAAGGAGTTCAAGTACCTTGGGGTTTTGTTCGCGAGTGAGGGGACAATGGAGCGGGAGATTGGTCGGAGAATCGGGCGCAGCGGGTGCGGTATTGCATTCAATCTATCGCACCGTTGTGACGAAAAAGAGAGCTGAGCCAGAAGGCAAAGCTCTCGATCTACCGGTCAGTTTTCGTTCCTACCCTCACCTATGGTCATGAAGGCTGGGTCATGACCGAAAGAACGAGATCCAGGGTACAAGCGGCGAAATGGGTTTCCTCAGGAGGGTGGCTGGCGTCTCCCTTATAGATAGGGTGAGAAGCTCAGTCATCCGTGAGGAGCTCGAGAGAGCCGCTGCTCCTTTGCGTCGAAAGGAGCCAGTTGAGGTGGTTCGGGCATCTGGTAAGGATGCCCCCTGGGCGCCTCCCTAGGGAGGTGTTCCAGGCACGTCCAGCTGGGAGGAGGCCTCGGGGAAGACCCAGGACTAGGTGGAGGGATTATATCTCCAACCTGGCCTGGGAACGCCTCGGGATCCCCCAGTCGGAGCTGGTTAATGTTGCTCGGGAAAGGGAAGTTTGGGGTCCCCTGCTGGAGCTGCTCCCCCCGCGACCCGACACCGGATAAGCGGACGAAGATGGATGGATGGATGGATTAATTTATTTTATGGTGGAATTATGTTAACCATAAAAATAACAAAGCCATAAAATAAAAAATAAGTTATTGCCTTCTTTTTTTTAAACCAACTATATTTGCAGTTTCCTCTGTGCCATGATTATTAAAGAACTAAAATTATATTTGCTCAGCTGTTTCAAGTTTTAGTCAATATCTGCAGGACAAAAAGTATTAGCATCAACACTTAAAGTACCAATAGCAAAAGTACTTTTTGAGCAGAATCATATACCATCAGGGAGGTGTATGATTGGCCCCAAATGTATTCTGCAACAGACCCCAAACACACAGCCAACGTAATTAAGAACTATCTTCAGTATAAAGAAGAACAAGGAGTCCTGGAAGTGATGGTATTTATTTTTATTTATTTATTTAGGATCCCCATTAGTTGTTACCGAAGTAACAACTATTCTTCCTGTGGTCCACACAAAAGATAAAACAGAACAATCAACGTTACATTAATATGTTCATATTATTATTACAATGAATAAATACTACATTATTAATAATTCCACATTATCAATAAAATGTGGTTCTACTGATACATTCCCCTTTCCTTCTCAACAAACGTTTGATACAAGAAGCCAATGGACACGTTTGTACTTAGGTAAACAACAGAACATTAATCCCCATTCACATCCCCCCTATCATATGCAGTTTAAGATTATTTCTTTTTGACTAATTGCTAATTTAACACCCTTTTTAAAACTCATCTCACCACCCACAGAAAGGACATCCCAGAGGGCAATTCATCATGTTTTCTCCAAACAAACTGCATCCTGGAAGGCACTTTAACACATTTATCTATTGAAAGGGCACCCTAGGGTACTTTATCATGTTTTCTACACAGAAACGGCATCCTAGAGGGCACTTCATCACATTGTATAGGAAATTCCAAGACAGCTCTTTTGCAGTGTTTTCTTTTAACATTGGGCAACATGGGGCAACACAGGGCAACAAAGGGCCATAATGCAATGCTCTGCTCCTGAAACCAATGTTATGACTCTACTTTGTTCAGTGATGATGCATAATGGTGATGATTAGTTAGTGTCCGAAATGTCAGGCAATGTTTGAAAATCACACCACTTTACTCATTCACTATATAATGGACGCTTGTGCAGTAAATTCTGATTTCAGACACTTTCTGATCATCATCATCTTGCTTCATCACTAACATCATGTAAAACTGCACTTGACTGCTTCTGGTCGTAGTGGCTAACAGAGTTATATCATGGCCCAGAGGTGTGTTTTTGGATTTCAGTCAGCTTAAACTTCACCATCTCCAGAGAGAGTTGGGTTGAGGTCCAGAGCGGTCAACAATAGACTCATCTAATAATCAGGTGGCATCAGGTCCAAAGAGAGAATTATTTCAAAACCTGAAAACTTTCTCCAGACCACTAGAGGAAGTGAGAAAAACAAGTTTTGTAAATTTGATGGACTGACCTTGTAAATACAGGTTAAAAACCAACTGACCATGACTGGTATCATTATATCTAAGGACCTTGTCTGGAGATTCCATGGAACTGGGGAACAGAGCCAAAACAATCAAAAGAGATACTTTTTTTGTTTTTTTTACCTTTCACAGTCACACAACAAAGTGTTGAGGCACGGTCACCTTTACTGGTTGAGTCAAAGCATTTTTTACCAAGGATTTTAGTGAGAGTAATAATAGTGTTGTAAGCGCATCATTATTAATGCTATGTTTTTACAATAATCATGGAGTAATATCACTGTAATAATGTCAAGGAAATTGCAGAAAAATACAATTTATTTCTAGAAAATAATTCTGAAATTCTTTCCTGACCAAATTCTTATTTTTTAAGTTATATTCATAACTTACAGAAGGCCCCCAAAGCACTTAAAATGCAAACCTACTGTGTACTACTGACTTACTGTGTACTTCTTCTCCAGAGGAACACATTATACTACTACATTTACCTGAAAGAGTAGTGTTACTGTTTGCATTGCAGATTCAGATTCAGATTTTACTCACAAAATGAACGGTTCTTGAGACACACACACACACACACACACACACACACACACACACACACACACACACACACACACACACACACACACACACACACACACACACACACACACACACTCACACACAAAACACAAACACACGCAAAAAGTATTCTGACACACTGGTATGACTGCGGTCATATTTTTTCTTTAGCCTGCTGTGTGTGCCCTGTGTTTTTTCTCTTGTTTTCAATATCACATGCAAATAGGTGTGTGCCATAGCCGGGAGATAATTGGTGGAAAGCTTGATTGGTTGGTTTATCTGATAGACAGACAGGAGTTAAGGGGCTGCCACTAACAATCATTTTCATTGTTGATTAATATGTTGGTTATTCTCTCGATTCGTCGATTAGTTGTTTCATCTATAAATGTCAGAATATGGTGAAAAATGACAATCTGTGTATCCCAGAGCAATAATGTCCTTGAATGTTTCGTTTTACATGTTTTGAACTGAATCTCTTTGAGGTGTCCACACCTCAAAGATATTTGGTTTACTGTCACAAAGGAGTGAAGAAACCATAATATATTCACAATTAAGCTGTCTCCCCCATGAGGAATTCTGTGTAATGACAACAATACTGTTGGCGCGTCCACATGAAACAAGCCTTCCGTGATCTCGCACACGCCCCCACCCCTCCTCTACGCAGTTGCTAGTATGCAAGGACACGGAGGATTAAAAAAACATGATGGACTCTTCACAAAAGGTAATTATCTTCACTCAAGTTTCTGCACGGGAAAATCACCGGACACCACAATCCTCTGAACATAGTCATACTGGCAAATACAGAGACAGTTGTGTGGAGCTGATAGCCTTAATTAGCTTTGTAGCAACTCATTTGTCAATGGTTTGAACAAACGTTCATTAAAGGTGCAATATGTAATATTGTGTGTAATACTGGCAGCTAGCGGTTAAAATAGTTACTGCACTACCAATTCAAAATACTGGAGAGTCGTCTCCCCCGCCCCCTCCTGCCCAGACTCGAAGTTCACGGGGGTTGCCAGGCTGAGACCGCAGCATTCACAACAATGTAGCTGGACGCTTTTCTCACATAGCCAGACATTACTCCACAGCACAGCGGAGTAGCTAACGTTAGATGCTGGCTATATTGACAGTCATAAAATCCCGTGCTCACGTGGAGCTCTGTAACCAACTAACAGACACACTTTTTCGGCTTAAAATTACAGTATGAACCGCTAAAAACACAACAACCTCACTGTCCTCTCCACACGCCAGTCAGGCACACTTCCTCGGCTTAGAATTACAATACGAAACGCTAAAAATACCACTACCTTGCCAACGGAACACACTTCATTGGCTTAGAATTACGGCAAAAATCTCTAAACACACTGCAAACTCATAGTCCCCTCTTTCCGATTTACAGCCCCCCTCTCGTGGCTTAAAATAACTCACCGTTGTCGGCTCCAGCCGCTGAAGAGGCTACACGCTGTAAACAGCCATGGGCTGCCCGGTAACGTTAACAGTTAGCAGGGTTAGCATGGCGGCGTTAGCCAGGACCAGTCGGGATCACTTTACTGGCTACGTCTCAATTGTTTTTGCGAGTAACCAACTCGGTTACTCTAGCTATATAATTCAATGTGAGTACACAAATGTTGAAATGACAAAAAATGCCCGTCCCTAGTAGCTGTGATAAATTAGCGTGGAGCTAATGCTTACCGGTTCAGGAGAAAATAAGCCAACTCTGCGTCCTTTTGGGCTCTAAGCTGTCTCCATCTTTCAAATACATCTCCAATATTTACCAGGGGGTTGTTACGTCTCTGGTCACGCAACTGTTAGAAACATGCTGTTTTCTTTTTTTTATGTCATGTAGAATCTATCTCCGTTGATCCTGTTCGTTTGTTTGCTGCTTTCATGGCTGTACTAACTTTACAGCTCTAGCGCGCTGGGTTTACATGTTTACAGGTATATCTGGCAACCCGGCCTGCCTGTCAAACTGGGCCGTTGATAACAACACACAGACCAAAACATAAACATAAATTCCGTCATGGAATACATGGAATGTAAATTTCAAAAAGAAAAAATACTGAAATTAGCATTGTTGTCAGAAAAGATATTATTTCAGTTTAACATGTTTCCTTAATATCTGATGAGGCATTGGTGTCATTTTTGGATTTATTACAGTACAAATATTACATATTGGACCTTTAATAAATAAAAAGTTACACACTAAAGTTTTAAAAAGTTGGAATCAGAGAATTTTGAAGTTTTTTTTTAGAACAAAACTACTCAACCGATTATCTAAATGTGATGGTTATGGACATTTCTGTTGCCTGTTTTTGTTTTGTAGGTTTCCTGTTTTGTATATTCTCTGGTTTTGTATATTCCTGTTGTGTATATTTCTGTTGTCTGTTGTGTATATTTCTGTTCTTTATTCCCCTGTTCATTGTGTGTTTCTGTTTATCCTGTTTTAACTGTGTATTCTTGTTTGTTTTGTTGTATTATTATAAAAAATGACAAATTATCAATTAATCTCTGCAGCTCTAGTGGAGATGCCATGACACTAATAAATAGAAGAGATGAAGGACAACAAGTCAGAAGAAGACGCCAATTAACCAAGAGTGCAAGTCAACACAAACAAAATTAACTTTACGTGAAAGCAGTGAATCAAAAATCATTCTGATTACCTCAGCATTAGACCAAGTCATGGCTCTTGGAAAATAGTGGAAACAGCGACCTCTGAACTCAGACCAACCGCTGGGACAAGATGTCGCCCTCTTGACCAGGTGACTCTTTACTGGGAACAAATAAGAGAATGAAGGGTAAGTATTTGGTTAAAGTCTCTACGTGATTTTTATAATTAATTATTAATTAATTATTAATAATTATAAATTTATAATAAAAAATAATTAGATTATTGCATTGCAAAAAACAAAAATCCATCATCCCTATTCTGGATTCTGGTTACCAGTCAGTTTTAGTGTTGAGGTGTAGTTTTTCTGTCTTTACACACCAGAAACGTGTCTGCTGCTAGCCTTTTCTGTACATACTTATGTTTCCCATCGATTTACTGCACTCATGCAGTATACTTCATGTTAAACATAAATATATACCGATTTGATTACAGCAAAGACAACGTCGGCAGTATTGACGGCAAAATGGGCTACAGAATATTTAATTCTGTATTGACAAGTGCAATACTTGAAAATCAATAATTATTATTTTTTTATTATATTTATATCTGCATTTATGTCAAAACCTAGTTACTTTCAAACATCAACATGTCATTTATTAATATGTATTTGTGTCAAAATGACATATAAAAATCTTTTCCTATTCTATTTTGCCTGGAAACACTTCCAACACGCTTGCGTGTCGCGTGTAAAATAGGTGTCGGTTCGAATTTCTAGCATGCACGCATTTTTGGCGCGGCTCGAGCCACGCCTGAGAAGTGCGTGTCACATAGGCATTGTGCAAGCTTTATAACCTGTTAACATGGGAGCCGAAATAAAACGGACATGCTATGCAGCTGACACGCTCACGCAGCCCGTGTGTGGCCAGCCTTAGAAATAAATACTTTTCCTTTTCACACTTTCCTTTAATACTAGGACTAACTAGCTCCATAAACCAATGCTTTTTTCAGCTGAAAACTGGTAATTTAATACAGAATCTTGGACAAAGTGAAATGCATTTAAGTAAAAGTGTAAAAGACAACCGACTGACCTATTAGATCCTTTGTGGCCTCGGCTTCCTTAAAAGCTGGACAGTTTAACATAAAAGATAATAACTTGGTTAATCACAAGACAAGTAAATCAAATTCCTCCCTATTCATTCCACAGGATACCATCTCTTTATAATACTGACCAGCAGCTCTAGTCAGAGCAATCATGGCACAAAGAAGGGCAGCCACAGTCAGCATCTTCATGTTGGTGATGATTTCAATAAACCTATGAGAAAGAGAGACAGACATGTTAATCATGCACCATGGTAATATCAGCTATCAGTCCATTAAAGGAAAGAACAGAAGAGAGTTTGTACCAAACCTGCTGCAGAATATTGTGTCAAATTGTAGCTTCATGCTTGAAGAAAGGAAAGATCAGATCTTATATACAGTTACTTATCTTGTCATCTATTATACAACAGGGAACTGAGGGCATATACACACACACACACAAACACACACACACAAACACACACACAAACCCCTGTCATCAGTTGTAATAAACTCTGAAACTTAAAAACGCTATTTGTTACTTGAATACCAACAAAATTATATATTTAGTATAACCTAAGGGATACTAGAGGTGTCATTTTAATGTATATTTAACTATTTTTTTATAGAAGAATTATGTTCACCATAAAAAATAACAAAGCCATAAAAAAAGTTATCACCTTTTTTTTTAAACAACTATATTTGCAGTTTCCTGTGCGCAATGATGAGTAAAGAACTCAAATTGTATTTGCTCAGCTGTTTCAAGTTTTAGTCAATATCTGCAAGTTTTCTAAATGAAAGTAACTCATTAATTAATAGTAATTAATACATGTACCCACAGTGGTGGAAGAAATTCTCGGATATTTTACTGTAAGTTGATTGGTTGAACCTTGAGTATTTGTATCAGATTTTAGTATGTTTTCATAGCTGTGTGTCACAGTGGATGTCATGTTCTTGCTGCAAAACAAATCTACCTACTGGTACATAGTTAAGTAACCTGATCACTTTATCACCTGTGAAAAACATACTCTGTTACAAGTAAAAGTCCTGCATTCAAAATAGGACAAAAAGTATTAGCATCAACACTTAAAGTACCAATAAAGTACTAATTAATAATATACCGTCAGGGAGGCGTATGATTGGCCCCAAATTTATTCCACAGCAGGACAATGACCCCAAACATACAGCCAATGTAATTAAAAACTATCTTTAGTGTAAAGAAGAACAAGGACTCCTGAAAGTGATGGTATGGGCCCTGAAGACTCCTGATCTCAACATCATCGAGTCTGTCTGGGATTAAGAAGTACCCTACATCTGCAGAAGATCTGTGGAATTGATGAAAAATATTAATATGATTTAGATTTCTCTTCTTTTATTGAAGAAAATAGACTATTAGCACTTCCTTTTTTGTTAGCCTTCTTGATTACTTAATTTAGTGATGCATTAATGTGATCATCACTTTAATGTTGCAGCTGGTAAAAATGGAGCTAATTACGGTATATACTGTATACCTACAATATAACATCATCATTTATTAGTCAATGTATATGTTTTATAAATACATTTTATTTTAAGTGCAATATTTGCCTCAGAAATGTCATGGAGTAGAAGAAAGAGTAGCAGAAAAAGTAAAGCTCAAGTACTTTAAAAATGTATTTAAGTATATTACCGGACTAAACCGACATATTTCATATTTCTGTTGACCTTTAAGGTGGCAAAAGAAATCTTGAAGGATGAGTCAGCATTAAGTTAAACCTTCCTTATCATTTGTGGTGAGACAGTCAAAATTATGCAACCCAGAAAAAAGATAACTGATGAAATCATTTCTCAACTTCTCCTTTGAATTCATACAGTCTTGTATAAAGTACTTGAAAGCAATACTTGAGTAAAAGTACAAGTATGTTACCATGAAAATTACTTTGTTAGAAGTTAAAGTCTCCTTTTAGAATAATACTTGAGTAAAAGTCTTAAAGTATCTGATATTTACTGTACTTAAGTATCAAAAGTAATTTTCTGATATTAAATGTACTTAATTATTAGAAGTTAAAGTAAAGGAAAAAAAACTTTGATTATGAACTTTATGGCCAAAGGTGTGTAACATTATCTTCATTACCACTATCGTTGAGGTGGTCGTCGTCTGTTACCATGGTGGCAGAGCTTGCACCAGGTGCTTCTATGACACTATCGGTAATTATGCTTCCTCCTCTTCTTCTTTAGTTTTGGCCTATGGTTGTTGTTTTTTTGCCGCTTGGACACAAACAGGCATTAGGTCACCAAAATGGAGCGTGCATTATCTTGGCAATTTAGGAGCAATGATTTGTTTTTTTTCCAGTGTAAAAAATTTCTTCTGATGTTATTTTGTAGTAACGATTATCTAAGATACTGAGGAGAAATGTAGTGGAGTAAAAGTATACATTTTATTCATGAAATGCAGTAGAGTAAAAGTAAAAGTTTCTGGAAATGTAAATAACAAAGTAAAGTATAGCTACGTGAAAATTCTACTTAAGTACAGTAGAGAAGTATTTGTACTTTGTTACATTACAACACTTAATTCATACTTCTGCAAAATGTACTGTGGAAGATGAGTTGGTTGCAAACGCTGTCCTTGGCTGACCTTTTTAGCTGAAATCCTGTAACAAGGAGAGCTTAGTTAGTTTTCAAATGACAGTTTTTCCAGTAAAAACAATGCATCTCTAGATGTGTTGATGTTTAAAGTGATGGTTCGGAGTAATTTCACCCTAGGGTCCTTTGCACCATGACCTCGAGCCAAACACCCCCCCAGAAGCTTTTTTCACCTGGGTCGAACTTTGGGAGAGTTAGTGTAGAGTAGCGTTATCAGCTGAATAGCTTAGCGCAGGGGCTAATGGATCCACGTTTATCTCATAAATGACCCCACTAATAATGCCCAAAATGATACCAAACTTCTACACTAGTACAAATAGGTTATGCACTCATAAAACGATGGATTGGAAAGTTTGTAAGTACACCAGAAGTTTAGCTATGTAAATAACACTTGCATGTTGGCTTCTCGTCTCTGCTTTTGTTGTTGCTACTACTGAGTGCTTAGGGCTGTCTACAAATTACAACACCGAAAAGAGATACAACAAAAATATTTATTAATTTAATGATTAAATAAAGTAATGTCTCAAAACTTACCTCAATTATAACTTGTCTCCTGCTAGTTATACTACAGCACTTACTGCAGCAGAGACAAGAAGCCAACAGGCAAGTGTTATTTACATAGCTAAACTTCTGGTGTACTTATAAACTTTCCAATCCATCGTTTTATGAGTGCGTAATGTTGGGGACCAAGAAGCTGGTTAAACAGTGATTTGGCTCAGATTGAGTTGACTGGTGAGACACAGGGGAGGCAAGACAAAGGATCTTGGCCTACATATGAATCCCAAAGCCAGTTTCACCAAACTCCTACAAGCCGCCACTTCACAAGATGGAGAAAGTGCATTCAAACATGAGGACGGCAAGGCAGACTGGTGGTGAGACAAAGAACTGCTTCACACCTGTGACCAGGTTGCAGTTTTCCCATTGGTCGTCGGGTCCTTGAATGCACCACCCCGCCACTAGGAGGCGGAGGAAGGATAAAAGCTGTCCGAGTTTGTGTTTCTTTGCTTTCACGGTAACCCCCGGTTGCTGAAAGGAGGCACTGGTCCGGGCTAGTTAGCCAGCATCACCTCGCTGGTCGAGATTTGAGCTGGGACAACTTTATATCGGTCTGATATAAAGGGGATCCGAGGAAATACTGGCCGAAGTATTCCCTCATCTGCAGCGGGTTTAATCAGCCTGGATTCAAGAAAAGGACGGCGTCCTGTTTCTTGTTTGGTCGACCTGGATTACGTCTTGTCCCCTCTGCTTCGGGACGAAACGGATCGTTAAACTCTGGCAAGAGTTTTAACTGACAAACAACGCACACAGTAAGAGGCTTACACAGTTCTGGGCAGATATTAGAACTAGTGCGTTTTGTTTTGTTATTAATGAGCAAAGGGTTCGCTACCATTGTTGCCATTAATGTGATCTGATTTAATCATGTACTGGTCCATATGTGATTATTAATCTGTGCTGTGAATGTATAAATTGATCACTATACTCGTTGATTTATGTTGTGTTAAGTAGCTGGGTATAACCGTAATCGCTACCTGCTTAAATCACTCCTTTCAGGAGTTTAGTTACTGTCTGCGATAGAATCGCGAAAATCAGCTGTTAGTCACTGAATTAGTTATAGTGACGTTCTCCTCAGCAAAACAAAGTCTCAGTCTGTCCTAAACCACACGTTAGCCCAGACCTGAGTGGCTGAGGGGAACTGGGTCATTATCGATAACTAAAGATCAGAGTGCCCCCCTTTTTTCTTTATTCTTCTTCTCTTTCTTCTCTCTCTAACACACACACACACACACCCACAGGCTAGCCGCGTAGCTCCCGAGCTAACGCTGCAGGCTAGCTTCACACGTGGAAACTGCTTACGTTCGGACAGAGCTAACACAGGAACTAGCTACCATACCGACTAAGCGTGCGCGTTGCCTAGCAACCCCCGGCTTCTTCAGCCCCTCCTCGTGCACGCAGCACCACTACCGCCCTCTTGAGGCCAAATAGTTTTGTGCAGCTCACAGGAGTAGCCATTTTTGGAGTTGTTTTGTGTTAGAAATACATGTCGACATGCCCCTCCTCTCTCACACACACACACACCCACACCCACAGACGTGTCCATGACACATGCTGCTTTGTTTTGCTTTGTTTTTGGTTGTGATATTGTAAAAAGGTATATGAGTTTATTAGTGAAGGATTATTGATTAGCCACCGATAATTGTGACGTTAATAAATCTTATTATGCTTAATTAGCAGTTGCTTGTGATTATTTGTGTACTTGTTGTAATAATTGCTGGTCAATCAGGTCCGTTACTTGGATTCACCCCTTCCTTTATTTCCTTTTAAAGGATATTCACAGAAATGAGACTGTTCCACAGTTTGATTATTGGTCCCTGACTTGCAGGGTGGTGCCCCGTTTTTGATTGTTTGTCGATTTGATAAAGTTATTAATAACCATATTCATAACTTTATTAATATTGATGAAACATCTTTGATAATTTGCCAATGATCAAATCTGTACCCTACGAGAATCCAACAGTAACCTATTTGTACTAGTGTAGAAGTTTGGTATCATTTCGGGCATTATTAGTGGGGTAACTTACGAGATACAAACCTGGATCCAGTCTTTCTTTTATGTCATTTTTCAGTTTTTCAAGAATCGGTTTAAGAATCGTTTAGGAATCGGAATCGTTTTAAAAGTACCGGTTCGGCATCGGAATCATAAAAATCCAAACGGTACCCAAACCTAGTAATTGCAGCTACTACACTTTTGATTTAAATTTGGTAGCTATTTTAAGTTATGACAATGTTGGATGTTTTTACATGCTCCTACTGTTTATGCTGCAGATACGACATACAAACTGGCCAACTGAGGAAGGCATTCCAGGATGATTTATGATCTTTGTCTTCACAGTAAAAGTGATTATGCAGCAGACAAACAATGATACATCACTTTCAACTTCATTTGACAGAAATCTACTGTGGCAATGACACATCAAGTTTGTCAGATAATTTTTCAAGATAGGAGTATTATTGTAGCAACCTTATGCCTAGATTATATTGATTACGATTATGTAAAGGCACAAAGATAATGTTACATTTAAGGCGCAAACCACGGCTCAAACCATTGACCAAAGAAGGAGAGGAAGGAGAGATGAAGGAAGTGACAAGACAAAAGCAACAGAGAGAGAACAGCAACATGCCGTGAGAATCTTGACAATGTCTTAGCATTCAAGTAACCCCCGGACCCAGAGTGATTTATGCATGACACTGAATATGTGCAACGTACAAAGCATCTCTGTTCTCTGTACTATTTAGACTTTATGGACGTGTCTCTGTGATATGATAATTTTTGACCCTGAAGTTGGATGAATAACAGCTATCCTCCTTCTCACTCGAGCAAACGTGCACTTGACGTATGTGTTTTGCTGTGAGTCCATCTGCAGATGATTAAATGAACCTACAGAAGTTTTGCTTAAACATGTTTATTTAAACAAGAATTGTCATCACGTCTGATGATGCTGACTGAAATTCAACTAAAAAAACGTTTAGTTTAAAATATAGAAATAAACATATATCACAACAGCCCGTAAACCACATACCCCAAAAAAGGTATAACTAATGTTACTGTATACAAAAGTAAAGAAAACTATGCAAAAAAATGCAACACTTTGATACCTAATGCCTTTTTTGAAAACTTTTGAAAGACTTTTCAAGGCCTGCTGTTACCCTGACACAGCGGTTCTCTCAACACTTAAATGTTAAAAGAGCAGATGGTGCAAGTGGCAGGAAGCTGACAAAGGTCGTTAACAAACCTTTAGAATATTGCCAGCATTGTTTTAAACACATACCACAGGCACTAGTTAATATACTTTGACATCCATTAAAGGGTCTCCAACATACCTTTTTGCATTGTTTCGTCTCCACCCCTCCTCGTGGCAGCTTTGCCTCCACAGCAACTTCAGTCAGGCTTCCTGCAGCCTGCTGTTGAAGGTGTGAAGTCTCCATCTTGGTCTCCAGTCCTTGTGCTGTGGACTCTGGTTCTGACAAGGTGCTTTGCTGGACGTGTAGTAAAGTCCATCCAGTGTCCCTGAATCAATTGTTCAGTTCTGTTAATTAAAGCTTTGACAGCGATTTCTGGCGGAATCAATTTTACATTACAGCCTGTGTTTTCGGATTTTCTCCTTGGCCCTCAGCACAACTTCCAACTTCCATGGGTTCTGCCACTTCAACTCCCATTTCCCCCAACCTCCATTGGTTTAGCGTCTTTTGAGTTATTGACTTTGTCAAGTTCTACCTGATGCTTAGGTTCAAAAACGTTTTTTCCACACAGCTTCTTGAACCTTGGTTTCAGATTCTTTATGCATGGAATTTTCTACATCGGGCTAATTCTCTGGAGCTGTGGACGTTGTGTCACCATGGCCTTTCTAACAGCTCCCTCTGCAGGCAACTTTACTGTTTTTACCATTTGAGCTGCTTGGTTGAGATGTTTATCACTTTGGAAACCTTTTGATTTAGTGTCGTTGGGCCTTTAACTGAGCCTGTAGTTGCACTTTCCTGATTGATAGATGAAGGTTTTTTGGGCCGTTTAAGCGGAGGCATGTTAGGTGTAGGGAGAAGATCTTTTTTTTATTGGTAGAGGCTTGAGAAGTGGAAACACTGGACATGGCAGGTTTTCTGTGAAATAAAGAGTTACATAGGTCTGGCAGGACAAAATAGAGAAATGTAAAGTCAAGATCACGGTCCCAATGTTTTTATATGCTCCTCACTATAAAATAGTAGGGATGACATTTATTACGTCCCCGATGCACACATACATGCTGAGTTTTTATCATTAGGTAAATTCCCCCCCAAAAAAATAAATAAATAAAAACACTCCAAAATAATGGAAGTAGGCCTATGGCAAACTAAAAGGAGAATGTTTATATTGTTTAGCTGTTGCTTCGTTAGATGTATATCATCAATGACCTTGGTACTCTCAACCAGCAGCAAGGGAAAGTCCATCTCCAGCCAGGTGCTTGAGTACATTGTGGAAAGAGGAGTTAGCAAGTCCAGTTGCATCACCTATGAGAGAGAGAGAAACAGAAACAAGACATTTTAAGTGACACATTTTAAGTGTTCAGACTATTTAAAGTGACCAAAGAACAAATGTGCAGTTAAATATTCTACTCCTGTAGTAATTACTCATTATAATTAGCCCATATGTTTGTTTTCCCCCTGTCATAACTAAGATGAGTTGCAAAGTCTTATGTGCAAGCCACAAAAGAGCTTTTCAGTCTCTCTGTGGAGCAGAGTATACGATACGATACAATAGGATACAACTTTATTGTCAGCCAAAGGCTGAAATTCTTTGTATCTTACCTGTGGGAGTGGCCCTCAATGACAGAGAGGATGGCACTCTTCTTTGGTTTGGATTCCTGCATTTCACTATCATGAACAACTCAAAGAATGCCTGGCAGTCTTTATCTGATGGTCTGAAATCAGGACAATCAGGACCTTGATCTTGACGACTTGAACATTCATGGCTCTTGTTTATGAGAGAAACTGATGTTGCAGATCTCCCTCTGACAGAGTTCATACTTGTCTGAGCCCAGGGCTTTTCGGCAGCAGCCAACACAGAGTACAGAAGAGCTGCTGCATGAGAGCAGACCTCTCCTAGGCCTGCCTTACAGGTGCAAGGAGCCATTAGTACTGTCCCGTCCTCTTGGACTGTGATCCAGGGATGTGTTGGGGTCAGAGAACAGTTTTGTGAATGCTTCACCTTAAGTTTGAACCACAAATTGAGAATTATAAATTTAGCAATATAGCCAGATTAACCCATGATGTTTAAGTTCAACATATATAACATTATGTAAGACTCCTAGCAGTTTTCTACATTGTGTTTTTGCTAACAAACGTAAGGTCAGCTTTAAAAAACGAAATACCATTGGCAATTGTTAATTATCCTAGCATTCAGATAGCTTTGCCACCTAGCACCACGTAGCAAGTTAGTAGCGTAGTAAAGCAAAGTAAACACATATCTTACCTCTCCTGTAAATAAGAAAAGTTTCTTCATCTCCAGATGATAAACTTGAGGATCATTCTCCCATCCTGATTTAAAATACATGTAAGCTTCAGTGCTCTTGTCATAGGCGGCGCCAAGGAGGGGCTAGGGGGTGCTGTAGATACCCCTAGGATTGCCATAGCACCCCCTTAGCACCCCCAAGAAATTGCTGTGGTTGATTTATAAATAAATAAAAAATTGTTAATGTGTAAATAGTATAATTTCTATATTAAAAATGGATAAATACATTAATAAAACAAACCCATTATTTTTAGGCTAAAAAACACAGGTGATCGTATTCTGCCAAAGGGTGCAGCACACATTGAACTTTTGACCTTATTTCTCCAGTAATGTATTCACACAGAAGAAGAAGAGCTCAGTATTTGGAGCCATTAAGATTAGAGAAGTGAGTCTAACGCTAGCAATGGATAGTTTTTTACTCCCTAAACGTCACGGTGTGGAGACTTCAATCAAAACCTGTAAATGAGACTGAGAGATATGGTGAACTTGTCACCAACTGGGACGGAGAAAAGCGGCCGGAGGAAGATGACCAGACCACGGCCGTGATTGCTGCTGAGGATGCTTAACGTCACCCTGCTGTACGTGACATTAGACCAGGGGATCACACAGCCTGGCCACAGTGGGTGAGTCAGCTGATAGGGGTCCATGCAAGAACATTACTCTTATCTCTGTCTCGTAGAAGAACATTACAGTAATAAACGTGTTTTACAGAAATGTGAATAAATGGTTCCCCAAATCTAAAGTTATACAGGACATTGGTTTATTTTTAGCCCAGAAAACATGTTTGCCTCAGTGGCTTATTTACATATATTAAGTCACTACAGATATGACTACATTATTTTGACCATATGTGCAAGTGTAAAAACTGTGTGAGGATACATGCGCGTGTGTTTTTATGTGTGTGCTTGGCTATGTGTGGTGTATTTGGCCTGCTGCATTACTCTTCTGAGCCAATGTATGAGAGCTGCAGTAATGATTGTTTGAACCCGGCTTGTTGGCTGGTACTTAAGATATGTTTGTTGGGCTAATCGGAGTTCTATGGTGCTGTTGTATCGGCAACTTTAAATCAATCTCTCTCGTTCGCTCGCTTAGTAACGCGCAGTGGAGGTGGGTGGGCATCTGCGCGAGTGTGTGTAATGTTAGGCTATTTGTGTCAAGGGGAACTCAAAATTTCAGAGCCCGGTGTATGGAGAAGGATTATGGACGAGGTAGATGTAAATGTCGCCAAAAGACATGTTTGGCAAGTTAACGACAGATTTCACCGGGGGCAGTAGTTGATTCGGAAGTAAATACGGATAAAACCCAAAATATCAATTTTCTTGGAATAGCGTTGCTTTTCTTTATCAGAGAGATGAGAGATTTTCATCTGAGTAATGTCAGCAGAGCCCGTTTCTTTGCCGTTAAAGTCATACAGTGCCTGGAATTGACGGTTGGTGGCACTACGGTCCTAAAGATGGCGGCCACAACAAAAAGGTCACGTGATTGATACCCATGTATACAACTGTATTTAAATCAATAAAGTCCTTTTTAAATCAATATTTTGTGTCAAATTATTGATTTATTTGGTAAGTAGCCATGTAATATGCGGGATAATGTAGAGCCTGATCACTCTGTCGGGGTTGTATTTGCTATAACAACCGCCTCGCTCTAAATTATCCCTTACATAATGTGACTCAGATTTAAAGTATAGGGGAGAACCGGGACGAATGAAACAGTTTTTAATTAAACGTCATTTACAAAGACATCGTAAAACACTGAAAGCTAATATTTTGTCACTAGCAACCTAAATCTGTCCTCTGTCAAATGCAGTTGCATTTTCAGCTCTGACTGAAACCGTTCGGGAGTTATTTAAGCAGTAGTCTGAAGTGCGTTTTGTTTCATTCGTCCCTCCTGGCCTGGACGAATGAAACAGGCATGGGGCACGAAAGAAACATACAGTTTAAGCTATGTACACTTCCCACAACTTCAATATTTAGCAACATATCATGAATGGTACATCAGATAGGTATTATTTCAGATAGATTGCTGTAGGGCTACACGTCTTGGTGAATGTCTGTTAATAACTCATTGCCGTCATCGTGAAGCGCGTATCTCGCAATTATGGAAATACCATGCACTATGCCATTTATATAGCTAGAATAATACATGTTTCCAATTATATAATGTTTCTATAGTACAAAATGTTATTTAGCTCTGTTATTATGTGGGTAAGGCCACCGCACATCTAAATAAGTGCGCTTCAAGACCCACAGCCCGTAAGTCTCCATAGGATAACATGGGAAAACTTGACCCCCTATCTGATAGCCCCAAATATATTTACATCTTTCTAAAACCACTTTTCCATGTCTCACTTGTATAAAATATTGTATAAACACAGATATGTGTGCAATTACTTAGAATACATGGGGTTTACTGCCTGGTCGGGACGAATGAAACAGCTGTTTCAATTGTCCCGACAGCAACAATTGACATTTAAACCTATTTTTCTCCTAAACCAAAAAACTCTGACATTCCACACTGTAGGACATTTTAAAACACTAATTCATCTGTCATATGACCATGCCAACGGTACATGAAACAATAAATACAACCTGTCATTAAAAAAAAATTACCGCATCAAACATTTTACTTGACGCACTCAAATTGGGTTCGCGGGTCTAACTTTGTAGCAGCATGACGTCATGACGCCAACTTTCCTGGGTCTGGTAGATCTTGTGTGCTGTACGTGCTGACAAAATTTGACATTTGCACCATGTATGGTTTTCGGGATAACTGCAATGTTTCATTCATCCTCCGTTTCAATCAATTGTCCCAGTTGTACCCTAACTACTACAACTTTATGATAAAAACATATAGGGAACTATTCCTTTCCTGACCAAATTCTTATTTTATACCGAGAGGTTTTAAGGTAACTAGTGCAGTGACTGCTGAAAACGTGCCTGTTTGGAGCGAGCTGACTGCTTGGCCTCCTTTATTGCTGCATAGAGCTTTCTCCTGAACCATTGTACCCCAAAATAATTTACAGAAGGCCCCCAAAGCACTTAATTTGCAAACCTACTATGTACTACTGGCTTACTGTGTACTTCATCTCCAGAAGAACACATTGTACTAATACATTTAACTGAAAGAGTAGTGTTACTGTTTACATGCAGATTCTGATTCAGATTTTACTCACAAAATGAACGGTTCTGAAGACACACACACACACACGCACACACAAAGGATTCTGACACACTGTTGCAAACAGGAAGGTCCATGTAATGGTTGATGCATGATTAATTGCATATCTTTGTGATAGAAATGTCCACTTATTACTTAAAAAAGTGTATGTGCACAATGATATTTAATGATGTTACACTTAGAGTTATTTGAGATGTAAGAAGTTTTAAAACAAACTACTAGATTTAACACAGACTCACAGACCAGCTGCTTTAGATGCTTAAGCTTTTTAATTTTGCATACTGAAAGACAAGAAAGACCAGTTCACCCTCCAGACAGAATAAAGTTTTGCTAAAAGCATTATTTTCATAACTCGTTCAGTCTGCTCTTAGGCCTAAGAGACAATCCAGCTCCTGTATGTCACTTGTCTCTTCAATCCTTTGGTAGCGTTACAGCGATAGAAAAGATAAAGATATGAAATGAGATATAGAGCCTTTAGGTTATATATATGAGATTCATGACACAAAAACGTATTTGTGCTCTCCACAGGTACTTGATGCCTCTGTGTCAGCCCAGGAATCATCAGATTTTCTTGCTGCAGACAAATGGGCGAAGGCTAGAACACCCAACATCATCCCAGCATTTTCCTTCTGTAAAAACCAAAAACACAGGAGCATTTCTTCTTGTTCTGTATACAAACATCACTACAAACCGTGTCAGACAGAAACCAATGTTGTACTGACAGTACAACATTATGGTTATTGTTTTAAACATTCATAAGAGACAAGTCACAGTCAAAACTAAATAGAATCAAATGATGAAATTCTGATTAAATCATTTATCATTTGCACCACTCATGCATTCAAGTTATAATCCTTAAGATATAAATAAACATTTGTGATACAATTTATGGTTTGCATTTACACATTTACATTCTGTAATTGCCTCTCAAGAAAATTTCAGAATTGACCAGTGCATGAAGAAAAAAAACAATATTTTTTCCTGTAGTGTCTTACTTTAACCTCTCAATAGAAATGCTGTAATTAGATTTACCTCCATAGTTCATTTGCAGACAGTGCTGAATGCTACGCCAGTTGTCAGGCTCTCCAGGACACCAGTTCTGGTAGGAGAAGAGTGAACTATCACTCCACAGCCAAACACCCTCCTACAGACAAGATAATTGAAAATTAGATACATTAATATAGATGTTTTAATCAAATGACTGCCAGATTGTGTAAATAAACTAAATAAATAAAATAGCCTACCTCTTGTGCATCAGAGCCTCCGAGCCATGCTTCTTTGTACTCATAACTGGTGCTCATTATCAGCCTCTGAATCTCATGGTATTCCTGTACGTTATGCACTGATGCAAGGTTCCCACCCAGGGACTGACAATTTCTCTGATAAACAAACAGACAGACAGACATACGTTATTTTCTTGATTCATCGATTAGTTGTTTGATTTATAAATGTCAGAATATGGTGAGAAAACGATCTGTGTATCCCAGAGCCCAAGATAACATCCTTCAATGTCTTGTGTGACATGTTTTGAACTGAATATCTTTGAGGTGTCCACACCTCAAAGATATTCGGTTTACTGTCACAAATGAGTGAAAAAAACATAAAATATTCACATTTAAAGCTATAGTGCGTAGTTTTTGTCTCCCCCATGAGGAATTCTAAGTAACAACAACACTGTCGGCGCATCCACATGATACAAGCCTTCCGTGATCTTGCACACACTCCCACTCCTCCTCTATGCAGTTGCTAGTATGCAAGGACACAGAGGATTAAAAAAACATGATGTACTCTTCAGAAGAGGTAATTATCTTCATGATGATGAATATGTTGATTATTTTCTCGATTCATCGATTAGTTGTTTGGTCTAAAAAAAATGTCAGAAAATGGTGATGACGATCAGTGTTTCCCAGAGCCCAAGATAACATCCTCAAATGTCTTGTTTGACTTGTTTTGAAATGTATATCTTTGAGGTGTCCACAACTCAAAGAAATTTAGTTTAATTTAATAGTCAACAACTAATTGATTTATCTCTGCAGCTCTAGTGCAGTTGCCATGAAACTAATAAATAGAAGAGGTGAAGGACACCAAGTCAGAAGAAGACGTCAATTATCCAAGAGTGCAAGTCAACACAAAATGTACTTTACATAGAAGCAATGAATCAAAAATAATTCTGATTACCTCAGCATTAGACCAAGTCATGGCTCTTGGAAAATAGTGGAAACAGCGACCTCTGAACTCAGACCAACCGCTGGGACAAGATGTCGCCCTCTTGACCAGGTGACTCTTTACTGGCAACAAATAAGAGAATAAAGGGTAAGTCGTCGGTTAAAGTCTCTACGTGATCTTTATAAGTTTAAATGATTGCATTGCAAAAAAAAAAAAACACAAGATCCCATCATCCTTATTGTGGCCTCTGGTTACCAATCAGCTTTAGAGTTGATTTGGAAGCTGTAGTGTCACACTTTGGGAACTATTTGGATATGCTCTAATATTTAAATTAGCAAGATACATACTTGGACTTGGCAAAAACCTGCACATCCCCTGTGCAATATTTCCCCACTTGTCCTGGATGCTAGCAGTGTTTGGGCTAACGTTAGCTGGCTCCTGATCTTTATTAGATTCAGGATAGTTTACACTGCAGTCAGTGTTACCCAACACAGCATTACATTTGACATACACATTGGTTAGTCATCATCCTAAATACCTTTTCTCCTGTAACATTAGAAAGTGAAATTATACTGAAAAGTATATAGGCCAAGTAGCTAAATTGGGATCTGTAAGAAATAAATACATTTTCTATTTCATACTTACTTTCCTTTAATACTAGGACTATTAAGCTCCATAAACCAATCGTTTTATCAGGTGAAAACTGGTAATTTAATACAGAATATTGGACAAAGTGAAATGCATTTAAGTAAAAATGTAAAAGACAACCAACTGACCTATTAGATCCTTTGTGGCCTCGGCTTCCTTAAAAGCTGGACAGTTTAACATAAAAGATAATAACTTGGTTAATCACAAGACAAGTAAATCAAATTCCTCCCTATTCATTCCACAGGATACCATCTCTTTATAATACTGACCAGCAGCTCTGGTCAGAGCCATCATGGCACAAAGAAGGGCAGCCACAGTCAGCATCTTCATGTTGGTGATGATTTCAATAAACCTTTGAGAAAGAGACACAGACATGTTAATCATGCACCATGGTAATATCAGCTATCAGTCCATTAAAGGAAAGAACAGAAGAGAGTTTGTACCAAACCTGCTGCAGAATATTGTGTCAAACTGTAGCTTCATGCTTGAAGAAAGGAAAGATCAGATCTTATATACAGTTACTTATCTTGTCATCTATTATACAACAGGGAACTGCAAACGCACACACAGAAACACACACACACATACAGTACACACACACACACACACAAACACACACCCCTGTCATCAGTTGTAATGAACTCTGAAACTTAAAAACGCTATTTGTTACTTGAATGCCAACAAAATGATATATTTAGTGTAACATTAAGGATAGTAGAAGTGTATTTTAATGTACATTTATTTATATTTGTTTTATGGTAGAATTCTGTTCACCATAAAAAATAACAAAGCCATAAAAAAAAGTTATCACCTTCTTTTTTAAACAACTATTTGCAGTTTCCTGTGCGCAATGATGAGTAAAGAACTCAAATTGTATTTGCTCAGTTGTTTCAAGTTTTAGTCAATATCTGCAAGTTTTCTAAATGAAAGTAACTCATTAATTAATAATACATGTACCTACATGCTGGACAGTGGTGGAAGAAATTCTCGGATATTTTAATGTAAGTGGATTGGTTGAACCTTGAGTATTTGTTTCAGATTTTAGTATGTTTTCATAGCTGTGTGTCACAGTGGATGTCATGTTCTTGCTGCAAAACAAATCTACCTACTGGTACATAGTTAAGTAACCTGATCACTTTATCACCTGTGAAAAACATACTCTGTTACAAGTAAAAGTCCTGCATTCAAAATAGGACAAAAAGTATTAGCATCAACACTTAAAGTACCAAAAGCAAAAGTACTAATTAATAATATACCATCAGGGAGGCGTATAATTGTGCCCCAAATTTATTCCGCAGCAGGACAATGACCCCAAACATACAGCCAATGTAATTAGTTTTTTACAACTTGTTTACACACTAAAATGAAAATTTCCACACAATTTGCAAAATTCTACTCCAATGAGCAAAACACCTCCACAGATTTGCACAACATTACACACAATGTCTGCTTCACCCTTTTGCAAAACATTACACACAGTGATTTGTAAAACTCTACACACATTTTCACACCTTAGACACAGATAAGGATTGTGAGGTTACTTCCTTGTCATTACAAAGCCCCGGATTGCCACTGACCACACAAATGAACAAATTGGATAAACACATCCAGCAGGTGTGGAAGCACACATGTGCTAATTTGAAAATGCAGCACTCAGGTGTGCAGCAGGTGAGTTCACCTGTCTTCAACAAAAAATGGAAGGAGCTAAAAGAAGAAGAAGAAGAGTGAGAATGAGAGGGGAGCTCAAAGATCAGATGAAGGAGGTAGAGGAAGAGGAGTAGAAGGACTTGGAGCCTGTGATGTGGATGAAATCGTATGGCCTGATCCAGCCATTCGGAGAGATGATGAATAGTTACAGTATTCTTGTTGCTTTTACAGTAGTTTTTCTTCAGAGTCAAAGTGTATGTACTTCATGCAGTAATTCTTATTTGTCTACAGATTTTATTTGTTTCATTGATTTCATTGTTGGTTGATTACTGTAACTGATTATGTTAAGGAATACTGTAAGTATTGAAATAAATACTTGAAATATTCAGTCTGCAGCATCAGTGTTGTGCTGTGCTTGGTAAGTTTATAGTAGGCCTATTTGTGTACATTCTCCCTATATCTCAAACTAGTCATGAACCATGTTGTGGGTTTGTCAGTATTTTTTTGTCATCTAAATTAAACCTTACATAACAATGTCTGGCCAAAAATCCAGCACATGCTATTTCCTAAAATTAGTTTTTTATTTATCACAGCAGTGTGAAACTGGCTGCAATAGTGTCTGATCATTGAGGACTGTGTTGGTTAAATGAAAACTAATAGCATTTTCACAAATTTGTGTATATGTTTTGACTGAAGTGTGTCATTTTGCAAACAATCTAGGAATTATGTAAATTGAGTGTGGTGTTTGGATAATTGTGATTATATTTTGAAAAAAAGAACCCGGTTTTCAAAATTTGCTTGTAAACAATTGAAAAAAACTGTAAAAACTATCTTTAGCGTAAAGAAGAACAAGGAGTCCTGGAAGTGATGGTATGGCCCCAGAAGACTCCTGATCTCAACATCATTGAGTCTGTCTGGGATTAAGAAGCCTACATATGCAGAAGATCTGTGGAATTTATGAAAAATATTAATATAATTTAGATTTCTCTTCTTTTATTGAAGAAAATAGACTATTAGCACTTCCTTCTTAATTACTTAATTTAGTGATGCATTAATGTGATCATCACTTTAATGTTGCAGCTGGTAAAAATGGAGCTAATTACGGTATATACTGTATACCTACAATATAACATCATCATTTATTAGTCGATGTACATGTTTTATAAATACATTTTTATTTAAGTGCAATATTTGCCTCAGAAATATCATGGAGTAAAAGAAAGAGTAGCAGAAAAACTAAAGCTCAAGTACTTCAAAAATGTATTTAAGTATATTACCGGACTAAAGAGACATATTTCATATTTCTGTTGTTGACCTTTAAGGTGGCAAAAAGAACCTCGAAGGATGAGTCAGCATTAAGGTAAACCTTCCTTATCATTTGTGGTGAGACAGTCGAAATTATGCAACCCATAAAAAAGATAACTGATGAAATCATTTCGCAACTTCTCCTTTGAATTCATACAGTCTTGTATAAAGTACTTGAAAGCAATACTTGAGTAAAAGTACAAGTATGTTACCATGAAAATTACTTTGTTAGAAGTTAAAGTCTCCTTTAAGAATAATACTTGAGTAAAAGTCTTAAAGTATCTGATATTTACTGTACTTAAGTATCAAAAGTAATTTTCTGATAATAAATGTACTTAATTATTAGAAGTTAAAGTAAAGGTAAAAAAAACTTTGATTATGAACTTTATGGCCAAAGGTGTGTAACGTTATCTTCATCACCACTATCGTTGAGGTGGTCATCGTCTGTTACCATGGCGGCAGAGCCTGCACCAGGTGCTTCCATGACACTATCGGTAATTATGTTTCCTCCTCTTCTTCTTTAGTTTTGGCCTATGGTTGTTGTTTTTTTGCCACTTGGCAACAAACAGGCATTAGTTCACCAAAATGGAGCGTGCATTATCTTGGCAATTTAGGAGCAATGATTTCCCAAACTGTTTTTTTTCCAGTGTAACAAATTTCTTCTGATGTTATTTTGTAGTAACGAGTAACTAAGATACTGAGGAGAAATGTAGTGGAGTAAAAGTATACATTTTATTTATGAAATGCAGTGGAGTAAAAGTAAAAGTTTCTAGAAATGGAAATAATGAAGTAAAGTATAGATACGTGAAAATTCTACTTAAGTACAGTAAAGAAGTATTTGTCCTTTGTTACATTACAACACTTAATTCATACTTTTGCAAAATGTACTGTGGAAGATGAGTTGGTTGCAAACGCTGTCCTTGGCTGACCTTTTTAGCTGACATCCTATAACAAGGAGAGCTTAGTTAGTTTTCAGATGACAGTTTTTCCAGTAAAAACAATGTATCTCTAGATGTGTTGATGTTTAAAGTGATGGTATTGATGTTTTTTTCTAATGTTGTATTTGAGGAGTTAAACAATAAAGATAGTTATAGCCTAATATTAAAATACAGTTTCATGTATTTGTCTACGTTTATACGAATCCGCGGAAGTGACATGGAAATTCCGCACTTCGTCTGTGAAAGAATGTTCCACGTTGTACGTGAGAATTTACACAATAAAATACTAATAATGAAAAAATTGTGTTTTATATTTAGCACTTTGATTTGCCTTATATATACTATATAAAAAAAACTACAGTTGAGTGTTTAGAAATACAGCCTAATGGCTTGTTTGACTAATTTGCATTTGTTTTGAATTGTACTGTTGTGAAAAACAATAAACTATATACAAAGAGAAGCATTTTTTATTTTATTTTCCATGCATAGTTATTTAAAAACGCAATTTTCTAATTTTGCAGTTGATGAATATTAATAGAAAAGACTAAAGGGGAAAAACATGAGTATATTTATGTGTGGGACTTAGTTTGATTTGTGAATAATGTTGATTAAAACAACGGTTATTGGGCTAAAAATACCAATAATAACTGTCACAGATTTCGATTTAAGGGGCGGGGGGCGTGTTTTTTTCTTTCGTCGATATCGGACGGTGAGGGAATAACATGAAGGTCTATCTGACGGACCCCCTCGTCGAAAAACAACATCAATTGTACCCCTATTTCGTTGAAACTTGACGCCAGGGTCATTGAACATGCGTCATACATTTGACGAGTAGGGAGTGAGACTGTGTTGATTTTTCCAGTAAAAACAATGTATCTCTAGATGTTTAAAGTGATGGTTCGGAGTAATTTCACCCTAGGGTCCTTTGCACCATGACCTCGAGCCAAACACCCCCCCAGAAGCTTTTTTCGCCTGGGTCGAACTTTGGGAGAGTTAGCGTAGAGTAGCGTTATCAGCTGAATAGCTTAGCACAGGGGCTAATGGATCCAACTTTGTATCTCATAAATGACCCCACTAATAATGCCCGAAATGATACCAAACTTCTACACTATTACAAATAGGTTATGCACTCATAAAATGATGAATTGGAAAGTTTGTAAGTACACCTGAGGTTTAGCTATGTAAATAACACTTGCCTGTTGGCTTCTCGTCTCTGCTGCTGTTGTTGCTACTACTGAGTGCTTAGGGCTGTCTACAAATTACAACACTGAAAAGAGATACAACAAAAATATTTATTAATTTAATGATTAAATAAGGTAATATCTCCAAACTTACGTCAATTATAACTTGTCTCCTGCTAGTTATACTACAGCACTTACTTTAAAAAAAAAAGTTAAATAATGAATATTTTTGTTGTATGCTGTACTTATAAACTTTCCAATCCATCGTTTTATGAGTGCATAACCTATTTGTACTAGTGTAGAAGTTTGGTATCATTTTGGGCATTATTAGTGGGGTCATTTATGAGATACAAAGTTGGATCCATTAACCCCTGTGCTAAGCTATTCAGCTGATAACGCTACTCTACGCTAACTCTCCCAGTGTTCGACCCAGGTGAAAAAAAGCTTCTGGGGGGGTGTTTGGCTCGAGGTCATGGTGCAAAGGACCCTAGGGTGAAATTACTCCGATCCATCACTTTAATGTTTGTGATACACTGAAGGATGTGTTGTTAAGTGTTACATTTATATGTCAAGAACCAAGAAGAAACAAGTTCCTCCTCCTCCCTAAGCTAAATAAAGTCTTTAAAAAGTAAGTACATTTTGCTGATAATACTTATACTGTATACTTTTACTTCAGCAAGGTTTTGAATGCAGGGCTTTTACTTAGAGTATTTTCAGTGTGGTATAAGTACTTTTACTTAAATAAAATGTCAGAATACTTCTTCCACCACTGGTAATAGCAGCTATGATTTAAATTTGGTAGCTATTTTAAGTTATGACAATTTTGGATGTTTTTACATGCTCCTACTGTTTATGCTGCAGCATGATAGGACATACAAACTGGCCAACTGAGGAAGGCATTCCAGGATGATTTATGATCTTTGTCTTCACAGTAAAAATGACAGTGAAAATTATGCAGCAGACAAACAATGATACATCCCTTTCAACTTCATTTGACAGAAATCTACTGTGGCAATGACACATGAAGTTTGTCAGATAATTTTTCAAGATAGGAGTATTATTGTAGCAACCTTATGCCTGGATTGTATTGATTACAATTATGTAAAGGCACAAAGATAATTTTACATTTAAGGCGCAAACCACGGCTCAAACCATTGACCAAAGATGGAGAGGAAGGAGAGATGAAGGAAGTGACAAGACAAAAGCAACAGAGAGAACAGCAACATGCCGTGATAATCCAGTATATGTGAGGTTACAGTGTATTTAAGACAAAACAAACTCAAGCAAATTTGCTTTAATATGACGATGAGCGATGGTATGAGTAGATGAGGGTCATAGCAGTCATAGACACATTGATGTATTGACAATGTCTTAGCATTCAAGTAACCCCCGGACCCAGAGTGATTTATGCATGACACTGAATATGTTCAACGTACAAAGCATCTCTGTTCTCTGTACTATTCAGACTTTATGGACGTGTCTCTGTGATATGATAATGTTTGACCCTGAAGTTGGATGAATAACAGCTATCCTCCTACTCACTCGAGCAAACGTGCACTTGATGTATGTGTTTTGCTGTGAGTCCATCTGCATATAATTAAATTGACCTACAGAAGTTTTGCTTAAACGTGTTTATTTAAACAAGAATTGCCTTCACGTCTGATGATGCTGACTGAAATTCAACTAAAAAAACATTTAGTTTAAAATATAGAAATAAACATATCTCACAACAGCCCGGAAACCACATACCCCAAAAAAGGTACAACTAATGTTACTGTATACAAAAGTAAAGGAAACTATGCAAAAAAATGCAACACTTTAATATATTTAATCTAATGCCTTTTTTTTAAACTTTTTAAAGACTTTTCAAGACCTGCTGTTACCCTGACACAGAGGTTCTCTTAACACTTAAATGTTAAAAGAGCAGATGGTGCAAGTGGCAGGAAGCTGACAAAGGTCGTTAACAAACCTTTAGAATATTGCCAGCATTGTTTTAAACACATACCACAGGCACTAGTTAATATACTTTGACATCCATTAAAGGGTCTCCAACATACCTTTTTGCATTGTTTCGTCTCCACCCCTCCTCGTGGCAGCTTTGCCTCCACAGCGACTTCAGTCAGGCTTCCTGCAGCCTGCTGTTGAAGGTGTGAAGTCTCCATCTTGGTCTCCAGTCCTTGTGCTGTGGACTCTGGTTCTGACAAGGTGCTTTGCTGGACGTGTAGTAAAGTCCATCCAGTGTCCCTGAATCAATTGTTCAGTTCCGTTAATTAAAGCTTTGACAGCGATTTCTGGCGGAATCAGTTTTACATTACAGCCTGTGTTTTCGGTTTATCTCCTTGGCCCTCAGCACAACTTCCAACTTCCATGGGTTCTGCCACTTCAACTCCCATTTCCCCCAACCTCCATTGGTTTAGCGTCTTTTGAGTTATTGACTTTGTCAAGTTCTACCTGATGCTTAGGTTCAAAAAGTTTTTTTCCACACAGCTTCTTAAACCTTGGTTTCAGATTCTTTAAGCATGGAATTTTCTACATCGGGCTAATTCTCTGGAGCTGTGGACTTTGTGTCACCATGGCCTTTCTAACAGCTCCCTCTGCAGGCAACTTTACTGTTTTTACCATTTGAGCTGCTTGGTTGAGATGTTTATCACTTTGGAAACCAAGACTTTTGATTTAGTGTCGTTGAGCCTTTAACTGAGCCTTTAGTTGCACTTTTCTGATTGAAAGATGAAGGTTTTTTGGGCCGTTTAAGCGGAGGCATGTTAGGTGTAGGGAGAAGATCCTTTTTTTATTGGTAGAGGCTTGTGAAGTGGAAACACTGGACATGGCAGGTTTTCTGTGAAATAAAGCATTACATAGGTCTGGCAGGACAAAATAGAGAAATGTAAAGTCAAGATCACGGTCCCAATGTTTTTATATGCTCCTCACTATAAAATAGTAGGGATGACATTTATTACGTCCCCGATGCACACATACATGCTGAGTTTTTATCATTAGGTAAATTCCCCCAAAAAAAAAAAAAAAAAAAATAATCCAAAATAATGGAAGTAGGCCTATGGCAAACTAAAAGTAGAATGTTTATATTGTTTAGCTGTTGCTTCGTTAGATGTAGATCATCAATTACCTGTTTTCTGTGAAATAAAGAGTTACATAGGTCTGGCAGGACAAAGTGGAGAAATGTAAAGTCAAGATCACGGTCCCAATGTTTTTATATGCTCCTCACTATAAAATAGTAGGGATGACATTTATTACGTCCCCGATGCACACATAGGCTACATGCTGAGTTTTTATCATTAGGTAAATTCCAAAAAATCACATTTTATTTCTCACTGAGTCCATCCATCCATCCATCTTCATCTGCTTATACGATGTCGGGTCGCGGGGGGAGCAGCTCCAGCAGGTTTAAGCTAACTAGTGCAGTGACCGCTGAAAACGTGCCTGTTTGGAGCGAGCTGACTGCTTGGCCTCCTTTATTGCTGCATACGGCTTTCTCCTGAACCATTTTACCCCCCAAATAACTTACAGAAGGCCCCCAAAGCACTTAATGTGCAAACCATACTGTGTACTACTGACTTACTGTGTACTTCTTCTCCAAAGGAACACATTGTACTACTACATTTACCTGAAAGAGTAGTGTTACTGTTTACGTTGCAGATTCAGATTTTACTCACAAAATGAACGGTTCTCGACACACACACACACACACACACACACACACACACACACACACACACACACACACACACACACACACAAAGGCTTCATGTGACGGTTGATGCATCATTAAATGAGAACTCCGGGCAAGTTTTATGTTAATCTTGATCGCTATATGTATACGAGTACTGTTGATAGCAAAAAAAACGAGCCGAATCGGTGCTAGCAACACGGAGCTGCTGCAGCTAATGCCAGAGGCTCCCACTCAGCTAAAACGGCAGTTATGGGGGCATAAGATAAAGAGTGCCTTTGTGCCTCTTAACAGACACAAAATGCAATTAAAATGTCTGTGCAACATGAACAGCGCCCTTACATGACAACAAGATGCATTTAGCAACTTAGCCATTGTTTAAATTCACCTACCCTAAATGACTAAGTTGCAAAACGCATCTAGTTGTCATGTAAGGTCCCTATTCATGTTGCACAGACATTGTAATTGCATTTTGTGTCTGTTAAGAGGCACAAAGGCACTCTTTATCTTATGCCCCTATAACTGCCGTTTTAGCTGAGTGGGAGCTCTCGGCATTAGCTGCAGCAGCTCCGTGTTGCTAGCACCAATTTGGCTCGTTTTTTTTGCTATCGACAGTACTCATATACATATAGCGATCAAGATTAACGTAAAAATTGCCCGGAGTTCTCCTTTAATGGCATATCTTTGTGATAGAAATGTCCACTTATTACTTAAAGGTCCCATGGCATGAAAATTTCACTTTATGAGGTTTTTTAACGTTAATATGAGTTCCCCCAGCCTGCCTATGGTCCCCCAGAGGCTAGAAATGGTGATAGGTGTAAACCGAGCCCTGGGTATCCTGCTCTGTCTTTGAGAAAATGAAAGCTCAGATGAGCCGTTTTGGAATCTTGCTTGTTATGAGGTCATAAGGAGCAAGGTTACCTCCCATTTCTCTGCTTTGCCCGCCCAGAGAATTTGGCCAACCCATGAGAGAGAGAGACATCATGGCTTTCAAAAGAGAAAAGTGGCAGTTGGTCAAGGCCCCACCCCCACTCTCCACCTTGCCCCCCCCTTTATCCTCCTCAATAGCTACAGACACATAAATGGCACATTCTGAGGAAAGCTCATTGTGGGACTGGCTCTAGTGGCTGTAATTCTGCACCAAGGCTGAATTTCGGGAAAGAGACTTCAGATACAGTATTAGGGGACCACTAAGGTTTATATAAAAGCATCCAAAGAGCACCATGTCATCGGACCTTTAAAAATGTGTATGTGCACAATGATATTTAATGATGTTACAGTTAGATTTCTTTGAGATGTAAGACGTTTTAAAACAAACTACTAGATTTAACACAGATTCACAGACCAGCTGGTTTAGATGCTTGAGCATTTTAATTTTGCATACTGAAAGACAAGAAAGACCAGTTCACTCTCCAGACAGAATAAAGTTGTGCTAAAAGCATTATTTTCATAACTCGTTCAGTCTGCTCTTAGGCCTAAGAGACAATCCAGCTCCTGTATGTCACTTGTCTCTTCAATCCTTTGGTAGCGTTACAGCAATAGAAAATGAGATATAGATTATATAGATGAGACTGAAAAAACATTATTTGTGCTGTCGACAGGTACTTGATGCCTCTGTGTCAGCCCAGGAATCATCAGATTTTCTTGCTGCAGACAAATGGGAGAAGGGCAGAACACCCAACATCATCCCAGCATTTTCCTTCTGTAAAAAACAAAAACACAGGAGCGTTTCTTCTTTTTACGAATACAAACATCACTACAAACCGTGTCAGACAGAAACCACTGTAGTACTGTCAACATTATGGTTATTGTTTTAAACATTCATAAGAGACAAGTCACAGTCAAAACCATATCAATACAGCAAATGATGACATTCTGATTAAATGTCTCAGTTCATCATTTGCATAGATATAAATAAACGTTTGTGATACAATTTATGGTCTGCATTTTTCCACCATAGTCATTCACATTTACATTCTGTAATTGCCTCTCAAGAAAATCTCAGAATTGACCAGTGCATGAAAAAAATGTTTTTTAGTATCTTACTTTGACCTCTCAATAGAAATACTGTAAATGTACCTCCAAAGTTCATTTGCAGACAGTGCTGACTGCCACGCCAGTTGCTGGGCTCTCCAGGACACCAGTTCTGGTAGGAGAAGAGTGAACTATCACTCCACAGCCAAACACCCTCCTACAGACAAGAGAACATAATATTACATAAATCAATAAAGATTTGTTTAATCAAATGACTGTCAGATTGTGTAAATAAACTAAATGAATAAAATAGCCTACCTCTTGGGCATCAGTGCCTCCGATCCATGCTTCTTTAGACTTTATACTTAAAGTGGTGGCCATTATCCTCTGAATCTCACGGTACTCGAATATGTTATGCACTGATGCAAGGTTCCCACCCAGGGACTGACAGTTTTTCTGATAAACAGACAGGAGTTTAGGGGCTGCAACTAACAATCATTTTCATTGTTGATTAATATGTTGGTTATTTTCCCCGACTCATTGATTAGTTGTCTATAAAATGTCAGAAAATGGTAATGACGATCAGTGTTTCCCAGAGCCCAAAATAACGTCCTCAAATGTCTTGTTTGACTTGTTTTGAAAAGAATATCTTTGAGGTGTCCACAACTCAAAGATATTCAGTTCAACACAAACAACACAAACAAAAAGAACTTTATGTAAAGCAGTGAATCAAAAATCATTCTGATTACCTCAGCTTTAGCCCAAGTCATAGCTGTTGGAAAATACTGGAAACAGCGACCGTTGACCTCAGACCAACCGCTGGGACAAGATGTCGCCCTCTTGACCAGGTGACTCTTTACTGGGAACAAATAAGAGAATGAAGGGTAAGTCTTCAGTTAAAGTCTCTACGTGATCTTTATAAGTTTAAATGATTGCATTGCCAAAAACAAAAGACAAGATCCTATCATCCCTATTCTGGCCTCTGGTTACCAGTCAGTTTCTAGAGTTGATTTGGAAGCTGTAGTTTCACACTTTGGGAACTATTTTGACGTGCTCTAATGTCACTGTGCATTATTTCCCCCGTTGTCCTGGATGCTAGCAGTGTTGGGGCTAATGTTAGCCGGCTCCTGATCTTTATTAGATTCAGGGAAGTTTACACTCTAGTGAGACTGTAAAAGACAACGACTGACCTATTAGATCCTTTGTGGCCTCGGCTTCTTTAAAAGCTGGACAGTTTAACATAAAAGATAATAACTTGGTTAATCACAAGACAAGTAAATCAAATTCCTCCCTATTCATTCCACAGGATACTATCTCTTTATAATACTGACCAGCAGCTCTGGTCAGAGCCATCATGGCACAAAGAAGGGCAGCCACAGTCAGCATCTTCATGTTGGTGATGATTTCAATAAACCTTTGAGAAAGAGACACAGACAGGTTAATCGTGCACCCTGGTAATATCAGCTATCAGTCCATTAAAGGAAAGAACAGAAGAGAGTTTGTACCAAACCTGCAGATCAGAGTTTATATATAGTTACTTATCTTGTCATCTATTACACAACAATGAACTGAAGGCACAAACAAACAAACACACACACACACACACACACACACACACACACACACACAGCCTTATCAGTTGTAATACACTCAGAAACTTAAAAATGCAATTTGTTACTTATAACAAAATTATATTGTATCAGCCGGCAGGATGCCGTTGTGTTTACTGTTCTGCGCTGCTGTGCAATTTTCAATTCAATTCAAATTTATTTGAAGTGCAATATCACCATAAGACATGGTCTCAAAACACTGTACAACAGGGAATTCAGTAAGAAGTTAGGCTTAAAATACAAAATACATCTAAAATCATTGGGTATATATACACACACATAAAACAAATTCAATGTGGTACAAGGGTAGAAAAAGAAGATTGAAGAAGTCATAGTAATGCTCCATAATGTTTTGAAAATAGAAATGTTTTGAGTTTTGATTTAAAAGTGGTGATATAGCTGGCTTCTCTGACATATAACGGAAGGTTATTCCAGAGGTGTGGTATACGGTCATATCTCCTGGTCCTTGTCAATACCCTGGCTGCTGCATTTTGGACGAGCTGCAGGCTTCTAAGTGAACATGCAGGGAGCTTGCACTTATATTTTTTTAAGTGCAATATTTGCCTCTGAAATATCATGGAGTAGATGCATTAAGTAGCAGAAAAACTGAAACTCAAGTTGTTAAGGAATTATGATTCCTCGAGTTTTATTAATTATCATTTGTTCATTTTCTGTATAGACTGTCTTCAAAACTCTCTCACTGTTCTCTGTGCTGTGAACTTGAGATGCAGTAAGAGGCCCATCTAGAGGTTTTGCTTACAGTGACAAGTGCAGGAACATTCTTGTATACGCTTGGAAAAATTCGTTGAAATTTGTCTGTCAACTGAGTAAACATACAGTATATGACTACCTGTCTCTGGTTAGGAAGACAGTATCTCTGACAGACCGTTAAAGGAAAAGCTATACACTACCGGTCAAAAGATTGGGGTCACTTAGACATTTCCATTGCACTCCATTATTGCGAGAATACCAGCTGAGATCAGTTGCATTGTTTTTATAACCAGGGCAGCGGTTTTCAAATTCCATTATGTGCTTACATAATTGCAAAAGAGTTCTCCAATGTTTTCTCAGTTAGCCTTTTAAAATGATATCAGATTAGTAAACAGAATGTGCCTTTGGAACATTGGATGAATGGTTGCTGATAATGGGCAATGTAGATATTGCATTAAAGATCAGCCACCCACTCAGATCAGCTGGTATTCTGTCTATAATGGAGTGGAATGGAAATTTGTAAGTGACCCCAAGTTTTTGACCGGTAGTGTATATATGAAATTGTATGGCGACATGCAAAATCTTGTCATTGGTTACTAAGCATGGTTATGGTAAAGAAATATTTTCATTGGTTTAGAAAAATATTGATTTGGCTGCTTTCCAATGAGCATAGACTTTTTGTTCTGTAACAAGTATAAAAACATTGTAAGCTCTGTGTTCTTTGGGAGATGCTGGGGAAAACTGATCAGATGAGACCTTGTTACCTTTCCTCAGTAACTTCCCTGTGATTAATTACATAAAATAATTGCAATATATCATCCTAACCATCTCTGTGTTTTCTGTGCTTTGATTATCTCTAACAAAGTACCTCAAAAATGTACTTAAGCATTTTACTGGAGTAAACAGTCATATTTCCAGCCCAGTCTCACGGAAGTTCGTGAAATGTTCACGTTATTTAATCTATTGATTAGTGTACACGGAAACTTTTATCTTGTTTTTTTTCTTGATGGTCAGCACGTTTTTTTATACTAATGTATTTCAGTGGGAAGCATCTTTCGTGATCACAGCACGATTCTTTGGAAAACAATGCCAATGTAAAGTCAATGAGAAAATGACGTAGCTTTAAGAGTGACTACGGCAGCGAGTAGTATGAAAGAAAAATCCGCATAGGGAGGTTGGTTGGGGTGTTGCATGGGTCAAACAACACAGGACTTTCGCCCAGAAGACCGGGTGTCCCGCGTCACGTTTCCTAAACCCAACCGTTGCTTTCTTCTTTTACGAAACCCAACCGTCCTGTTGTTGTCCCACATCCCGTTATTGTTTTCCTAAACCGAACCGTCCCATTCGTCTTTTCCTAAACCGCTTCCCTGCTGCAGCCCGACTGGCAGAAAGAATTATGCTGTGATCACGAAAGATGCTTCCCATTGAAATACATTAGTTTAAAAAATGTGCTGACAATCACGAAAAACAAGATAAACACAATTGACACAAATCAATAGATAAAATTATTGTAAATTATGTTAACATTTCACGAACTGCATTGAGACTGGGTTGACATTTCACTCTGTTGTTGACCTTTAAGGAGGCAAAGGAAGTCTTCAAGGATGAGTCAGCATTAAGTTAAACTTTCCTTATCATTCTTGTTGGGACATTCAAAATGATGCAACACCGATAAAACGATAACTTTGATGAAATCATTTCTTAACTTCTAGAAAATGTACAGTGGAAGATGAGTTGGTTGCAAACGCTGTCCCTGGCTGACCTTTTCAGCTAAAATCCTGTAACAAGGAGCTTTAGTTATTTTTCAGATGACTGTGTTTTCAGATGACCATGTATTTCCAGATGTGTGGATGTTGGATGTTTGTGGTGAACTGAAGGATTAAGTGTTCCTTTATGTGTTGAGAAGATTCTCCTCCTTCTTAAGTTAAATAATGTCTTTAAAGTGCTCATATTATGCTTTTGGTCTTTTTCTCTTTCTGTGTAATATATCGTTTTTGAGCACATTATAGGTTTACAAAGTGAAAAAGCCCAAAATCCACCCCAAAGGCACTTACCATCTCCGACAGAAAAATACTTTTCACAAACTGCTCCAAACAGCTCTATTGTAGTCCAGTGACGAACATGCGTCACTTTGTAACACACGTTATAATGCTCGCCTAGCTGCTAGCAGTGGCGGTTTTTGGCACGGGCGAACCGGGCAGCTGGGGGCAGCATTTTTTCATGACTCATGGGGGGCGGCACAAGAACTTAAAAAATATATATATAATCCACTGCACCGCGAAGCGGTTTTCTGTTATCTATCATTTCACTGTGTGGGGATTTGGCAAATCGGCGCCCCCTGCAACTGCAGGCACCCTGCTCGAGAGAGGAGCATTGCAGGACGTACTGTGTGAGAAAGGAAAAGAGGGGTCGCGGTGGAATGTTCACCTCTGGGTCTCGCAAATGGAACAAGGAGGGGAACAGGGGACCACGAGCCTCCTTGAGCTTATCACTTTTATGCATGATAGGGATCTATCAGAGATCTACCCCAACTTTTGTTAATTTTAATAACTTTTTGTAACTTTTTGTAATTCAATGTAGAACCGCCCCTGGCTGCTAGTGTGGCACGCCCTCATACTCTCCTTCTGACTGGCTAGTAGTCCTTACCTATCTACTGCGCATGTGCGACTCCCAACAAAGATGGACCAAAAGTGAGATGCCTCACTCTGTAGCTAAAACAGAGAGTTCAACATACAGGGCCCTATTTTAACAATCTGAAACGCAAGTATCAATGAAACGCAAGAAGCTTTGTGAGCGGATCTCGGGCGCTGTTGCTATTACACCAGCGGGACAAATGACTCTTGCACTAAACGCAAATCTAAAATGGGTTGGTCTGAAGTAGCTAGGTGTGGTTTGGGCGTAACGTGCAATAAACCAATCAGAGCGTCACTTGTTCCATGGGATTGCTATTATGACAGCGGAATTGCCTGGCACACGCCACTGGGAGCTTTCCGCGATGCGGCAAAGTAATAAATGCTCATCTTGATCGGGTGGCGATGTTGCTGTGGCCTCTCTAGCGCATCTCCTCAAGTCTGGAGAGGATTGCTGCAGCCATGGAGCGTGGGCCTCCCGCTCCTGTTGTGCCCTTCCTCCTCCCCCCACTCCATCTCCGTAATATTTTTCCTTGTAATTATGTATGGTTTGCAAAAATGGGAACTGCGGCATCCGGGTAGATGAGAAAAGCAAAGTGTATGCGCGGTGTGCACACGCTACATTATGGCCAAGCATGCAGCCCTAAAATAGCATCTGAATAACACGCCACTGACTTTAGACTAGCACCACTGACTTTAAACCAGGTTTATCCTAGCCTCGTGAGACCGTCCTCATCTCGCGAGCTCCAGTTTTCCACTCGCAGATCAGTCTGGCATCTTGAGGTAGAGAAAATTTGGAGCCGTTAGCCAAACGACCGGGCCAATCAGCGTTGGTTTTGAGGTGGGTTAGGTGGTGATAGACAGATGGTTTATCCAATCAGCTAACCAGTATTTTCAGACAGCGGTAGCCGCTCGCTAATGCTTTTTTTCTCTTGGATCCTTCTTTTGGAATATGGTCCATGAACCTGAAATGGTGCCTTTTATTCCTAAATTCTCGTTACACAAACGGCAAATATCCTTTACCGACATGTTTGCATGCTGAGCTAACGAGCTATGCTTTGCCTGCAGCAGCAGGGGCGGGCTTGTGGTTGTATTTTCATACGCTTCGTGGATCTTATTGGTTTATTTGGCCAGTCTATCACCAACATAGGTGATAGACAGATGGTTCATCTCATCAGCTAACCAGTATTTCCGCCCCTTCCCAAAAGTTCTCCAACGGAAAGTTCCCAGATGGATATGCCGAGCAAATGCGAAGCAATCCATCTGGCGGAGTCAGGTTAGGTTTATCCTGGTCATTGGCGGAATTGTTTACTGAAACTGCAAAATTGCACCAAGGAACATTTGCGCCTGAACATGCCTCCTCTTTTCGCTGAACCGCCCCCGGGAGCGCAAATACATTCCCTAATTTACCGACGTGCTTCTGTGGAGGGAAAAGTCCGCTGTGCGTCGGGTGCAAAATAGGAATGATACATGTGTCGGTGTACAAAGGTAATTGTGCTGAGTGCAGGATAGGGCCCACAGGGTGAAAAGAGGAGCTGCAGCAATGTGTAGTACAACAAAAATATGGTGTTTTTTGAAAATTAAACTATGTAAACCTATTCTGATATAACCTTTAAATACAATTATGAACGTGAAAATAAGCATAGTATGAGCACATTAAAAGCCTCTTGGATCAGCTGGAAAATGCATCATCACAAAGCTGAAAACAGGGCTGTTTTCTGACACCATGAAAAGTTTTAAAAAAGTTTAGAGATACATGGTTCTCACAGGACAGCTATGCTACAAACATGATGTTCTTATGGAATATGATGCATTGCTGTAGATTAAACTAGGAAGAGGGAAACAGTGACACGAAAATTGTGACCGATGGGAACAACAATCTTAGACATTGGTCCAGTATTAAAGGAACACGCCGACTTTTTGGGAATTTAGCTTATTCACCGTAACCCCCAGAGTAAGACAAGTCGATACATATCCTTCTCATCTCCGTGCGTGCTGTAACGCTGCCTGACGGTTCCAGCATTAGCTTAGCCCAGCACAGATCCTGCAGGTAACTGGTTCCAACTAGCCTACTGCTCCGAATTGTGACGAAAGTGACAAAATAACGCCAACATGTTCCTATTTACATGTTGTGATTTGTAGAGTCACAGCGTGTACAAAAAACAACGTAACATGAGACACAGCCATCTGGCTTCTTTATACTTAAAGTGGTGGCCATTATCCTCTGAATCTCACGGTACTCGTATATGTTATGCACTGATGCAAGGTTCCCACCCAGGGAATGATAAACAGAAGGACAGAGTGGAGTGCAACTACACTGCAACTAACAATAATTTTAATTTGATACTTGGGTTATTTTCTTGATTCATCGATTAGTTGTTTGATCTATAAATGTCAGAATATGGTGAAAAATGACAATCGGTGTATACCAGAGCCCAAGATAACGTCTTTGAATGTCTCCTTTAACATGTTTTGAACAAGATATTCGGTTTACTGTCACAAAGGAGTGAAGAAAACATAAAATATTCACATTTAAAGTGGCCATATTATGCTGATTTTCAGGTTCATTATTGTATTTTGAGGTTGTATCAGAATAGTTTTACATGGTTTAATTATCAAAAAACACCATATTTTTGTTGTAGTGCACATTGCTGCAGCTCCTCTTTTCACCCTGTGTTCAGGTCTCTGTTTTAGCTACAGAGTGAGACATCTCAACTTTTGTAACATCTTTGTTGGCAGTCGCACATGCGCAGTAGCTAGGTAAGGCTCAGAATTACTAGCTAGCTGTTGGCAGGATTAGCCGGGAGACTTCTTCTAAACGAGGGCGCACTTCCAACTTTGCGTGGAATACCTGCAGAACAGGGACATGTAAGTAGTTCTTTTGTAGATTATGGTAAACTTGTGTGTGTTGTAGCAGTGTTTTTCCATTGAGAACGACGGGGCTAACGGCTAGCATGCTAGCGCTAGCATGGTTTAGTGACGTAGAAAGCCGTGCAGATTTTGAACAGCTCACCCGGAGACTGAAGGCAGGACACATTCAGAAACGCGTATCTCACTCAAAACAGCATGGATGTTTTTTTTTACAAGTTTGTATGCGTGTGGAAGCACCAGAGACACAAAATAACACCCCAAATCCCATATATTTTTTCATAATATGGGCACTTTAAGCTATAGTAATCTATATCTATGTAATACATCACCAAACGAGGAAGATCCAACCTATCGCTGACCAGACTGCATTATATTCTATATTAAGCGAGAGGCTGTTACATTTGCTATTAATTCAATTTGGTAGGTCTACACTAGACCACACACTATAATTTACAGAGACCCAACAATTTCCCCCAAACGCAAAGCATTTGGTATTTGCCAACACCGCAGCTCCCTGTATGTTTAATGTTCTAACATTAGGCCTATGTTTTCATTTTAACATGCAACAATCACGTTATGACAAGATAAAGAAACGTTTCGTGTTACAAAATATTTTGTTACAACATGAAAACTGTCCACTAGCGACTGTCAGTTGCGAAAAAGTTTGTGATAATGTGATTTTCTCTAACACATAACCTGGTCATGATTTATTAGATACACTTTGACCATAAAAAGAATGGAATCACTGGAGTCATTTCAGATATATTTTTAAAAGGACATAACAAAAAGCAAACATTGCATAGAATAAACACAAGAAACGATCTCTCCAAAAAATTGTCTTCACATTATCATCAAGAAACAAAATAATAAATCTCATCTTTAACCTTGCTAATGTTTGTCTGCAAGTTAAGGACCACCGTTCTTTATTCTTAATTCAATTCTTCATTCTTTACCCATTCAAGTTGAGACATTTGATCTAACAGTGGCCGGACTCTGCACTATAAAGCTAAAGTGGTTGTAAACACAAATTTAGTGCAAATGTTAAGTCATTTCCAAAAAAAAGAGGTTATGTAGCAGCTTTAAAGTTCCAATCATCCAAATACGTAAACAGACTATATAAAGAAACTGTCCTCATGTTTAGTTTTTTTTCAGAATACAACTGATGGAAGCAATGGAACCGTTTAACTCACAGAAGGCAGCTATGGTATAATTTACACATTTATATGAAAAAAGATGGCAGACAGCAATTAGTTATGACCAACATGGCTTATTATACACATTGATGTGTAAAGCTGCTGGCGTTTCACTGGCCCAAAAAAAGTAATTAGTTGGTGTCTTGATCAATCAGAAACGGAGCCTTGAGAACTTTGTTTGGAACTTCTTGATGGTTTCTGGTAATGTTTCTGAAAAAAAGAGAAGGGAGAACACACACAGTGTAAGGCCACGAGAGTGTGTTTTATTGTTTATTTTTGTGTTAGTTTGTGTTTACCTGCAGGTTGTCGTAGTGTCTCTGGCTGCTGCAGTGGAGGTCCTTGGCGGTGCTCTCGTTCAGGTAGAAAAGAGAGCAGAGATTACAGAAATAGCCTGATTTGGGGACCACAAACTCCTGACCTGAAGAGGGAGACAGTAGAAAATTGTATCAAAACATCTGCTACTGGGTTTTTACATTAAGTTGGAAATTTGATAACGATCTGAATTTTCTCTGGTTGATTTCATACATGCACGGAGGGGAACAAGTCCTGCACTGAGTCACAGGCAAAGGAGTTGAGCCCCCGATCAAAGGCAAGCACAGCTTCAAATAAGTTTCCAGATATTTGTGGGTCTCACCGAGGGGGTTTTTGGGTTTGAATGGCGGCAGTTTGACGTTGATAGCGACACAAGGAGACTGAGAACGAGATCGCTTTGATTCAGGTCCAACAGGCTCCCTCCTCAGTTTACTCACAACTAAAAAAAGAGAAGGAACAAACAAACATCTTTAACGCTTTAAAAGCAATCATACAACAATTGAAAAAAAAAAAAAAAAATCCATGCATCAATGTTAGTCAAAGCCATAAATGATTAATTGCTTAGTCGATTGTCAGAATTTAGATAATAATCTGCAAAGATTTTGATAAGTGCTTCATTGTTTTAAGTCATATTTCAAGCAAATATGCCCAACCGTGCTAGTTCCAGTTCAAAAGTGAGATTTGGATGCTTTTCTTTGTATTCTATGATAGGAAAATAACATTTTAGGGAGATTAGGATAGCTTTACTGACAAAAGTAGCAATTTCAAGAGATGTATTTTTCACTATTGATTAAAGAATTAATCAATGATGGGAATAATAGTTACTTGCAGCCTTAAATCTAAAATAAGCATTTACAAGTATTTCATCCACTTTATCAGAAAGATGCATTTTCATTGGTCCAAAATACCAGCTCAATGTGGGCTTAGTGTATTCTCTCAGCTCTCTGTACCTTTGATGTCTGCCCTGCTCCGTCCTGCCTTCTTTTCCTGCTCTCCTTCCTCCACACATCCCTCCAGCGTCTGGTCCCCAGGGTGCTCCGGCTGCAGCTCCTGCCCAGCAGAGGCCGCCTCGATGTCAGCTGGGCTCGCTGCTTCCACCTCGGCCCTCTGGATCTCCGGCTGGCCGTCACTTGACAACGTAGACGGATCTGTGTCCAGTGAAGAGGAGGCATCGAGTGGAGTTGGAGGCAGAACCTCGGTGCTAGCTGGTTCCAACTCTTCTTCTCTCTCCTCTGTTGCAGTCACGGTTTTCCCTCTGGTAGATTTTCTCACTGTGGTAAAAGATAATGAATCGGTCGAGCAAACAAATGAAAAACAAACTGCAAAATAACGCTCTTTAATTAAGAGTTGTGTTTTTAGAGCTTGATCACTGGAAAACAGTGAAGTTAAAGATTGCCGTTTATGTCAAAATTATACATTTTGTATTTTTGAGACCCCAGAGATTAGATTTTGGGTAATAACATGACTGTATAAAAGATATGAATGTATGTGTGTGTGTGTGTGTGTGTATGTTACCAGGGGTCTGTCTGGCTCTCTTCTTGCCACGTCCTCTTGTCCTGGTTTTTACAGCTTCCTTTTCCTCCTCCTCCTCCACCGCTCCCACCTCGTCTAGCGTCACAAAGTTCAGACTTTCCTCTAAAACAGCTAAATGTTTAACCTCACCCCCACAAGTTTCAATGTTATATTGTCTAACAACATTAAATCAACTCAGATTTGATTGTGACTTTTTTGACACTGATCAACAAAAATTTAAAAAAGAGAAATTTTTAATTAATCACAAATAAAAAATAATACGTATCTAGCTAAGTGCTTACACCTTAATCATCAATGGTTTTGATCCTTTTTACGGCTGCCTTTTGAACTTTTAAGAGCAGGAAAGGCTTGAGACAATAATGATCCATTTAAGTAAGCCAGTTTCAGGGCTTTGGCACTGTACATGCTCACTCACTGGCAAGACTTACTGGGACACTTGGATGAAGCCATTGTTACTGTTATTATTTAACACCTGTGCTTCTCCTGCATGCCTGCTGTAAAAAGGGTCTACTGGTTTGAAATCACTCAATTGATAACAAAAGGAGACAGTCAATAGTTCTCTTGTGGCTATAATGCAAATATACTTGTGCCAGTATACTGTACTATGTATTGACAGAACAACACTCACCTGTATCATCATTGTGTTTGACGGTACATGAGGTTTTCTTAGTATGCTCTTCGTCTGGCTTCTCTTCCTCATCATCATCCGCTTCATCTAAAGTCACCAAAGTCTAGAAACAGACACAAGACATCTTTAGCATCTGTAACTGTAGAGCGGTTAGTGTATTTTTTTTTTTTTTGGCTTTAAGGTTAATATCTTGACCTTTACCTCTGAGTTTAAGCAGTCCTCCGATTCGTCCTCCTGGCTGGGTGGGCGGGTCTCCAGTGTGCTTTGCTTGGCCTCTCTGTCGTCCTCTTCTTCTTCTTCTTCTTCTTCTTCTTCTACGAACTCATCCAGAGTAACAAGTGTTTGCAGCTCCCCCTCCGTCATCTCCCCATCCAACTCTCGGCTCTCTGGCACTCTTTCCTCTCCGGCCTCATCTGCTCCCACCTCATCCAGAGTCACCAGCTCCTTGGCTTCTACCTCCATAACTGTGCTACCACATGTTGCTGTGTCTTTTTTTTCAGGTGTTGCCTCTTTTTTTATAGATGTTACATCTTTTTTGGGCAATCCTGCGAGAGATGCACTTTCAGTTTTTTGCTCGTCGCTGTTGTTAGAAATGTTCTCGTCTGACTGTGTGACTGTGGGGGGCTGATCGTTAACCATCTTGTCCTCCACAGAATGAAGAATCTGACATGTCGCTTCTTCTTCATCAGCCACTTTTTCAGATGCCTCTGTTTCACCCTCATTTAATATGTCGGTGTCTTTTGTAGTTGTTTTAATGTCTTTCTTCGGTCTTCCCCTTTTTCCTTTTCTTCTTGTAGCGGGCCGATCAGCCTTAACAAGCTCGTCTTCCAAAGAGTCGAATACTGCATAGGTAGCATCCCAGTCAATTTCCTCTTTTACATCATCGTCACTCTTCTTTGATGGTGTGCTCTCTTTTAGAGGGGCTTTCTCCTCTTTCTTTGGTGTTCTTTCCTTGTTTTGTTCCTGTGATTCTCTGGCAGGAGTGGGCCTCATTTTTCTTGGCATGTCCTCTTTTATTGTTTTTTCATCTGAAGTATCTTTCTTAGTGGCTCTTTCCCTTCTTCCTCTGGTAGATCTTGTCGTTATGAGTGGTTCTTTATTGGCAGTTTCATCCTCCACAGTTTTAGCCTCCTCTGGTTTTTCAGTTGCTTCTGTGAGATTTAATGTAATTTTATCCTCTTTCTTACCGCTTGCACTCCTTCTACCAGACATTTCAGTGGTGGCAACATCTTGAACCGGTTCTTCTTTAACAGAATCTATTATCTCATACACCATCTCCTCGTTGACCTCTTTGTCTTTTTTAGAAACTCCAGCAGTGGTGTCCATGTTAGCCCGTGTCTCATATCTTTTAACTGTACTGAGATGTTTCTTTGATGAGGCTTTGCAGGACTCTGCTGAACGCATTTTGCCTTTGACTTCGTCGTCCTCTTCTCCCGTCTTCCCTTCTCCGTTGTCAGATTTGTCGCCGGCAGGAATTGCTGCTTCCTCAGACTCTTGCTTTACTGTGGAACCATCATCTTGGACCTGGTGACTCTCCTCTTGACCTGTATCTGCTTGGTCTTGGGTAGCACTGTCCACCATTTGGAAAGAACTGTCTATTTCCATTTCACTGTACTCCCGTGGGAAGGCTTTGCCTTTATCGTCGACACTGTCCAAGACCTGAAAGCTTTCCTCGTGCAAAGTCTGGCCTCCCTCGGGTACAGTTGGCTGGACTTCAGAGCTGCCGCCTTGGTCATTCATCTGTTCATCTGTTTGTTCATCAAGTGAACCAAGGATTTGATATTTTTCCCTGTCGTCCACCTCCACCTCTGTATGTTTCCCATCCTCTTTGGTTTTCTTGCGGCCTTTGCATGTGTTGACATGAACATCAACCTCCAGACTCTGGGATTGGCTCAACTCTAATCCATGTCCCTGTAGAGGTGGATGTATCTCTGATGAGGTTTCTATTTTTGTCTCTGACTCAACAGTTTTTTTAGCAAAGCTCTCTGCTGACACTGTGTGGTCAGACATTGCCACTGTGCTTTCTGTGTCTTTTGCTTCTTCTATCAGAGGCTCAGAATGAGTCTCCACTGAAGCCTTGACTGTAGCCACTGATGTCATCTTATCCATTTCTTGTGCAGCGGAGGATGAGCGGGTTCTACACCCAGAGGATGCAGTATTTGATGCTTTGGCTGGAGATTTTGTCTTGCTATGTTGTGTTTTCTGACCAGGGGAAGAAGGGGAGGCAGCCGATGGTTTGGTAGAGGAATTGGTGGGCTCAGATGAGTCCTTGGATTTTTTTGGTGACACGTAGCTTGAGCCTTTAGCTGATTTTGGTGAGGAGAGTGAAGGAGAGGCTGAGCTCTTGGAGTATTTTGAATACCTCGTTGATGTCCGTTTGCCAACAGAAGACACACCTGAGCTTTGACATTTCACAGCTGTGGGCTCGGCTTTGACGTTGATGGTCTCCGGTTCAAAGTTTAATGTGATCTCACTGGAATCTTGTAGACGCTGTTTTAGGCTCTTCAAACTAAAATTACAAACAAAAGGATCGTCAGTCACTTATGAAAAAAGTGATGTTCTCACAAAATGGTTAAAAGAAATAAGAAATACAATTTCCAAGTTTTCATCCAGTGTCTCTGAATTAAGTGTTCAGTTATCTCCTGCTTTATGCCAAATACATGTCAGTGAATTGATATTTGTTACATAAAACCCCCCTCTTTTTCCTGTCAAACTTTTATGGTGCAAACTAAGAATGATTCCCATTATCAATTAATCTGAAGACCTTTTTTATCAATACACCAATAACCGTTTAGTCTATGAAACGTTTTTTTTGTCCCACCAGCAACCCCAAAAAACAAGTCAGTTTACAATGGTTTAAAACATTGCACCTGCCTACAAGTAATAACAGTTAACACATTGATAATTGACATGCTTTTGCAACCTGACATAAATCAATTATAAAGGGATATACTCACGACTCAACATACAGAACTTTAGTCCTGGAGAGTGAGAAAAAAAAGTTGGTCAGTTTAGGTTAAGTCAAATATTAAAAAAAAGCATCAACACACAGAGGCAACCTGCTTTAACAAAGACTGTCGGAGGAAACACAGACTTGAGTAATTATACAACTTATTTAACCCCATTTCATACCCCTAATTTTAAAAGGACACATGCGTACCAAGCTGCTCTATTCAAAGAGTCTGGTGAGCAATTGTTGTATTTCTCCACCACCTTGGTTACACCGCTGGAGTCGGCCATCTCAATGCATATCTGAGGTAGAACGACAGTCATGGTCAAAGAGAGAGAAACAAACGTAAGAATCTTATCATTATATGTGAAGTTAGTTCATTCAAGATAAATGGAAATCAATGAAATTGATTAAAATATTTAGTCATGATTAATCACACGATTGATTATACTGTAGTAAACTACCCTGAGGTAACTGTAAGTGTGGTTAAATAAATTGTGAGAGAAGCCAGTAATCTTTGTTGGGTGAGTGCAGTGGTGCTGCACTGCTTCCTGATTTTCCAAAATATGGAGTGGCCAGAGCCCCAAATCATAGAACATGCGTGCATTCATTGCGCGCGGAAACAAATGGTGCCGTTAAAAGGAATTTGCATTAACTTGTTATTATCGTGTTAATTTTGACAGCCCTATTTAAGACATTTGTCAATGAAATGTATATCTCTTATTAATTAAGGCCTTTTTTGGAGGAAACTAAATTAAAGACTTTTTAAGGCCTAGATAGTGCAGTTCTCTCAAATTTTTTTAAATTGTTTTTGTTCTTGTACCCTGTTGGCGAGTGGCAGGAAGCCAACAAAGGTCGCGATGGACGCCACCTCTTCTATGACCATCCTGACGACATCCGCAGATGCCTCAGAAACCTCCACACACAGCAACCGCTCCTCCAGAGACGTTGGCTCTGGAACTCCCTGAAGATCAAGAAATAGTTTGTGTTAAAGAACACAGATCCAAAGATGAAGAGCTGTTTTCACTTGACAAAAGATTTACATAAGTAATTAATGACTTACAGCGTTGCTCCACTTCATCAGAGTTGTGTACATCCTCTCCTACAAAAAGATTACAAGATAGATTGTCACAGATGTTGTCCCCAACAGAGCACTGCGCTCCTTGAATGCAGAGTTACTTGTGGTTCCTAGAGTCTCTAAAAGTAGAATGGGAGCCAGAGCCTTCAGCTACCAGGCTCCTCTCCTGTGGAACGAGCCTCCCAGTTTCGGTTTAGGAGGCAGAAACAGTCTCCACATTTAGGAGTAAGCTTAAAATTCTCCTCTTTGATAAAGCTTATAGTTAGAGCTGAATCAGGTTTGCCTTGGACCAGCTGAGGGACTTCCTTTGACAGTCTGAGCTCCTCTTTCCTTTCTCTTTCCCTCTGTGTGCATTCAAGTCCCAGTAATGCTTGTTTCTAACTTAGCTTCTGGGAGCTTCTTACCCAGAGTACTTATGTTTTCCCGCCTCTCAGATTTCCTTGGATTGGGGTGGCACCTGAATCATGTTTGCAGTTGCTGCCTGTTAACTTTTCTTTTCTCCACCTGTACCCTATTTTCCGCAATTCTAGTTTTGGTTGAAATGAACAGAGTTTACCGATTTACATGTGAAAATATGTTGGCTCTATACACACTAAGAGTATTGTTTTTTTAAATGGAGTCTGGTGGGTTTAGCGCTAGCGACCTCAGAGCTGTTTCTGGTTAAAAAAAGGTCTTAAATAGGTTTTAAAAAGGCCTCTCTCTGTAGGGATCCTTTCCATAATGTTGTCAGACACGTATAATAATAATCTGAGCCTGTCAGTGGCAAAAACAGCCCTTTTAGTGGACAAAATTGATGATGCACATTTGCCCTATTGGCTTACATTGCAGCCTGGTCTGCGGCTGTTGCTCACAGTGTTCCCCCTTAATACTGGACAAATTTCCAAGATTGTTGTTCCCATCATTCACTTACACACAAAAACATAGGACAATAGGGTTGATCAGGTGAAAACCTCTGAAATTACCCATTAATAAACTCATTACATACAGAATTTTTCGTTTCCTATTTTATTCTAAAAAGGTTCATCTTTATCCTGACACAGTCAGTATGTTTACATGCACACCAGTAACCGGGGTATGGTCTTACACCGGGTTATGCCAATTCTCCCCATATACATGAGCTGGGAACAATGGGAAGAAGGACGGAGTAACTCTACCTCCCGGTACAGTAGGTGGCACTCTGCCAACACACAACTGGCTTTTTCTATGTCAACATTACACCGATTGGCCTCTCAATTACTAAAATTTAACAACTTAATGTTTCATTTACGTATTCTTGTCACAGAATAGGAACGCACAGTGTTCTCGCCAGACGACTGACAACTTGTTCGGCTCATTATATCAGTAATGTTAACCCTCCACTTTTTCGCGAGACACAACGCTGACAGCCTCGGAGATGGACAATCTGTTTAACTATCTCCCGATGTCTGCTGCTGCCTTGGCGGGGAGTAAAACAGATGGACCGCAGGCTCCATACTGCCGATGGCCCACTAATTTGGGTATCACTGTTTAGTTGTATGATGTCATAGCAATGACTACGACTCACAGCGCTGACAGATTTTTTTCCTGTACAATGCAGTTCAATGCTTCAACTGATCATACTCCGGTTAAGGTGTATACATGGAGGAATACCACTAAAGGAGTTCTCTACCTCTGTTAACCGGGTTATAAGAACTCTGATATTTACTGGGATAAGGTGTTTACATGGCGTTTGATCAAATCGGGGTATTGCCTTAACAAATATAATCTTTTATTTAAACTGTATGTAAATGCTCTAAGTGTTACAGCCCAGGGCGCTTCCTTTTGAGTTTCTCCCAGTGTCCATACCTCACTAGATTCGGGATACATGTGTTCCAAGACAAAGTGAACACCAAGCGTGCAGCCATTGATAGAAAATGGATATGCGATGTATTCTCTGACAAAAGCGCAGCACGTTGTCCAACAGGGAAAAAACACAAAGCCCTGGAGGTGAGGAAAGGGAAAACAATTAAATTAAAATAACACAGCTCCATTTAACTAGTAAAATTGCAATTACAACAATGTTTGTCCCGTTTGTCCTTGTAACAGTCAGTCTACTCCTTACCCTCCTCTGCAGTGTTAAGACTGTAATGTTGTAGTACAGGGAGTGAAGGTTCCGTTTGGGAAAATGCCACCAGACCAGTTCGGCCACATCCTCGTACTTGTAGTTTTTTTCTGGCAAACCGGTCAACATGATTGTCGGGATCATGGAACCACGAATACTGGCCTTCTATAAAAATGTTCAAAGAACTAAGTTAAATTCATCAATCCTCATTCAACCGTATAGTAAATTTTGATGTCGGATCAGATTGGAATATCAGATGTGCAAAAACAAGATCATATATGAGAATGCATTGTTTAAATAAATGTCAACAAGATATAGGGTGGTATTATATGCAGATGTTTGGTTCACTCTGAATAAATTAAGACAACTTAATGCATTTTCCAGAAGCCCTGATATGAAATAGAAAAAAATTGCTATTTGCGTGATCAGTCACAATGGAGTCGGAACGGGCACGACAGAGGCAGGGCAGCAATAAGTTTATATCTTGGAAATTCAAACAGCATTTCACATTAAAGAACGAACAGGGAGAATGAAATACAGCTAACTGTGCCGTGCAGCCTCTGCTTCCCAGCAACCAACCTCCTTTCAGCGTCCAAATTACTCCACTTTAAACCTGAAGAAGCATCTTAAAGTAAGTTATTTTTTTAATTAGCCAAGGGTAGTCGTCTGCTGTAGTTTTACTGGTCACCTTGCTATTTTAACATTGACGTGTGACTTTACATTCTCCTAGGTGCTGATTTACTAGCTCCAGAGCCGTTTAAAGACTGACTAGCCCCGTTTGACATGCTAACTAACGTTAGCTAAAGTTAGCTTGTGGTAGTTTAGACCACGGTTAGATTTTTGTAGTATGCAGTTCGGGACTACCAATACAATAATCTATCTGCTTGTTCAGGTACACATTCAGCTAGTTGGAATAAAAAGAACACACCATTATAGGCCTGTTTAGTAAGCTGGATGTGATAGCTGCATTCCTACACTTATAAAACGCAATTCAATGTGGAAGTAATCCTGAAGTAATCCAAGTATTCAGAATACGTTACTCAGATTGAGTAACGGAATACGTTACAAATTACATTTGTGGGCATGTATTCTGTATTCTGTAACGAAATACGTTTTGAAAGTATCCTTCCCAACACTGCACACTGTTAACAATATGAATAAGTGCACCCTGTAAAACCATTTGTATCATATTTGCTACGCAAGTTTTTGAAACCTCTATCTCATCAAGTTGATCAATAATTTCCTTAAACACCTGTTGTATATAATCTGATACATGTATTCTGCCCTCTAGTGGAGTATCATTCCACTACAAGCAGTGAAAGGGATTTTTTTTTTACCTTTTCAAAATGGCTGCTGTCATTAAATCCTCCACACACTTTTGGCAAGGAACAAGTTGCTAATTTTCATATAGTTATGGTAAGAATAACATTTATGTTATTACTATTTTTTTAAATAAATATCTTCTTTATTGAAACAATGCATAATCACCTAAAAATTAATTATTTATATTATAGTTAAATCGTGTTAAAAATGTGTGTATCAAATTTGATACTGCGGGGATTTAAGGTTCTTTATCCCTGAACTTTCAAGTCACATTTTTGTAATGTAATCTACATAATGCCTACCACTATACAAACACACACTATTTTGATGATTTAATTAATGTAATTAATGACTAAAATGCCATCTTAAAATACATTTTGGGTATTTTCAAAATAACAATAACATAATCGCTATGCTATATCGACCAATTTGTGTATTTAGATGTGAAAAAGACTAGAGGAAGAAGAAGTATATTAAAAATGTCATTAGCATGATAGTACAGTACATGGCAAATCAAGTGACATGGAGCAGTTAGGGGAAGATGATGAGGAGGAGGAGGAATGGACTCCTAAGGTTATGCATGATAATGGAAGTTCAGATATGAGGAAGACTATCCAGATGAAAGTGTAGCCCATACAAGCATGGAAGTTGAGGTCCCAAAAACAACAAATTTTTGTACCTAAAATGAACATTGTTGTGAGTAAAACGTTGCCCAAAACGGCCAATGTATCAAACATGATACAAAAAATATATCATAAACAAAATCATATGGCAAAAAAAAAAATTTGGAATTTTGTAATAAGGTTTAATAAACATATAAATTCCAAAAAATTAGAATTTTCTGGTTATTTTATCATGTGTCAGGCTTTACAGGGTTTTAAAGTCAGTTGATTTGATGAATTCGGCTCTGCTTCCGGTTTGTCTCCAGTGTCTGGAGCTTTTATTTGTTATTTAAAGCCAATAGAAGTGTTGCAAAATGTACTTTGGCAGCCGTTATTATAGCTGAAAAGTATTGTTGTGCCGATGGACGATATCGAGAGCCACCAATGCCATGTGTGATGCCATGCCCCTCGTGGGCACTGGACGGGAAATTGACAACTGCGTCGGTCTTAAGGTCTTAAACTAGCAAAGACGCTTGCGTCTGGCTTTGCTCCACTGTACTGTCGTTACACAGCTCACTGAGCTCTGCTTGACGGCACCGTAGCTAAGTGAAAGTGGGTCAAGTTGTAATTTACTGCTTCTACCAGCAGGTGGCAGCATAGCCATATAATACTGTCTATTTACAGAGGGCATTTAAATGTATGTCTGATCGTTTCTATGTTAACTGTTAGCCCATAGTAGTAGAAAGAGATATAGTAAAATAAAAAGTGCTTAAGAGTTGAACTGAAATGGGCTTACCTCAATGTCTTCCTCTCTTCTGACTGTCAGGTAATCTTGGAGTTAAAAGTGGGCAAACAGTTAATTTACTGAATAATTTATCATAGTAAATTTGGTACCATCAAACTATTAGGTGTAATTTAGATCCCATAAGGTGACTTGTCACAACAATAATGTAAGAAAGTCTCTCTTACCTGGGATGATGAACCAAGGAGAGATGGTAGGGAACAAGAAGGGACTAGTTCTCATTGTGACCCAAAAAGGTCCAATGCTGCGCTGTGGAATGCCAAATTTTATTGGCAGCACAGTTGCCCCAGCAACAGCATCCTGACTGTCTGGCAGAACGTTCCAGCGAAGTTTTGGTGCTGTACAAACAAAAGAATGAACCAAATGTCTACAGCGGCCTGCAGTAGTTGTGTTTTTAATCTTCATCATTAATATGTATTTTGTCATTTCTTTCTTCTAATTATTATATTGTAATACTTTCCACTATATTCTTGCCAACATTTAACGCCATTTCATTTATAAAAGTTCTTCAAATGCGGCTGCACAGACTGCATGTGTTTCTCCAACTTTTTCTGATGCCGGTGAAGATGGTTTCATAGTGGTGACAAAGTGAAGCAAGTTGGAGAAAGACTTGGTAGTTTTCTTTTTAGTAACAAAACATCTAGCAAAGAATTAATCAATCAATCTAACTTCAGGTAATATATCTCAGACAGGAATCCATTAACCCCTTGCATCAACTAACTTGTACCAAATAAAAAAAAACTTTTTTTTCTCCCGCCCACTAAGACTTACAACATAATGCATCGCCGTTGCACGGTATTTTCAGCCTGTGGATTTCGTAGCAAGGGGCTCGTTTCAGAAGACTGAGCCAAACTCCGAGCCGATCAGCATCGCAAATGGATATAAATTCTACAAACACCTTCAACCCACAAGCACGCGCACACAAACACACAAACACACACACACACACACACACACACACACACACACACACACACACACACACACACACACACACACACACACACACACACACACACACACACACACACACACACACACACACACACACACACACACGTGACAGGTAAGACCAACAAGAAGTCTTTTTTAAAAGCCACTTAAATGGACATACTTGTACGTGTTTGTTCATACCTTGTTGAGGAGAGGCAGGAAGTGCTTAACAGAATTTATTTTTTCCAAATCTTCTCTGAGCTGGTTGGACTCACACCATGAAATGTTCTTGATGAAGATTGTTTTCGATCCATCGTCACATACTTTCTGCATCAAGAACAGGAAGAGAACATCCAAACCATAAAGTTGACAAGAGGAAACAACCATTCTGCAATGTTGCAAGTAGTTGTGTTTTCTAATCTTAATCATTAATATTTTGTCATGTTTTTTCTTCTTCTAATACAATAGGTATTGTAATACTTTCATTATATCATTCCCAATATTGTATAGTTTGAAAAGAGTGAATGGGAACAGTTTTCTTTTATGAGAGACAGACACATGCTGTTTGTTAATGAACATGCAATGACAATAAAAGGCATTAATTTGATTTGATACATGAAAATATATACAACACAAGACATTATCCTATCCTTAGAGCTTCCTGTACTCCCTCACTGTTTTACATCACTGTTAATAGTTTCCAGTTTTTATTACACTGCCCGTTGAAAATGTGCCTGTTTTGTGGTATTGCTGCTTGTAGAATTCTTCAAAACCAAAAATTGTACCCCAAAATTACTTACAGAAGGACCCCAAACCACTTAATATGCAACTCCACTGTATAGCCTACTACTGACTTACAGTGTAGGCTACTTCTACATCAGAGGAAGAGTGACATTGTACTACTATATTTACCTGACAGAGAACGTTGCAGATTCAGAATTTAATCACACAATATCACAATGAAAATGTAGAGTAATCAGACATTAGCTTCATGGACTCATGGCAGTGCGCTACCCACCTGGCTTGTTATGAGAACTAATCAGCACCTATCTACGTTAATCAACCACCAGAACCGGACTGTTTATGTGCGTGTAGAGAGAGAGAGAGAGAGAGAGAGAGAGAGAGAGAGAGAGAGAGAGAGAGAGAGAGAGAGAGAGAGAGAGAGGTGGTGTTGTCTATGTATGATCGAACACAGACACACATACATACAGATACGCCTCGCTTTATTAGACAGATATTGGTGGGATTAACACAGGCATAAAAATGTCTTGAGACAAGAGTGGCCGTTTACACTTTGTAACACACAAAGTTATATTTAGAATTTCTTTTAAAATCCAAGTGTAACTTGGAAAACTGGATTATTTTTACCAACAAGATAAAAGCAGTTTATAAATGAGGAGGGATTGAGTGTGTTTCACTTACATGACGCATCAGCTTCATCAGCGATTTATAAAACCAAAGCTAAAAGAGAAACATCAGAGTAGGCAGTGTTAAAATCATAGACTGTAGTAAATATGGGTGTAGTCTCCATGACGTCACCCAGGTTTCAGTCACGTGGATGACATTTTCCCACTCAAAATTGGATTTTTGCCGAAAAGCAACTAGTTTGCAGGGATGTGAATGAAGCCTATGGTCTATGCTCTCCTCCTGTAACAACAGCCACCTGTCACTCAAAGCGGAACTCTCTAAATTATACAGTTTAGAGCGTTCTATTTGAGTGACAGGTGGTTGATCTCACAAAATATAATTTAAACAGGTGAGTTTTAAAAATAATTGTCCCCCATAGAGTCACGAAAAGGGGAAATAAGTTAACCGTTAATAGCCGTTTTTTTTGTGCAAGTTTTTTTAGTTCAGCTGTAGAGTTAGCCATTTTAACATGGGGGTCTATGGGGGTTCAAGTGGCCATAAGAGGAGTTGCAGTTTTTGGCAATTCAACGTTGGCTTAATTTTTCAGCACCAGAGGTTGCCACTTGGTTAGTTACTTTGCCACAATAAACCATTCTCACTTAATGCCTATACACTCAATCCTCAGAGTGTATACATTTTATTTATTCATTTTCAATAATAAAATCTGTCCAGCAGAAACCCAAACACATTTAGCTATTAGGGGGACATATAATCAAGGTAAAATTGTGATTTAATTTGTTCCCTTTAACAAACGAACATTTATACAAATCAGTCAATAATAAAACAGTGTTTTTTGCTTACCGGTGTCATTGTAATGTTGTTGACCATTACACGGAAACAAAGTTTGGACCCTTTGAAAGTAATGTTATACAATTGGGAGGCTTTGAGCAAGGTGTAAACATCCTGGGCTTTTGGCATCACGACAAAGGCCTTAGCAAAAAACCAGAAACAAAAATGAATTACTACTTTTATTTACTAAGTACTTTTGCAATAGCATTTCACATCTAACAGTATGGTTAAAATAGGTAAAATACGCTGTTATATATACACTATTGGTGCCTATGTGAAAATCATAATATGCAAACATATGATAATGTATGATCCAAAGGATGTTCAACTGCAAGTTCAAGTTAAATGCAATTTTACAATCTTTAAAAAGAAATTTAAAGATTGCAAAACACGCATGAAAATGGAAAAAGAAAAAAAGGCATTACAATTGTGCAATGTAAAAAGGAACAAAACAAAACAAAAAAACATCTCAAAATCCACTTAAGAACTCATGTTCAACAGCAGAAACATGCAATAAATAAACGAAACCAATGCAGATTTACAACCCGGTACCTACCATGCAAGACAGAGGAACAATATGGAGGTTGTCATCTGTATACTGAAACCCAAAGGGTATGAGAAAATCAGCAAGATCCTTTTCTGTGTAGCAGCCGTTGTAATACTCCGGCAGGTTGGTTATGAGCAACTGCTTACGACCATGTAGCTTATACTTTAAGAAAGAGAGAGAGGAAAATAATTAGGAACAGTAATAGTTAGTTTTAAATTAAAGATTAAGACAACAGCATATGTCCAGAGGAGGGTTGTATAATGTGAAATAAAGTGTTTACTGGGATCCCGTTTGGAAATTACAACATAGGCCAGATGAATGATTTTACTAAGCGTGTCAGTTTGTGGCAAATAAACCCAGGCTGCAAAAAAACTTGTAAATGCTGCAGTACGTCATACAAGTTATTCAAAGAAACCTACTTCTGGTTTTCCAAATAAACAGCTTTTCAGCTTGAGGCACTCTGTGTAAAAGAGACCAAAAACATGTAAATCAACAAAGTCAAAGACAACAGAATACTGATCACATGCAGACGTTTTTTAAAGGATTTCTTACTTATTCTGAATGGACGCAGGCAGGTTTTTACCCTCCCCCATTTAGCGGGACGGGTACGTGCATTGCATTTGGAGGCATCACTGATTGACGCTGCATTCACTGCAGTAACAAGACCTGATCAAATAATGATAATGATCAAATAAAATTAACATGAATATCAGTATTTGAAAAGATCATCTTTTATATCTGTTGGATCCAGATCAACACCCAAAGGTAAATACTTTATTTCATAAGCCAAAGCCTAATTTTCCTTAATTTCTGAAATCTGAAACAATTTCTAAATTACCTTCTTAACTAAAAAATAATTGTGAAGGTGAACCATACATGTAAGGTTTGGGATTCATTTTAGTATTTTCTAACTTGAAAATAAAGAGTAGCAGGTTGGATGAATGTCCTAAAAATAACCCTATGCAAAAATACATATACACGTTTCAACTGCTGACTGCAGAGGAAGAAGTCACATCAGCAGTGGAGATCAAAGTAGTTAGTGACCCCTCTACCCCCAATTGCTTCTGCTTCTTCATTAGCCTCATGATCAACAGTTGAGTTTATGGCACAAACATATGGTCACAATGTCTCCTTCTGTTACTGAGTTTCAGCGTAGAATAATTTCCACAAGTGTTTTTGCCGTACATTATGTCACAGTGAAGTTGACCTTTGACCATATGGATCTAAAATGTCATCACGTCATTGTTGTATCCTATTAGACATTTGTGTCAGATGTTGTCGTAATTAGTTTAGGATTTCTTGAGTTATGGCCAAACACACACTTTGCCAGTGTTGCGTCTTTTAGTGAATGTTAATAGGGTCAGTACTGACATATTACACATGAGGGGGCATTTTTGTGTGACGCTGATTTAATCAGGCACAAGCGGCAGGTGGGAGAGATTCATTGAGGAAGAGACTTGTGGAAGAGATATAGATTGACTGCAGAGGAAGAAGTCACATCAGCAGTGGAGATCAAAGTAGTTAGTGACCCCTCTGCCCCCAATTGCTTCTGCTTCTTCATTAGCCTCATGATCAACAATTGAGTTTATGGCACAAACATATGGTCACAATGTCTCCTTCTGTTACTGAGTTTCAGCGTAGAATAATTTCCACAAGTGTTTTTGCCGTACATTATGTCACAGTGAAGTTGACCTTTGACCATATGGATCTAAAATGTCATCACGTCATTGTTGTATCCTATTAGACATTTGTGTCAGATGTTGTCGTAATTAGTTTAGGATTTCTTGAGTTATGGCCAAACACACACTTTGCCAGTGTTGCGTCTTTTAGTGAATGTTAATAGGGTCAGTACTGATATGTTACACATGAGGGGGCATTTTTGTGTGACGCTGATTTAACCAGGCACAAGCGGCAGGTGGGAGAGATTCATTGAGGAAGAGACTTGTGGAAGAGATATAGATTGATTCCAGAAGAAGGAAGACGAAAGCGAGCAGGATGGAGGCTGAAGATGGAAAGCCGCGCCACCACACGGAAAACATTATTGGAGAGACACAGAAAAAGAAAAGAATGTTTTCTGATCGAAATTACATTTTCTTGTTTCCCAAAACACTACTTTTGTAAATACACCTTTTGAAACCTGAACTACACACAAAGGAGTGGGTTGGCGGATGAGGCAACGAGAGATGCTGGAGCTGCTCAAGGAAAGGGAACAAGCCGGCACTCCCGGCGCCAGCAGCTCAGGCTCCGAAACGCGAAAAAAAAAAAACAGAGGTTTGGTGAGTCAGTTCAAAAGAATAACAATCCCTCTAGAATTTGGAAAGATATACACCAGCTTAGGTCTCACTCCTAAGCTGGTTTACAGTAGGGGTGTAACGATATATCGTGGTACGATTTATCGCGATGCAAAAATGTTACGATATGTATCGTAGAGGTATGGCGATATTATTATAATAAAAAAAAAAATTATTATTTTTTTTTTTTTTTACTACCACGATATAGGTGCTGACACACATACCAGACGGCAGAAAAGCCAGTCGAGATGATCAGTCGCGTCCCCGAGGTCCAAAAAGCCATAGATATAGAACAATATGCAAAAACTGCCTCGGGACACCTCAAAAAGACGAGAGGAGACGAGACGTAATACGCCTCCATAACAGCAGGCGGCGCTAATCTGTATTGTTGCCCAAGAAATGACAACCGGCAGCTTATTGGACGAATGCGTCACATGGGTTTGTTTTCTCCGGAAATTGAAAGCCAGACTGTCATGGCGGCTTGTCAGAATACAATCTCATATTGTACTAAAATAGTTCACTGAAACGTGTTTCTGAAATCATTTTAAGCGAGAAATAGGCCATGCAGTTGCTGAATCTGTCTTCATTTCAGCTCAACAAAGGTCAGTTTAAAAGATTTTCATCAGATTTTGAGAGACTAGTCACCTCATTCTGCTCGCCATTTCCGGGTGAGTCCCGACGGCCCTGCCGCCGACCAAACATGTCAGGTCGGCCAAAATGAACGCCGACAGCCCCCCAGATTGACAACGGCACGGGACACACCGAACAGATTCGCGTCACTGACCTCGCCAAACTGTAACGGCTGTTTACATTCACTGCATTCATGCTCCAATGAATAGGATATGACGTCTGACTTTACATACAGAAGGTTAAACTAAATCTTGATTTATATTGAAGTATTGTACATTCTTTAAGTTGTATGTATAACAAGACAGTTATTGAACACTGTTAATTTTAAATAAATCTGTTATTTGATTTTCAGTTAAATGTTTGTATTTTTTTTTCAAAATATCGTGATACATATCGTATCATGAACCCAGTATCGTGATACATATCGAATCGTGAGCTGAGTGTATCGTTACACCCCTAGTTTACAGTATATGTTAATTCTAACATTCTCTAATTCTACTCTCACTCTCTTCTCCGGGAACCATCACCTTATTGTGTGTCCCTATGAACCTGAGGGCTGTGTTGTCTGAAGCTTACTGCTCCTGGTAGAGTCTCCCATGGCAAAGTGGTCTCAAGTGAGGGGCCAGACAAAGAATGGTTCAAAAACCCTATGAGTAACGAGGAAGAGGTAGAGTTACCCTGCCCGGAGGAAGCCCAAGGCCCCCTTCTGGAGCCAGGCCCAGATAGATCTCGTCAGCAAGCGCCGGGTCGCCGGAGGATGATGGGGCATTGTTGTCAAAATCCCTGGTGGAAGTTGCTGAGGTAGTCAAAGAACTTCACAGTGGCAAAGCCCCGGGGATTGATGAGATCCGTCCAGAAATGCTGAAAGCTCTGGGTGTGGAGGGGCTGTCTTGGATGGCACGCCTCTTCAACATTGTGTGGAAGTTTGGACAGTGCCTAAGGAGTGGCAGACTGGGGTGGTGGTTCCCCTGTTCGAAAAGGGGGACAAGAGGGTGTGTGCCAATTACAGGGGTATCACACTTCTCAGCCTCCCTGGTAAAGTCTACTCCAAGGTGCTGGAAAGGAGGGTTCGGCCGATAGTCGAACCTCAGGTTGAAGAGGAACAATGTGGATTCCGTCCTGGTCGTGGAACAATGGACCAGATCTTTACTCTCGCAAGGATCCTGGAGGCAGCCTGTGAGTATGCCCATCCGATCTACATGTGTTTTGTGGATCTGGAGAAGGCGTATAACTGGGTCCCCCGGGAGATACTGTGAGAGGTGTTGCAGGAGTATGGGGTGACGGGGTCCCTTCTCGGGTCTATCCAATCTTTGTAAGACCAAAGCGAGAGCTGTGTCTCTGCAGTAAGTCAGACTCGTTTCAGGTGAGGGTTGGCCTTCGCCAGGGCTGTGCTTTGTCACCAATCCTGTTTGTAATATTTACGGACAGGATATGGTTTGCAGTTTGGTGGGCTGGGAATCTCATCACTGCTCTTTGCAGATGATGTAGTCCTGATGGCATCATCGGCCAGCTACCTTTAGCACTCACTGGATAATTTCGCAGCCGAGTGTGAAGCGGCTGGGATGAGGATCAGCACCTCTAAATCTGAGGCCATGATTCTCAGCAGGAAACCAATGGAGTGTCTACTCCAGGTAGGGAATGAGTCCTTAGCCCAAGTGAAGGAGTTCAAATACTTTGGGGTCTTGTTTGCATGTGAGGGGACACTGATGCGTCGGCGATTGGTCGGCGAATCGGCGCAGCGTGGGCGGTATTACATTAAATTTATCGCACTGTTGTGACGAAAAGGGAGCAGAGCCAGAAGGCAAAGCTCTCGATCTACCGGTCAATTTTCGTTCCTACCCTCACCTATGGTCATGAAGGCTGGGTCATGACCGAAAGAACGAGATCCAGGGTACAAGCGGCCAAAATGGGTTTTGGGTTTTTCCCTTAGAGATAAGGTGAGAAGCTTAGTCATCCGTGAGGAACTCTGTTCCAGGCACGTCCAGCTGGGAGGAGGCCTCGGGGAAGACACAGGACTAGGTGGAGGGATTATATCTCCAACCTGGCCTGGGAACGCCTCGGGATCCCCCAGTCAGAGCTGGTTAATGTGGCTCGGGAAAGGGATGTTTGGGGTCCCCTGCTGAAGCTGCTGCGCCCGCAACCCAACCCCGCATAAGCAGACGAAGATGGATGGAGGTCTCACTCCCACGTTAAATGTACACACGCAGGGAGAGGAAACAATATAATGAATGTTAGCAGCTAGGTTAACCTTTAGAAGCGGTGTTTTATTTGTTCAATCTCCAAGGTTTGCATAACCTTATAATACCAGTGAAAGCATGTGAATGATACACATAAGAGGCCCCAAAATGGGGCCTTGGGGAACTCTGCATGTCATGTTTTTCTCCTCAGATGTCTAATTACCTATAGACACAAAGTTTTGCCTGTCCTTTTAGTATGATTCAAACCAGTTTAGGCCAGTTACACACTGCCTGCGTGGCATGAGCGTGGTGTTTCTGTTGCATGTCAGCTGCGTGGATTTTTCTGTCTTTACACGCCAGAAACGTGTCTGATGCGGTGCTGCTGCTGCTAGCCTTGTCTGGACACATGTTTTAATTGATAAAATGAAATACCATGTTAAACATAAATATTTGATTTGATTACAGCAAAGACAACGTCGGGAGTATTGGCGGCAAAATAGGCTACAGAATATTTTGTTCTGTATTGACAGGTGCATATTAGAAAATCGATTTTTTTTATTACATTTATATCTGCATTTATATCAAAACCTAGAGACTTTCAAACATCAACATGTCATTTATTAATATGTGTTTGTGTCTAAACAACATATAAACATCTTTTCCAATTCTATTTTGCCTGGAAACGCTTCCAACACGCTTGTGTGTCGCGTGACAAATAGGCGTCGGAGCTGACACGCTCACGCGACGCATCCAGTGTGTAACCGGCCTTAGTGCTGTGCCAGAGGTCCAACCCAGTTTTCAAATCAGTCTAGTAATTAGTTGTGATCAACCATGTTGAATGTAGCACTTAGATAAAGTAAAACTAAGACTTAAATTTTGCCACTGTCTGTATTTAAGTGGATGCCGCTGAAGAGCAGTCTCTAATGTGGTGTGGTCAAAAGCCTGACTGGAAGGCATCAAAGCAGTTGTGTAGTGACAAGAAGTTGTTAAAATGTTGAAAACACATTTTTTCAAATATTTTACTTAGAAAAGAAAGGTTTACCAGCCTATATTTGCTTATTATTGACGTGTCTGGATTGTTCTTTTTCAGGGCTTGTGGGCAGACACCTAAGAGAAGAGACCGGTTTACAATTTCTAGAAGATCTAAGGCCAAAAAAAAAAGCCTGTTGGGAAAATTGTAAGCAGCAGCAGGAGGATTTCAGATGTTTTTTTATGTACTCTCAGTGTTTGTCGCATAATTCCTTTGCCATAGGATCAACAATGGAGTCCGTGGCAATCTCAGTTCCATGTTTCTTACCGTCCTTCATTGCTACGCCATTTGCGGCCATAGCACTTGGTCCTGCTGTGGTGGGCTCAAAAATGGTGGATCCAACAGGTTCACTGGTTTGCAGAGCAGGTTGTGACAGGTCGAGGGTGTCTGGTTCAAAGTTTAGTGTGATCTCACTGGAATCTTGTAGAGGCTGTTTTAGGACTGTTTTAGGACTCTTTGAACTAAAATTACAAACAAAAGGGTCATCAGTCACAAATGAAAAACTGACGGTCTCACAAAATGGCTAAATAAAGCATTTGTTAAAGAAATGAGTAATACAAGTTTTCATCCAGTGTCCCGGAATTAATTGTTCAGTTATCTCATGCTTTATGCCAAATATATGTCATGAGTTGAGTGGTTTTCTCTTCCTGTCAAACTTTAGGGCTGCAACTAACAATTATTTCAATTATCAAATAATCTGAAGATTATTTTCTTAATACACCAATAACCGTTTGGTCTATGAAAAAATTGTGAAAAATGCCTGTCACATTTTCCCAGAGTTCCCGTTGACGATGTCAAATGTGTTGTTTTTTTTTGTCCAACCAGCAGCCCCGGTAAAAAAGGTTAATCAGTTTACAATGATTTAAAACACTGCATCTGCCCGCGGGTAATCACAGTCATCACATTGATCATTGTTATGTTTTGACAACTTCAACATGTTTTGTCGCTGTCGTAACCTGACATAAATCAATTGCAAAGTGATATACTCACAACTCAACATGCTGAACTTTAATCCTGAAGAAGAAAAAAAGGAGATAGTCAGATTAGGTTTAGGGGAGAATGGCAGAATCCAATATAAAAGAGCATTAACAAACACAGAGGCAATCTGCTTTTACAAAGACTGTGGGTACTAACTAACTAATTTAACCCCCCTTCATACCCCTACTTTTAAGGACACATGCGTACCAAGCTGCAGCTCTATTCAAAGAGTCTGGTGATCCTATAATATCATATCAAATACTCAAATAAACAAACAGAAAAAGTAAAAAAAAATAAAAGAGACTAACTGTTTTTGGAGAAGTTTGCAGCTCTCAAGGTGAAGGCTAGTTTTCTGATGGGAGATCCAATCCTAGTATTCAGAACAACGAACACACACCATAAGACAGTTTGGAGCACATTAAAAACTATTTTAAGGGACGTCCCGATCCTGAAGTCCCAACTAAAACTTATTCTTAATACATTTAACTTGCGCAAGTGAGTCTTTTCTCTCAACAACAAAACAGTTCTCTTTAGGATCCCACCCCCCCAACCAAAGAATATAAGTTCCTTCTGGACAACGAAAACTAAACTTAGTGATGCCTCTTGTGCTTAATAGCCAATCTTTGATTTTCTTTGTGTTAATAATGGCCTGTAAGCTGTTTTTTTCTGGTGGAATCACAGAAGAAGTGTGGAGAATTGGAATAACCCACTTCTGTAAAAACAGATGAGAGTAAGAAAGACTGACTTTTTAACTTGTAGCAAAGGGCTGGCAAGCTGCAAGACACACTCTAACCTACACTGGTGAGTGGCCGTGCCCATCTTGGTTTGGAAGTGCCGACATCCAGGCAGCCTGGCGGTGCGTCTGTGACGCAGGGTGTGTGATCAAAGGCAGTGATCACTACAAGCTGATGTACATGATTGGAGTAAGGTAAACGGGGTGAATGCCGATTCCCGATCAGTTAAAAAATGCCGGAACCGGCTCTGATCCGATACTGTGATAAGGACATCCCTAAACATTTTAGATGTTGAAATAAACAAGCAACAATTTCCTAAAGGGAGAGAAAACAGAGTGCAAACTTCCACTCACCTTCATACAAGTAAGTTCTTTGTTACACAGACTACAGGTATGAGGAAAGATTCTCGGTGTGGCCGCCGCATAGTCATGCATCGAGGCTGCCGTTGGCAGACCCTTGGAGACTGCCCTCTTTTGCCTGTTGGAAGGTGGTGGTGTCAGATGAGTAAGGTTCACCAGGCCCGGGATTGGCAAAGGCAGACCTGGAGGAATAGCATTGGGGTGAGGACCACCAGGGATAAACAGCTGACGTTGCATGGCATTAGGGATGCTGGGGATTTGAGAAGCAGGGGGAACAGATGTCTCAGCAGAAAAACTTGAAGGCCACATCGCTTGCTATGTCTGCTGTATCGGATGCTTCTGTGTCTGCTGCTGTTTTATCTGCTCAGTAACTGTTAACCCTTGTCCTTGAGTTTTACTCTGACCCTTAGTGCCACTGGCGTCATTACTGTCAAAAAGTCCATGTCGGCTGGGATGCACACAAGGGTACAGATAGGCCTGTCACCATAACAAATTTAGCTGGATGCTAAATTGTCCCAGAAATGATTGCGATAAACAATAATATTGTTGTTCTGAGACCATTTTCATCTAATATAATGATAATGGCATAATAATGCAGGTACACCTTTTCAAAGATCAATAAACTTTTAGTTCTAAAGAATATTTAACACTGGAACTGGAAGACATTTTAAATATCCACTATTATGAGTCTAATCATAATGATGGAAAGCCAAAAAAGAAAAGGGAAAGGGAAAGGTGGCGCTTGTGTGTGTGTGTGTGTGTGTGTGTGTGTGTGTGTGTGTGTGTGTGTGGTGGGGGGGGCATGGGCACAGAGGGGAGGGGCTGTGTTTGTGTGTGCTTTGCTTGTTGTAAACCAACCAATCAGCGTGCAGCTCATCTAAATATTCATGAGTATACCATATAAGGGAGAAAACATCTTGTTTCATTCTAGGGCTATTTCACAGGGTTGCATAGAAAAGCACCCGGGCCATTTTCAGCCCAACCAATGTTACATACCTTATTCGGAGACCTTAAGGAACAGTCTGAAATACCCTATATAACCATTCGATCACCCCTTTAAGAAACAAACATCTAGCAAAGAATTAATCAATCTAAATCAAAGTAAAGTATCCCAGATGGGACTCCAATTGACACCTTGCATCAACTTACTTACAAACTGAAAAACTAAACTTCCTAGGCCTACATCTATTGTGTACATTTTTTTTTATTTCCCAAAACAGAGACTTACGTAGTGATGTACAGCTGGTGTATGGTACTCCCAGCCTGTGGACTTCGTAGCCAGGGGGTTGTTTGAGGAGACTCAACCAAACTCCGAGCTGATCAGCATCGCGAGCGGACTCAAATTCTATAAATACCTGGAACACACAAGCACATGCACACACATACGTGACAGGTAACAGTAAGTCACTTAAAACAGAAGTACTTGTATATGTTTGTTTATACCTTGTTGAGACCAGGCACTTTAGGAGATGAGATGTTCTTGACAGATTTATTTTTTTTCAAAACTTCTCTGAGCTGATTGGACTCACTCAATGAAATGTTGTTGATGAGGATTGTTTTTGTTCTTTCACAGGATGATGTTGGTTTATTTTCTTGAGACTGGATGAGAGAAATCGCATTTATGCACTTGTTAAGTTAATCATTAGCAAATATAGGCTTGGGTGGCAAAAACACATCACACTCTCTTTACATACCTCCAGTTTGGAATCAGACAGAAAAACTGACTTTGATTTGTGCTCCAAAAGTGAAACAGAACTAAAAACCTGTTGTGGTTGCACCATGGTTGTGGTTGAAGATTTACCAGACTGAGCAAAGAGAGGGAGAAAAACACAAACTTAGACCCAAAAATATTGTCTTGGTCATCATAAACATACTATTGAAAGTGATTGTCGAATGGTAGGAGGGAAAATGCATCTGTATTTAAATTGTCCAATTTAAACTTTACATAATCTTTCATGTCAGGCAACATGATTTTTTGCTTTGTATGTTGTAATAAACGTGTTGGGAGTAACGTGTTACAAAAGTAACACAAGTAAAGTAATGTATTCCTTTTTGCTGTAATGTAGTAATATATTAATTAATTATTATTAAATTATGGTAATATTATACCCGTTCAGTCTCAGTAACGCGAGTTACAATGCATTTTAACCCAACATCTAGTGGTGTCTGGTTTTTTTAAGAATTCACCAACACCGCAAAACATTTCGGTACAGAAAAAAAAAGTCTGTCAAGTGTTATTTCCTATCGCTGGAATTCGATGGTTGAGATGACTGCAGAGGCCGATACATTTGCAGAATGGACATTATTTTCAGGAGTTTTTCACGCTGCGTTGAAGTGAGCTGTCCCGACACTGTTGCCACGGTCAGAGCCAGAACCAGAGACGGTAGGCTCTGGACATCCGTGTCCCAACATGTAACGGTACGTCAGCGCGGACAGCGGTGTGACCGAGCTACTAACAGATAAAAACATGTCAGAAATTAATGTTTAGGCTTGCTACATGTAATGGCATTACATTTTATCAGCCATGGAAAGTAACTATGCCATACTTCAATACAACTGTAAGGTACAATTTAATTAATAAAGTATTTTAATTTTGTCCCACTCTATACTTACTACTCCACCACAATTCGAAGACAAGTAGGCCTATTGTACGTTTTACTTCACTATTAATTTTATATCTTTAATTACTTTGCATTTTCACATTAATTAAACTATTATGAATAAACTAGGATGTATTAAAGTGGATAAAGATATTATTTATCCCGTGGTGAAATTCACAAGCTACCTGCCAAGTCATACTTCTGCTGTTATTTTGGTCAAAGTAACTCAAAAGTAATGCAAGTAGTGTAAAGCATTACAATTCAGACATAGTAATATTGTAATATAATTATTTACTCTTACATGACAGTAACTAATTATCTAGAATTTATTACATTTTGGAAGTAACTTGCCCAACACCGGTAATAAAGTACAATTTTATGCATCTGTTTTTGGTCACAGCGTTATGTGGATGAACTTGCCTCTCCCTTCTGCAGGCTGAGATTTATTTTAGAGAGCTTTTTAGGTAACTCTTTTTTCTTTGCTGTAGAGGAGATGGATGAGGAAGACGCAGTAGAAGATGAGGAAGGCTCCTTCTTGGCTAGCTCGGCTAGTAAGGCAGGAGCCAGAGTTTTAACCACGGCCTCCAGGTCACACTGATTTGACAGAGACTGCAAAACTAGAGGGACGAAGACAAAAAGTGTCAAGAAAATTGCAGCGTTTTGGTTGTTGCAGTCTCTGTTGTAAGATGAGAAATGTAGAGTTAATGATCATATTTATCATTAAGTGATCACAGATTTTTTGATTGTTACTTCATTAGCTGCTGTGGTAGAATTTGCTATGTAAGTTGAGGCAGTGCTACCCAGGCCTCAATCAGGGCAGTGTCCGACTTAACCTCACAACATTTCCAGTCAGAGGCGCCTGCAACATTTTTGCTTACACTGAAGGTATAGCTAAACTTGACGCCTCCAGCATGGGTTTAAATACACCTTCAGGAAGACAGGAACTTCAGAGAGAAGACAAGCACACTGCCTACATTTTCTCCTCAATTGAGATTCCATCAAATGCTTCTGTGTAATTCATCAAAGTCTTCCGAACCTTCACATATGTGAACTGAATCGTGCTGCTCCTGAGTTTTTACTTAACAGCGGTTACCGTCTTTTCTCTTGAAAATGTTTTCTACTCGGTTTTCCATCTAATTAGCATCTGAACCACGGGACAGCTAAGTAAAAATTACACACAATATATATTTTTGCCTAAGAAGCATGGTTTCTCCCCAATAGGCAAGCAAACAGTAAATAGAATTTTAAACATTGAAAACGTTTTGGGAAAGATGATTGACATGGTCTTTATTATGTTAATCTTCTTATGAAATGAACCTTCACTGTAATTCTTCAAACTGTCTCTGATCATAAAATAAGTCTTTAAACATGCTCTTAAATTTCTCAAACCTGTTGATTCCAGTAGTTTCTCTGCCAGGTTCTCTGCACTGATCGAGTCATTTTGTTGAGGGGATTGTCTCTGATCGCTACTTGTTGGTGGCCAACGTCCCTCGTGACTCCTCCTTGGAGATGATCGTCTCTCACGGCTTCTCCTTGGAGATGATCCTCTCCTTGGAGATGATTGTCTCTCATGGCTACTCCTTGAATATGATCGTCTCTTCCGGCTACTTCTCGGAGATGATCGTCTCTCACGGCTCCTCCTTGGAGATAATAATCTATTGTCTCTCCTCCGTGGTGAGGACCGTTTCTCGTCTCTCCTCCTCGGTGACGATTGTCTCTGGGGGCTCCTTGAGCATGACCGATAGCGGGATGAGATAGGGCGTTCATACCATGGGGAACAAGAATTAGACCGGGACCTGATGAAAGTACAGGTGAAATGACAATTATAATCTATAAAAATGGCAAACATTTCACAGCCAGTCTTGATAACTCAGGGAGTGCCTGACCAATCTAAAGAGGTTAAAATGCTGATGTTGATGCAGTTTTTTTATTTGTTCTGCAGGAAGACATTTAGTAATTTCACAATCAGGTGTGTTGAAATGTTATTGCACATCTCAGAATTTACGTGTCACAGACCTGCGAGTATATCTGGAGCTTTGCGGTGAACTCGATCTGCTACTGCTTTTCTCTTTTCTCCCTGAGCCATGACGGCGACGGGGGCTAGACGAGTGAGAACGGGAGGGGTTTCTTTGCCTGACTTTCTGGTGATGATGCTGGGAAGTCAAAATACAGGTTGAGGGCGAGAGCTTGGCATCTTTACCTGCAGCACTGAAGAGAACAATGGACAAAATAAGCATAATGAACAAAAGGAAAAGACATTTTGCCAAAATCAGCAGGGTACTAGTTAATAACGGAGTGTGGTTGCAATATGTTTGAACACTAAAGCCTGGCAGACATTGGATGGATGGATTTGGATGGATTTTACACCTGAACTGGTCAAATTGGGCCTGAATGTTCCATGTTGTGTCCATGCAGAAAGAAAAATCAAAACATGTGGTGTAAGTTGACACGTGTGCTTCTGTGTAATTCATCAGAGTCTCCCGAACCTTCTTCACGCATGTGAAATGAGTTGCTGCCCAGCTAATAAAATTTACCTGGGCCTGGTTTCAATCGCACCATCCCACTCTGGGTATCTGTGGAAAAAAAAGCAATGATTATGAAAAAATAACTCAAATTAACAAACAGAAAAAGTTAAAAGAAAAGAAACTGACTGTTTTTGGAGAAGTCTGCAGCTCTCAATGTGAAGGCTAGTTTTCTGATGGGAGATCCAATCCTAGTATTCAGAACAACGAACACACACCATAACACAGGCCCCATTATCATCCCAACAGTTATCATCTTCAAGATCTCATTTTTGTAATTGTTTGTCAAAAGATATATTTATTCAACATTACAGCAGCCTTAAAGAAACAGTTCCTCTTTAAAGTGTGTCCTTTTTTGATGGTCTGTTGAGCGTCTCAAGTCCAAGTTCAATTTAAGTCCAATTCCATTTATCGGCTTTTGTGTAGAAGTAAAAATTTGTGTTGATATCAAAAAGTCTAAAAAATCTTAAGAAAAGATCTGGTTTCTTTAAATCTTCAGCCAACAGCAGTCTTCCGACATAACAGAAACAATAAGCACTGAGAGTTGGGTTGGGTACCGAACTCTACCAATCGATTCACGTTAAATCAAACGGTGCGAAATAGAGAAAACTACATCGTACAAGTCACAATGAGTCAAGGTAAAGCCGATAAAGTGGTTGCAAGTCTGGTTACAGTTTTAAAAACTTCACGCAGACATTGTTCGCTGCAATATAATATTAATGGCGTGCCGAAAGCTGTAGCGGTGCTGTTGACAACAGCAATGCTCTAAGTAAATAGGAATATTAATATGTACATGATCGGAGTAAGGTAAACTGGGTGAATGCATATCAGCTAAAATTTTTTTAGATGTTTAAATAAACAAGCAACAATTTCCTAAACGGACAGAGAACAGACTGCAAACTTCCGCTCACCTTCATACGAGTACATTCTTTGTTACACAGAGTACAGGTATGTGGAAAGATTCTCGGCGTGGCCGCCGCATAGTCGTGCATCATGGCTGACGTTGGCAGACCCTTGGAGACTGCCGTCTTTGCCGTAGGCTGACTGTTGGAAGGTGGCAGCGTCAGATGAGAAAGGTTCACCACGCCCGGGATTGGCAAAGGCAGAGCTGGAGGAATAGCATTGGGGTGAGGACCACCAGGGTTAAACAGCGGACGTTGCATGGCATTGGTGATGCTGGGGATTTGAGAAGCAGGGGGAACTGATGTTGCAGCAGAAAAACTTGAAGGCCACATCGCTTGCTCTGTCTGCTGTATTGTATGCTTCTGTGTTTGCTGCTTTTTCATCTGCTCAGCAACTGTAGACCCTTGTCCTTGAGTTTTACTCTGATCCTTAGTGCCACTGGTGTCATTACTGTCAAAGATCACAAGGCCCTGTCGGCTGGGATGCACACCATGGTACAGAGTGGGGGGTGGTTGGGTTTTCATAGACTGCTGAACTGCGCCACTGGCGTCATTACTGTCAAAGATCACAAGGCCCTGTCGGCTGGCATGCACACGAGGGTACAGAGTGGGGGGTGGTTGGGTTTTTATTGACTGCTGAACTGCCTCTGCTTCTTTCAAAGGAAAGGGTTTCGGGGCTTCAGACTTGAGAGCTCGGATGTCGGTGTCTTTCTTTGGCAGAGAGAAAGAGCTGAGGACTGTTTGGGAAGTCTGTTTTGGTTGGGTCAGCAGTTGTTCGGTCTGATCATTGCTTGGGTAAACCACAGAGCTCATAATTGAACTATGCCAAGAGCTGAGGTTGGAAACAGAACTTGCGTGGTCACTCAAAGAACCCAAGGCACTGCTTTTCACCTCTGTTGTATTTGTTTGCAGTGGTTCTCTAATGTGTTGGCTACTATCGTAAGTGTCTACCTGCAACACATTTCCAGTTCCAACACTGTTAGCTTTACTGCTACAGGTCCTTCCAATCTCATCCCCAACCGCTCCAGTATTATTGCCTGTATGTTCGCCAGTATGTTCATAGTCAATCACTTTACTCTGCTGGAAAACAGCTGATGACATTTCCTCCTGGTGCGTCCCTGCCTCTCCAGACCTGCTCAAACTGTGACTGTCCATTGCTCTCACACTTCTGGTGGGTTGGGGTTGGGGTTTTGACTGAACTGCAGTTGAAGCTCTCTTGGTCTTCTTGATGCGGATTTGCCGCAAGATTAACGGCAGGTTAGCAGGGGTGATCTGGTCTTCAGGATAGCAGATGAGATGTTCCAAGTCCTCTTTTTCAAGTCCAAAGTGTTGAAGAATGTTAGAAGCGGATTCAGAAGAGTACTTGGGTTGACTGGACTCTGTAGTGGCCGCAGGTTTGTCTGGAATAGACTGCTTATCATGTTCTCTTTTACTGGAGGCATTAAACATACTGTCACCACCACTTACATAGTTAGATGAAGCAGATGATGAATACAATTTTGAGGGGTTATCAGCAGTGGACCTGTTGTAGTTCAATGACCAGTCCAAGGAGTTACTGCAACTTTCAACACCAGGTTGTCTATGTCCTAAAGAGGCAGAGGTTGAGGACATTTGGTAGGAGACCATCCCTGTGCCTGAGGAGAGAAACTCATTCCTTTGAGTGCTGGTAAAACAAGTGCCCTGGTCTATGGGCTGATGCATTGGTTTGCCAAGAAGTCTTACTTCCTCTCTGGCTCTGCTAATATGCATGTCTACAGACCTCTCTATGTTCTCGTCTATTATGGCCCTACTCTGCTCAGGCCTGTAGTTCATTGACGGGAGCATTCCCCCAGAGTTGGCATGAGTCCCAGAAGAAGCTCCAGGAGAGTTGAAGCTGGACCCAGGTTCAAGGTGAGAAGATCCCATCCGAGGGTCCCTTTCTGCCGGTATGCTGGAGAGTCCATACTGCCCGTGGTTGGAACTTTGGTTCCCAGGGGCATAGGGGTTATACAGGGGATGGGACATGGTGTTTGCAAACTTAAGAAGGTTAAGGAGATTGATGGCTGCAGCAGTTGGGGAGGCGGGTGTTGTGGGTATGTAGGGAGCAGGTGTGTTGGAGATGTCTGTCAATGTTGCAGCATGGCTGCCGACGGTCAGTGGTAGCTGGGCTTTCAGGTAAGTCAGCCGCAAGGTGGCAGCATCCTGGTAAATCTGCAACAAGCTCCTTGGGATCCCTCCAAGTAGGGGCTCGTTAGGGCCCCAGGAGCAGGAGAAGGTGCACAAGGCTAAAAAGTTAAAAACAAAAGTAGGGATTATTAACTGGGACTGGAATTTCAGCTTCATGGATGGGTAAAATCCATCATCTGGAAGGTCTTGTCTTGAGTAGTCTACTCTGGTGCTGTTGGACATACATCATTTTTTTCTGTTTCACTTCCATGTCTTTACTAGCAAGAAAGAACCAGTCCCACCAGGATTTTGCTGCCTTTTTTGAAGATTGTTGCGGCCCAAAATGCCTGATTTTGTGGGAGCTTTTGTAAAAAATTGCAATAAAAGTTGCAATGTCTTTTGTATTTTTGTTGCAATGAAGTTGCGGGAGACAGTGAAAATTCTGCTACTATGGGCTAACAGTTCGATCAGACATACATTGCAATGCCCTCTGTAAATTGACATGGCTATGCTGCCGCCTGCTGGTAGGGGTAGTAATTACAATTTGAGCTACTTTCACGGCGTCATAAAGAGACTCAATCAGAAGTCTGTGATCTGCAACGACAGTACAGTGGAACTTTTGCCTTTAACAGAGCGACAGTAATAACCTAATTAATACACCATCATTACTGAGATTAAACTACTTTCGCCGTTATATTTGCACTGAATAACACATTCAATAAACAAGAACTCATAAGAAACATAACTCTTACAGCACACATGAACAGATGCGCAATATTAACTCACACATAAAATAGCACCCTCGTGAATTAGCCTACTGTTGCTAACTCATAAATCCTGCATAACATCGTCCCGTACCTACAGGACATCAGACTTACTTATTGATGCACAGCAGTGTCCATAAAGTTAGTCCAATGAGGGAAGAAAGGAAAGTGTGACAGTGTTCCACGCTAACGCCTTTTCTCTCTCAACTACCGCATGCTTAATTGCGTTAATAGTCCAGGGCTGCTACTGACAGGGAGAGAGAGAGAGAGAATGCATCACTACAGCCAATCCAGTCTGCTCAAAGCGATGGTCTTTTTTACAAATAGGTTGCACGTAAGGGGAAAAAAAGTATCTTCCACTTAAGGGGCCCTATCTTGACTTGCACCCTGTGCAGCACAGTGCAAAGCCCGACTCAAGTGTCAATTTACCATCCAGCGGCCGCAACTAGGATTAGTGTGTGTTTGACAGGGTGGGGGGCGTGGCATCACAATGGTGGCTCTCCATCGTGATGTTGGCCAGCCACCATCGGTGTGGATGCGGTGTTTTGTACAGTTTTATTAGTACAGTTAATCCCAAGGCAAGAACACCAGCAATATGCTAGCTACTACTAACGGTAGCGTCGGAGCCTGAAGTGACTGTGCGAGACACACAGCGCAAGAATTCACGAGGGGAGGGGCTGGAGGCAGGTGGTCTGAGTGCGCTGTAAAAAATGTCGCCTATTCATGTTTTTAACACTAGGCTGCCCGCAGATGCGCCTGCTTATTAATCGGCTTGATATACTGGGATATTGGCAGATGCCGATTATGTAAAAGAATGCCAAAAATTGGCCGATTAATCGGTCGACCTCTACACCACGGTAAAATTTCCAGCGCCACGGTATCAGAAATAGGGCAGACGTACAACAGGGTTTCCGCTATGTACACCACGCACCACCGTTCCTTCGATTGTTTATAAAAAGTCATAAATTCGTAGAGCCGTCTGCTCTACTGAATTCAAGCAAACTGTCATTCGCTCTTTCTCCCCCTAAGGTGAGCAGAGCAACTGGAACAGTGACAGGACATCAACACTCGCAAAGTCATGGCAACCAAATAAACAACAGGGAGAGTACTAGCTAAGTGATAAACAGCAACGAAAGCCGCGACATGAAATCCGCATTCACGCGGGTCCCGTGAAATTTGACAGATAGTTTATTGGAAAATTGTGTTGGGCACGCTGACTTTGATGAATTTACTGTTAATCAGACCCCAGATGAGACAAGAAGCTAATGTTAGCTAACGCGGCTGTGACGGTCCCTCTGCCTCTGACTCCCGTTGCAGGAGACGTATACCTCCGACATGCTGTATTAACGTTACTGTTTCAAAACCGTTTTCCAGGTTAGTGGGGGTGCATACCGCTCAAAACCAACATGAAAAACGTTTAGTTTTGTTGTTAAACTGTGTGTAAAGCTGCTTACACACTGACCAGACGGCCGACCGTTGACAGAAAAGCCAGTTGAAATGATCAGACCAAAAAGACGAGACGAGACGTAATACATCTCTATAACAGCAGGCGGCGCTAATCTGTATTCTTGCCCAAGAAATGAAAACCGGCAGCTGATTGGACGAACGCGTCACATGGGTTTGTTTTCTCCGGAAATTCAAAGCCAGACTGTCATGGCGGCAGTTCAGAATACGATCTCATATTGTACTAAAATATTTCACTGAAACATGTTTCTGAAAACATTTTAAGAGAGAAATAGGCCATGCAGTTGCTGAATCGGTCTTCATTTCAGCTCGACAAAGGTCAGTTTAAAAGATTTTCGTCAGATTTTGAGAGACTCTAGGTCAGGCTCATTCCGCTCGCCATTTCCGGGTGAGTCCCGACGGCCCTGCCGCCAACTGAACATGTCAGGTCGGCCAAAATGAACGGCGACAGCCCCCCAGACTGACGACGGCACGGGACACACCGAACAGATTTGAGTCACTGACCTCGCCAGACTGTCTAACGGCCGATAATCGGCACTGTGTGTCAGTACCTTTAAATGAGCGGTGACGTTAAATCACCCTACGGTACCGTCTATTTGCTGGATGGTTTCAAGGTAACGGACGGCAGATAACATCAGCAGATAAGCCCGTACACTGACGTTCAATACCCCCCCCCAAAAAAAAATTCTAGAGGAAACACTCTATTTTTGTTTTTCATGTGTTAATCATGAAAGCTGAATGACCTTGCAAGGAGCACAGAATGCATCCAAGGGCAGAACGCATAATGTGGAGTATATGCAGGGCCTGCCCAGAGATAAGAAAGCTACTGATTGCATGAACCAAATAACTAACTTGACTCCCAACTCCTTTAAAAAGCCACTGTTCAGTAATTTTCTGTACTTACGCTAAAGTGCTTTAAACTGACTCTGCTTGCGCAACTCCAGTGATTTTGTCCATTCTTTGACAAATAATTATCCTTACACCAATCAAATCCAAAATCAAGTCACTTTACCGATAAGAATGATTTTTTAAATGACAAACAAGTTTGAGGTTGTAGCCTGGCTGTCCGAATTTTTTGGTGAGCAGGTCTTGCATTCAGCAGTTTGCTTTTTCCTTCTTGCATGACATTTTTAAATCCAAAAGTGATTAAATGTGGCACAGACGCAGCTATTGTGGTAGTCTGGTCCGACTAAGGAGGCTTCATGAGGGGTCTTTGATGTTGCAAGGAATTTGACTGACAGGCAATCCAATCATGAAAATCACATACCGGGGAGCTTTTTGAGTCACCCAATCACGATTCACAGTTTGCTGTCCCTGCAAAGCATACTTGTTAGACAGAAACGTGACATTAAATCATATTATTTTATATTTACAGCTAACAATCTTATGAATACACACAAGTCATCCGAGTCATCATGCCTCAAGTCAAGTCTTGAGTCATTACCTTTCAAGTCCAAGTCGAGTCTAATGTCATTTATTTTTTGTCAAGTCACAAGTCATCAAAACTGTGTGAGTCGACTCAAGTCCAAGTCACCAAGTCCACATCTCTGCTAAGTAGTAAAGGCAAATAATAGAACAGCTAAGACAGCCTGGTAAGTTCAGAAAATTACATTAATTTACTGTAATGCAGCCTTTAAAATCAGGAAAAGACAACATTTCTGCCATATTACGATATCCAAAATCTAAGACGATATGTATAATCTCATATTACGATAAAATATAAAATGAAAAAGATGACAACATGAATATGCCTCTAAACTAAATCAACACCTTTCTTAGTCTGAAAAAAACGTTGTAAACAGTATTGCTGACATGCTGCAATTAATGCATCAGCACTTTGAGATCTTTTGATGAAAATGTATTATTTAGTATTACATTATAATGTATCAATTCCCTTGCATAACCATGTGCACACTGCTTTTTTTTTTTAACATGTTAAAAAAAAAACATGTTGACATATTATACGTTTTCAAATATACAACTCCTGAATAGTGTGAACTACGTGGGAGCTAATAAAACATGGGCTACCCTGAAAACGTGACATTTTTGGAGTCTTTAAAAAATATATTCTTTCTGATTTATTCTTCGGTAGCCTGAGTAACTTTAACCGTTGTTCATTATAATAGGGTAATTCCTGTATAGTGCATGCACTTGTAGCTGTTACGCATCTTTATAAGTCACTTTGAGTCTCGCAAGCGCACAACCGTTTAGTTTCTTGCGTTAAACACAAACTTCTAGAGCGCATGGCTAAACTATTATTACGAGCTCCTGCTAGCCAGCACTAACAGCCACAGTAGTTTCCGGGAAGAGTTATAAACAAAAGGTTTTCGGTTGACAAACAGTTGCAGCGACTTTGCACAGTATTTCACTTCGTGTTTAAATAACAATGTTTTGTCACATACCTTCCGTTATTTACGTACACCTGTCATCTTCGGTGCCTTCCATAGATATATGGGTGCCTTCGTGAGAAGGAAAGGAATCTCAACTTCGTAGACTTCCTGTAAGGTGGCCTTCAGAGTAAAAGCGCTAACGTTTGAAGACCATCTGACCTGCCGTCCAATTAAAGTTATATTTTAACTCACTTTCAGGCTGATATATAAAGGAATGTCTGTTTACACAGACTAACTTCAATTACTTATTACTTAATTAATATCAGACCATTCTGATGTAGGATCTCAAATAAAAGCTCTCGAAAATGTCCAATTAAGGCTATATTTTAACTCTGACTAATGCTGATCTGAAAAGGAAACCTGCTGTTTACACAGACTCATTTCAGATTGATAGTAAACCATCTCAGACTGTCACTCAGGTAATATCAGACCATTGTGATGTGATTTCAAAATAAAAGCCCTTAAAAATGTCCAAATTAAGGTTATATTTTAACTTATATTCAGGCTGATATGAAAACAAACACACACACACACACACACACACACACACTTTAGGATTTACCAGAGATAATTTTAATCACAGAATAAAAATGGCATGTTACACCTGCATGTGCAGAAACCATGCTGTGCCATTTCAGATATGGTTTCAAAATGAGAGAAAAACAAACATCCCAGAAAATACCCTATGCTTTTTGTTACTTTGATAGTTAAATAAATTCACAAGAAAAAAAAAAAAATCTCTCCAAAGGAAAAACAATAGGAAACTGTTTTCATACAAAAACAAAAGAAATACTTCTCATTACGTTTAAACTTGCTAATGTTTGTTTAACAGTTAAGAAACTGTGGTTAGTTCTTCACGAATTCAAGCTGAGACATCTGCTCCAACAGTGACGGGAATTTGCACTTGCATGGTTAATAAAGCTAAAATTAACACTTATATGACCTTTATACATCATTTGCTGAATTAAATTCTAGGCTTCATTTATACAATAATAAAAACAAGTTAATAGGCTGCAAGAGAAACAGTTTGTTCTTCTAAAAGGTGCTACATGCTAATTTATTTGGATTTTGTTTCTCATTAACCGATTAATTTTACTACAGTGCGCAAAAGAAACTAAGTACTGTTATTAAAACCACATTCTTCCTCAGACCCATTGCTTCCTGCAGTAAAGTTTCCATCTAAATTTGGTGGGTAAAAGAGGTCATGTAGCACCTTTTGAAGCTCCTAACATCCAAATATGTAACCATTACAAACTTTATGATGAAACTCTGCTCATGTTTCCGGTTTTTCCACAACACAAATGTCCGTGTGACTGTAGGCTGAGCAAGGCACCAAAACTGTAGAGTTGGAGGGAGTTTGAAACCCAATTGGGGGCAATGTATGCTAAAATGTTTAATACGTATTATGGTAGATGTATACTTTAGTCATTTATATGAATAAAGATGGCAGACAGCAATTAGTTATGACCAACATGGCTTATTATACACATTGATGTGTAAAGCTGCTGGCGTTTCACTGGTCCAGCTTTACTCTTTTTCACATTTGTGACAAATCGGGATCAATCAGAAACGGAGCCTTGAGAACTTTGTTTGGAACTTCTTGATAGTTTCTGGTAATGTTTCTGGAAAAAAAGAGAAGGGAGAACACACAGTGTAAGGCCACAAGAGTGTGTTTTAGTGTTTATTTTTGTGTATGTGTTTGTGTTTACCTGCAGGTTGTCGTAGTGTCTCTGGCTGCTGCAGTGGAGGTCCTTGGCGGTGCTCTCGTTCAGGTAGAAAACTGAGCAAAGATTACAGAAATAGCCTGATTTGGGGACCACAAACTCCTGACCTGAAGAGGGAGACGGTCAAAGTGAAACAGGAGGAAAAGTGTGAGAAAAAAAAACCCAAACATCTGCATCTCGTTTTTAAATTAAGTAAGAGTGTGTTCGTGGGTCTCACCGAGGGGGTTGTTGGGTTTGAATGGCGGCAGTTTGACGTCGATAGCAACACAAGGAGACTGAGAACGAGATCGCTTTGATTCAGGTCCAACAGGCTCCCTCCTCAGTTTACTCACAACTAAAAAAAAAAAGAGAAGGAACAATCAACCTGTGAATCATGTAAGCCCCAACAATCATACATTGATATTAAAAAAAAGGTTTTTTTTGCCACAAATTTGGTTATGCGCTTCATTGTTTCAAGCAAAAAAATGCCAAAAAGCATACGGCTGTAGAGCAGACGTCGCTAGATGAACAACACTAAGGAAGACTAAGGACCGAAAGACTGTCTTGTATCCCCACACTACAAACGTTTGTATATACACCTTTTAAAATCTGAACAGCCACATAAAAGGAGGAGCGGGGCTTGCAAAGGAGCGGTGCCCGAGGCAGTCGTTGTCGTCGTCTGAACGCAAACTATGCAGAGTCTGAGGTGAGTCAATCAGTGACCCCACGCAAACCCCTCCAGAAGTAGGAAAGCGTTCACCCAGGCTGGTTAGTCACACTCACGCGCACGTTGAACGCAACATGTAGGGAAAAGAAGGCAGAGGGATATTTTTGTTACCTGCTAGGCTAACCTTTAGTAGCGGTGGCCTTTGTGGTTTTAACGAGCCCGGTTAGTTTAGCACGTTCGTAACACCGTGACGGTAATAATCGTTACTTGCTGCGTTAAATTTAAAACAAGCATTTATAAGTATTTCATCCACTTCAAAGATGCATTTTCATTTGTCCAAAATACCAGCTCAATGTGGGCTTAGTGTATTCTCTCAGCTCTCTGTACCTTTGATGTCTGCCCTGCTCCGTCCTGCCTTCTTTTCCTGCTCTCCTTCCTCCACACATCCCTCCAGCGTCTGGTCCCCAGGGTGCTCCGGCTGCAGCTCCTGCCCAGCAGAGGCCGCCTCGATGTCAGCTGGGCTCGCTGCTTCCACCTCGGCCCTCTGGATCTCCGGCTGGCCGTCACTTGACAACGTAGACGGATCTGTGTCCAGTGAAGAGGAGGCATCGAGTGGAGTTGGAGGCAGAACCTCGGTGCTAGCTGGTTCCAACTCTTCTTCTCTCTCCTCTGTTGCAGTCACAGTTTTCCCTCTGGTAGATTTTCTCACTGTGGTAAAAGATAATCAATCGGTCGAGCAAACAAATGAAAAGCAAACTGCAAAATAACGCTCTTTAATTAACTAAGTGTCATGTCTGAGAGCTCGATCACTGGAAAGGGGGCGGCTGTGGCGTAGGAGGTAGAACTGGTCGTCCAATAGTCGGAATACTGGCGGTTCGATCCCCAGCTCCTCCAGTCCGCACGACAAAGTGTCCTTGTGCAAAATACTGAACCTCAAATTTGACACGACTGTATAAAAAATAGAAGTGTGTGTGTGTGTGTGTGTGTGTGTGTGTTACCAGGGGTCTGTCTGGCTCTCTTCTTGCCACGTCCTCTTGTCCTGGTTTTTACAGCTTCTTTTTCCTCCTCCTCCTCCACCGCTCCCACCTCGTCTAGCGTCACAAAGTTCAGACTTTCCTCTAAAACTGGACACAAAAAAAGCAATGGCATTGTGCAAGGTCACTCACCCACACTTACTGGGACACTCTTATCCCTTTCCCACTGGCCCAAAAAAAAAAAAAAAAAAAAAAAAAAAAACACTAAAAGAGAGACTGAATAAGTAACAGATAAAGATAAAAAGAAGCAACCACCTTAACATTTTCACTGTCATTCATGCTGTTTTCTACCGTGTACTAAACCTAGGTTCAGTAGCAGAGCCAGCTCATAGTGAGAGTGTGGGGGGACTGTGTACTGTACCTGTGCCAGTATACTGTACTATGTATGGACAGTACAACACTCACCTGTATCATCATTGTGTGTGACGGTACATGAGGTTTTCTCAGTATGCTCTTTGTCAGGTTTCTCTTCCTCATCGTCGCCAGCTTCATCTAAAGTCACCAAAGTCTAGAAACAGACACAATAGATCTTTAGCATCTGCAAATGTAGAGCTGTTAAGTGTTTTTTTTTTTTTTTTTAAATATATATTTGGCTTTAAGTTTAATATCTTGACCTTTACCTCTGAGTTTGAGAAGTCCTCTGATTCGTCCTCCTGGCTGGGTGGGCGGGTCTCCAGTGTGATTTGCTTGGCCTCTTCGTCGTCCTCCTCCTCTTCTTCTTCTACGAACTCATCCAGAGTAACAAGTGCTTGCAGCTCCCCCTCCGTCATCTCCCCATCCAACTCCCGGCTCTCTGGCACTCTTTCCTCTCCGGCCTCATCTGCTCCCACCTCATCCAGAGTCACCAGCTCCTTGGCATCCACCTCCACCGACTCATCCTTTTCCCTCCCCCTCTCCTTCGCCCTCCTTGTCTCTCCCCCACCTGCTCTGCTGTTGCTCCGGCTCTTTCGCTCCCTCTCCTCCCTCTCCCTGGTCCTCCTCTCCTCCCTCTCCCTGGTCCTCCTCTCCTCCCTGTCCCTGGTCCTCCTAGCTTCCCGCTCCTTGGCGAACAGCTTCTCTTTTGCGGCGGCTTGTCGCTTTCGCAGCTCTTCCTCCTCGGCCGTGTCGTCGGGGTAATCGTCTTCCTCCTCACTCACTTGGTCCAGGTTCACCAGAGTGCCCGTTGGGTCGTCTTTCTCCGGCGATTTGTTCCCGCTTTCGAGTACGGCAGTGTCACTCTGGGTTTTGGCTGTTGATTTGTCCACTTTCTTATTTCCCATAACAGAGCCTTCTGCAGAAGACGGATGGTCACTTGTCTCCTCTGAATCATCGACTATCTGATACCGAGTCTCCTCCATGACGACGACTTTTTCGGACGCTTCCACGACTGCGGCGCCATATGTCGGGGCGTCTTCTTTTTCAGCTGATGCCTCCTCTTTTGTAGGAGTTTTGTCTTTGGTCTTGTTCTCTGTGGCTGTCAGCTCTTCTTGACCTTGATCGTCTTCCAGGGAATCTATGATCTGATACATAGGCTCTTCCTCCTCATCGTTTTTGGGTGCTCCAGCGAGAGCTTCACTTTTCCTCGTTTGCTCGTCATTGTTGGTAGAATTTTTCTCGTCCGGCTGTCCTGTGGGGCGCTGATCGTTAACCATCTCGTCCTCCACAGAATCGAGAATCTGATAGGTCGCTTCTTCTTCATGGGCCACTTTTTCACCCTCCTTTGACGCGTCCGTGTCTTTTATAGTTGTTTTAACGTCTTTCTTCTGTCTTCCCCTTTTTCCTTTTCTTCTTGTAGCGGGCCAATCAGCCTTACCAACCTCGTCCTCCACGGAGTCGAATACTTCAAAGGTAGCATCCCAGTCAATTTCCTCTTTTACATCATTGTCACTCTTCTTTGATGGTGTGCTCTCTTTTAGAGGGGCTTTCTCCTCTTTCTTTGGTGTTCTTTCCTGGTTTTGTTCCTGTGATTCTCTGGCAGGAGTGGGCCTCATTCTTGTTGGCGTGTCCTCTTTTATCGTTTTCTCATCCAAAGTAGTTTTCCTAGTGGCTCTTTCCCTTTTTCCTCTGGTAGATCTGGTCAGGATGGGTGGTTCATCATTGGCCGTTTCATCCTCCACGGAGTCTAAAATCTTGTACGTCGCCTCCTCTGGTTTTTCAGTTGCTTCTGTGAGATTTAATGTAATTTTATCCTCTTTCTTACCTCTTGCACTCCTTCGTCTACCAGAAATTTCGGTGGCGGCGACATCTTGAACCGGTTTGTCTTCAAAAGAATCTACTATCTCATACACCATCTCCTCGTTGACCTCTTTGTCTTTTTTAGAAGAGGTGTCCATCCTCGTCCGTGTCTCATATCTTTTAACTGTCCCGTCCTGTTTTTTCGGTGATTTCTGCTTCTCTTCACTTTTGGATGCTGTGGTTGTGTGGCCACTCCTCCTTGATGGTCTATCATCTTTTCTAGCAGTCGCCTCCCCTCGCTTCCTTTTTCCTGTGTTGTCGGTCTCTGACTCTGTAGTTGTTGGCTGATCTTCCACCGAATCAATTACCTGATACGCGTCTTCCTCTACCTCCATGGGCCGACTGTCTTCCTTAGATATCTGGTCACTGGGAATTCCAAGGGTTTGGCTGTCATCTTCTGTTGCGCTCTGATCATCAATTGAATCCAGTATCTCAAAGGTTTCCAAAGTATCTTTGTTGTCGGTGTCCTGAAGAAGCTGGTCTTCATTTGGGATTCGGCCATCAGGATTTTCCACATCTTTGAAGGCTTTGCAGGACTCTGCTGAGTGCATTTTGCCTTTGACTTCGTTGTCCTCTTCTCCCGTCTTCCCATCTCTGTTGTCCCTTGGAGCTTGTTTACTACCTGTAACTAACAACTGATCTACACTATTTGTCTCCTGATCTTTATGTACTGAATCTTCATCAGATTTGTCGCCGGCAGGAATTGCTGCTTCCTCAGACTCTTGCTTAACTGTGGAACCATCCTCTTGGACCTGGTGACTCTCCTCTTGACCTGTATCTGCTTGGTCTTGGGTAGCACTGTCCACCATTTGGAAAGAACTGTCTATTTCCATTTCACTGTACTCCCGTGGGAGGGCTTTGCCTTTATCGTCGACACTGTCCAAGACCTGAAAGCTTTCCTCGTGCAAAGTCTGGCCTCCCTCGGGTACAGTTGGCTGGACTTCAGACCTGCCGCCTTGGTCCGCATCATTCATCTGTTCATCAAGTGAACCAAGGATTTGATATTTTTCCCTGTCGTCCACCTCCACCTCTGTATGTTTCTCAACATTGTCTTCTTTCCCATCCTCTTTGGTTTTCTTGCGGCCTTTGCATGTGTTGACATGAACATCAACCTCCAGACTCTGGGATTGGCTCAACTCTAATCCATGTCCCTGTAGAGGTGGATGTATCTCTGATGAGGTTTCTATTTTTGTCTCTGACTCAACAGTTTTTTCAGCAAAGCTCTCTGCTGACACTGTGTGGTCAGACATTGCCACTGTGCTTTCTGTGTCTTTTGCTTCTTCTATCAGAGGCTCAGAATGAGTCTCCACTGAAGCCTTGACTGTAGCCACTGATGTCATCTTTTCCATTTCTTGTGCAGCGGAGGATGAGCGGGTTCTACACCCAGAGGATGCAGTATTTGATGCTTTGGCTGGAGATTTTGTCTTGCTATGTTGTGTTTTCTGACCAGGGGAAGAAGGGGAGGCAGCCGATGGTTTGGTAGGGGACTTGGTGGGCTCAGATGAGTCCTTGGATTTTTTTGGTGACACGTAGCTAGAAGAGCTTGAGCCTTTAGTTGACTTGGGTGAGGAGAGTGAAGGAGAGGCTGAGCTCTTGGAGTCTTTCGAATACCTCGTTGATGTCCGTCTGCCAACAGAAGACACACCTGAGCTTTGCCGCTCTCTTTTCGCTCTGGGGGAGTGCCTAGATGAGGAGGACCTCTGAGGCTCGGGGCTTGTGCCTCCCACTTCATCATCACCAACTTCGTCAATGGTAACAAAGTCATCAATGTTGAAATCTTGCTCTTCGAAAAGACCGGCGTCTGAAGGAGGGTTGTCATTTATAAAAACATCCTCACACTGGATGGAAAACAAGAATCAATTAAAACAATGAATCAGATTATTCAAATAAACAATAGACAAATAAATGAAATTAAACACACATATACACACACACACACACACACACACACACACACACACACACACACATATATATATATATATATTATACACACATATCTATCCATCTATCTATCTATCCATCCATCCATCTATCTACACACACACACACACATATCAGCGGTAGGTATCGTATGAGAGGTATCGTTCCTTGTATAAATGAAATGTTAAAGTAAGGCACAAAGAAGGACAAGAAGGTTTTGTGGGAATAAACAGCTATTTACCTTTCTTTTTGGTGTGTCTTCAGCCTTTGCAGTTAATGAGCTTGTGTTGCCTTTGCTGGAGCTCTAAAGAAAACATTTTTTTCTTTATTAGCAACATATGAAATCAGATTTATTAGGTAGTATTGAGGAGTACTAGCATGGATATATTCAATTATAACAACCCTCTTTTCAAAATTGCATAGCAAATTTCATTTGATGGAAATAATCGTTTTTCTAATGTTAATTAGAGACCAAAGGTAATGTTCTGTTTTCCTGTTTGGTTTCATTTTGTGTCACTGATTCTAATATGAATTAACAATGATTTGTATACCAAATTAAAAGAGTCTTTATGTTGGCACTGGCAAAATATGCTTTTGCCAAATGTAAATGTTGAGTTGAAAGATTTAAAGCCAAGCCTCACCTTCTTCTCCTCCCTCTGGGACTTGCTGTCCCGGGTAAGCCTGTGGTTGCGAACTGCTGCCACGACGGCCTGGAAAATGTCCGTACTAATCTGAGGAAGTTTTGCAAAGTTTTCTTCAGGCATGAGCACTGTGGTGGCAGGACTAGAAGGATCAGGACTGGAAACAGCTGGGACCGTGTCTACACTGCTAACGGCAGAGGTCACATCAGCAGTAGAGATCAAGGGTGTTAGTGAACCCTCTTCCCCCTTTACTTCTGCTTTTTCTACATCTTCATTTGCCTCAGGATCAACAGTGGAGTCCATGGCGATCTCAGTTCCTGGTTTCTCACAGTCCTCTTTCATTGCTACATCACTTGTGGCCGTATCACTTGGTCCTGTTGTGGTGGGCTCAGAAATGGTGGATCCAGCAGGGTCACTAGTTTGCAGAGCGGGTTGTGAGCCATTATCCAATAGTTCAGAAGGAGGAGGCTGGGTTTGACATTTCACAGCTGCGGGCTCGGCTTTGATGTTGATGGTGTCCGGTTCAAAGTTTAGTGTGATGTCACTGGAGTCTTGTAGACGCTGTTTTAGGCTCTTTAAACTAAAATTACAAACAAAAGGATTGTCAGTTGCAAAATTAAAAAAGGGTTGTTCCCACAAAATGGCTAAATAAAGGCATTAGTAATACAATTTCTAAGTTTTCATCCAGTGTTCCTGAATTAACTGTTCAGTTATCTCCCGCATTATGCCAAATATATGTCCGTGAGTTATTTAAAAAATATATAAAAATCACTTTTTTTTCTCTTACCGTCAAAACTTTAGGGCTGCAACTAACAATTATTTCCATTACCAATTAGACCATTTTCTCAATACAACAATAACTGTTTGGTCTATAAAATGTCAAAAAATTGTGAATTGTCTCCCTCTTAACCTGACATCAATCAATTACAAAGTGATATACTCACCACTCAACATGTTGAACTTTGCTCCTGGAGAGAGAAAAATAAGGAGTTGGTCAGTTTAGGTGAGAATGGTGGATTAAAATATAAAAATACATTAACACACACAGAGGCGACTTGCTTTTACAAAGACTGTCTGGGGAATGGTAGACCTGAGTAATTATACAACTAATTTAACCCCCTTCATACACCTAATTAAAAAAAAAAAAAATACATACCAAGTGTTGTATTTCTCCACCACCTTGGTTACACAGCTGGAGTCGGCCATCTCAATGCATATCTGAGGTAGAACGACAGTCATGGTCAAAGAGAGAGAGAAAAGATGGAGAGATGAAGGAAGTAAATGACGAGACAAAAGCAACGGAGAGAGAACAGCAACAAACCGTAAGAATCCATTATATGTAAAGTTTCTGTTAATTTAAGCAAAAATGGTTGTACTTAAAGGTCAAACAAACTTGAACAATATGAAAAAGAAAATCCAGACAGTTGATGAATTAATGAGCTTCCTAGTTTTTGCAGCTAGCAGCAGCAACAGTATTACCTACAAGGCTGATGGTGTTGACTGAAACTCAACCTAAAAAAAAAGTCCCACTATCAGTTTAAAGACATAGAAATAAATATACCTAACAACAACCATATACATACAAAGTTACGACTAATTACTGTTAAACAAAACATTTAAGTATTAATTTAAATTTAATTTAAATTAAATTTAAATTAAAGACTTAACGCTGTTCAGGAATTCATTTAGGAGGGAACTAAATGTAATACTTTTTTGATTTTAAGGATATTTGTTGGGCATTGTAGGCTTTTACTTGATAGGACAGCCAAAGACATTAAAGGAGACTGACATGCAGCAAAGGGCAGCAGGTCGGAATCGAACCCTCGGCCGCTGCGGCAAGGACCGAGCCTTTGCCCAGCCCCTAGATTCCACCCGGAGCAACTATTCTGCAATTTGCCAGAAACTCAAGATAATGCTTGCGATTCCACCAGCCACGATGCAGCGCACTCAAGTCTGCTCCGCTAAAATATGTGCCAGGTCTATTTTTGACGGAACCGCTGGGTGGTCAACAGCCCGGGCAGTGACTGGAAGGGCCAGAACATCCGGTCAATTTTCAAAATAAACACCTTGTGTAGACTCACGATCGTACATCACATCAGTACACTATTTCAATAACTAAAAAACAGCCACAAATAGTTGATCTATGTCGTTCATAACTGGAATAGAAGAAACCATTTAACTATGCAGAGTACTTACAATAATAGTAGAAGCACAAATATTCTGGAAAAATGACTAAAACAACAGAATCTGCAAGTTGAGCAGAAAAAACGCTCCATTCTGTCCGACAACAGAACAAAACCGTGGCAGAGCATGGCGCATCCATACCTGGTGGGATTCCGGGGCAAGACTGCCCATCCTACCCACATGATGAATCGTTTACTAGTTAAAAGGAGCTGATGGGATTACATTTTACCTTACAATGTCATGTGACAAACAAATTAATTGATTGAAAAGTTCCTGTACCCTGTTGGCGAGCGGCAGAAAGCCGACAAAGGTCGCAATGGACGCCACCTTTTCCACGACCGCCCTGACGACGTCCACAGACGCTTCAGAAACCTCCACACACAGCAACCGCTCCTCCAGAGAAGTGGACTCTGGAACTCCCTGAAGAGCAAGAAACACTTAGTGTTAAGGACCAGAGATCCAAACAGTTGTTTTCACTTGACAAAAGATTTACATAAGCGATCAATGACTTACAGCGTTGCTCCACTTCATCAGAGTTGTGTACATCATCTCCTGTAAAAAGATTACAAGTCACAGATTGTCACAGATGTCAAAGCACATTTTAAATATTATATGCGTATTAAACATTTTGTATTTCACACGCACGATTCTTCTCCAAATGGCCCAAACTGTGTGCATACATGATTGCATTGTCTGTGGAGATCTCCAACAATACAAGAACATCATTAATATTTCCTTCTGAAATTTTTCTGTGGTTTCCCCATCTTCATTTAACTAGATGATTAGCGCCGCTGCTTTATGAAAATCTCCTCATACACAATTAGCTCACTATCTCTACTTTAAGCAGCTAGAGTCAGGGACGAGCAAATCGAACACTGTGACGTGTCCGATGATGTCTAGCAGTCCAGTATTAGTTACTGTGTTTGAAAGTGCAGTTGGCGGAAATGAAGGCTATATTGCCGGTCTCGCTACCTACCTACTACAACAAAGTACAGCGAAGACAACGTGAAACATGATGAGTATTGGGGGTTGTCCCGGGGTAGAAACCGTAGCATACATCTGAGCAAATTCACGGTTAATTAGTGAGCGGTCGTGATTAAGTTGAGATTAGTTGGAAGAAAAATTAGGAGAAGAGGTGGGCTTTTGTCACCTGTATGTAAAATGCCTAGCATGAATTATTTGAATTCATTTTTGTAGGTTGCTTAATCAAGCACTCTACTTCATAAATTCCTTTTGAATCCTGTCAACTTCTGAAAGTTGAGTTCCCCCTTTAGAGTTTTTCCCAGTGTCCATACCTCACTGGATTCGGGTTTCATGTGTTCCAACACAATGTGAACTGTAAGCGCGCAGCCTTCGACAGAAACTGGATTTGTGATGTGATCTCGGACAAAATCGCAGCATGTTGTCCAATCAGGAAAAAACACAAACGCCTTGAGATGAAGAGAGGAGAGAACAACAATTCAATAATAAAAAAAAAGCTCCATTTAACTTGTTCAATTGCAAACATTTTTGTCCCTGTAAAAGTCTACTCCTTACCCTCCTCTGCAGCATCAAGACCATCACGTTGTAATACAGGGAGTGAAGGTTCTGTTTCGGGAAATAATGCCAGACCAGCTTAGCCACGTCCTCGTGCTTGTAGTTTTCTTCTGGCAAACCAGTCAACATGATTGCTGGAATCATGGAATCACGACCACTGGCCTTCTAGAAAACCCAAAGTTCAAAGACCAAAGATTAATTCATGTGTTGACACTTATTCAACTTCATGGAGCATTTTGATTACGGTACGATCAGAGCGGCTCTGCTTCCTGTGCCAGTATGCCTCCAGTGTCTAAAGCCAGATGAGTTCAGCTGGGTCTTGTCTAACTTAAGTCAAAATCAAGATTTCTTTGGCCATGATCCTGATCCGACTCACTTGAGATCTGTTAATACGGAGTCTGACCTGTTATATTTACCTAAATGTTGATAAAATATCAATACATCAACACGTTGAAATTTGGAGTCTTAAAATTTGGCACACCTAATTTTTCACAAGCGACTTGAACCAAACACTGAAGGTCCCGGGTCAAAACTATAAAATTGATATGCACTGATATGATAGGAAAGTGGAACTGAAAATGGGCTTACCTCAAGGTCTTCCTCTCCTCTGACTGTCAGGTACTCTTGGAGTAAAAAGTGAACAAAGGAAAACAGTTACTTTACTGAATACGTTACCATGCTAAATTTGGCATTATCAAACCATTATGTCACTGATCAATGTCACATGATAACATGAGAAAGTGTCTCTTACCTGGGATGATGAACCAAGGAGACACGGTGGGGAACAGGAAGGGACTAGTTCTCATGGTGACCCAAAATGGTCCTATGCTGGCATCTGGAATACTATATTTTATTGGTGGGATCATTGAGTCAAGAGCGTTTTTGCTGTCTGGCAGAGCTTTCTCAGGATGTCTTGGTGCTGTACGAAAAAAACAAAAACAAAAAAAAATAATCAAAAAACAGCAAAGTGTTTAGTTTAAATATATTTGAAGAGTGACAAAATAGTGGCGCACAGTAGTTGTTCTTAAATTTACGTAATTACTATTCCCCAAAAGCTTCCGATCTAATGACTTGTACAGTTAGCCTAAGGGAGTGAGCTGCAGCTGCCATTGACGAGTACAAGACGGCCGGTTAGCCACGATGTTGCCGGATAGGGAGGACGAGCGGGTTCCCATTTTGATTTGATTTATTTGGCACATGTTAAAAAATAAATAAAAAATTATACATTTGATGGTCATTGAGTAAAAAAGGACATGTAAAAGGAAACCTAGGAAACCCAAAAGGGGCAGACAGGCAGATATCAGCATCTGGACAGTTGTAATCTTTACACATTTATATCCATGTTTAACTCATTCACAAAGCATAGTTACATCCCTACTAGTCTATATCCATGACGTTCCGCTTCCGCGATTGCTCCTTTGCCGTCTGAAATTCTGCCGGATTTCACTTTTTTCATCCGGGTGTCCGTTACCTTCCGTTTTGTTTGTGTTGGAATTTAAAACTGCGGTGGATTTCTGAGGACTATGGTTAACTGCTGCTCAGATCTCTGCAGGGTAAATCCAGACAGCTAGCTAGACTATCTGTCCAATCTGAGTTTGCTGTTGCACGAAAACAACTTTTAAACGTACACGTTCCACCAAAACAAGTTCCTTCCCGAGGCTACTTTGCAGAGGCACCGTGGTTTTGCCCAGTGCTTAGCGCCGCCCATGACTATTGTGATTGGTTTAAAGAAATGCCAATAAACCAGAAAACGTTTTTTTCTCATCCCGGAATGCTGTGTGGACTAGCCAGACCCTCCTCCGCAACGCTGTGGAGGAAGGTCTGGCAAAGCAAGACTACATCCCTAACCACAAAACAGGTGGTCATCCTGGAGCGGACTATCCCTTGGGAGGAAAGGATTGAGGAGGCACACGATTGCAAGCTTGGAAAATATCAGTCCCTCATCCTTAAAAGCCAGCAGCGGAGATGGAGAGCATGGAACCACCCAAGTGAACGTTGTCGTTTATGCCAACCGCCTCACATAAAGTGAAATGTTTCGAGTTTATAATGCCAGTAAAAGCAGGGAAGATTGTTAAGTGTGAAGACAGCATTAATCAAGTAGTTTCTTGAAGAAACTAACTATCTAGAAAAGAATCAATCAATCAATCAATCAATCTGAATCCAGCTAAAATATCCCAAACGGGAATTTCATTTCTTAAAAGGGAGACTTACGTAGTGATGTACAGCTGGCGTATGGCATTTTCAGCCTGTGGACTTCGTAGCCAGGGGGTTGTTTCAGGAGACTCAACCAAACTCCGAGGCGATCAGCATCGTGAGTGGACTCAAATTCTATAAATACCTGGAACACACGCCACACACATACGTAAGGTAAGAACAACAGGATGTCTTTTTCTAAAGCCACTTTAAACAGATGTCATTGTACATGTTTGTTCATACCTTGTTGAGGAGAGGCAGGAAGTGCTTAACAGAATTTATTTTTTCCAAATCTTCTCTGAGCTGGTTGGACTCACTCCATGAAATGTTCTTGATGAAGATTGTTTTCGATCCATCATCAACCTTATTCTGAATCAAGAGCAGGAAGTGAACACCCAAACCATAAAGTTAAGAAGAGGACACATACAACCACTCATTGTTGCATGAATACCATCTTTTGGAGTTTACTGTACCCCCCCCCCTACTGTTTTACATCACTGTTGATGTCACTGTTGCTTCCATCTTTTAATACATATTTTGGTAAGACAAACACAGAAATTAAAACTAATTATTAGGATGTCCCCTTAAATTGGAACTAAGACAAGAGCGGGTGTTTTCACTTGCAACACATCTAAAAGCAAAAGTTTATTTATAACCTATTTTAAAGTCCATGTGTAAGTCCATGTGTAACATGGAAAATGGAGAGGATTCCTTTACAAACATTAAAAAAATGAATGAGAAGTGTGTATGTTACTTACATAATGCACATGCTTATTCAGCCACCGATAAAACTCCAACTTAAACAGAAACAGAGTCGGCAATGGTTAAATGCAAATAAATCCATACTCCGAGTGTATACATTTGTTTTAAATATTAAAATCTAGTGAAAATCTGCAGCGCAAACACTTTGTAACTGTTCTTCCAAAAAAAAAATCTTTTTTATTTTCCTCCTCACCAGAGGACCTTGGTGAACATACTTACCGGTGTCATTCTGATGCTATTGGATACTGCATGGAGATCAAGTTTAAAACTTCTGAGGAAAAAGCCCTTCCTTACGGAGGCTTTTAATATGTTCCCATAATCATTCATATTTGGCATCATGACAAAGGCCTGAGAGGAAAAAAAACAGATTACTACTTTACTTATTACTACTTTTATTCACTTGTTCTAAGCACTTTTTTAAAACCATTTCACATTTTTCAATGTGGTTTAAATCAGTGTCATGAGTTCTGATAGGAGCACCGATGTATATTGCATAACAATACATATACAAAAATGATACAATTAACCAAACGATGTTAAGCTGCAATTTAGAGTTAAGTGTGATTTCCCAAATTAAAAAGGCATTACAATTGTGCAATGTAAAAAATGAAATATTTGTCTCAGAATCTGTACTAATAGCAGCAGAAACATGTGATTAATAAACCAAACCAATGCAGATTGATAACCCGGTACCTACCATGCACGCCTGAGGAACAACAATGATGTTGTCATCTGCATATTGAAATCCAAAGGGCACGAGTAGATCTGCAAGATCCTTTTCTGTGTAGCAGCCGTCGTAATACTCCGGCAGGTTGGTTATGAGCAACTGCATATTCCTAAGTGACTTAAACTGTAAAAAGGAAAGAGAGGGAAACAATTAGGGGCAGTAATGGTTTAGGTTAGTTTTTAATGAATAAAAGATTAAGACAAGCTCACTTAACAGCATTAATCCAGCGGAGGTTGGCGTTATGAGATAAAGAATTAACTGGGATCTTGTTTGGACATTTTAGAATCAACATAGGCCAGGTGAATTATTTCCCAGAAAAAAAAATTTGTCGGTGTGGTGGTTTGTAGCGAATCAACAGATTACAAAAAACATTTACGCACACAGTTAAATTCTTTGGAAATTACATTTGTAAAGTTATTTAAGGAAATTTACCTTTGGTGAGTACGAGCTTGAGTCCAGCTTCAGGCACGCTGTGAAAAAGAAAAATGTAAAAGGAAAAAAGTCAAAGACTTGCAGACATTTGTGATCGACAGTCTCTTTTTTTGGATTTCTTACCTATTCTGGATGGATGCATGTACCATTTAACCATCTCCTCAAGAGTCATAGGGGTCTTCTTTTGTCTCTTCACTTCTGTCACAGGATCTTCACAAGATTAAATTTAATTAAGATGAATATCAGTATTTTGAAAGATCATAATCATCTCCTCTTCCTCCTTTACATACATATTTATACGTTGAATTCAGCTCAACGCCAAAAAGTAACCTTTTATTTTTGACCCACAGCCTAATTTTCCACCCATTTTAAATCTACAATCTATTTCTTAACACGAGCAACCCCACGTGCCTTTCATGGGAAATTCAGTAGACTGAAACACACCTTGGAGAACGCTGCGGCGCTCTGTCCTTGTCCTCACAAATGTTCTACTACATAAAGTTGGAGCTTCATGTGTAAGTTATTATGTTTTATTATTATTATGGCGGTCTATTGGTCAGGAAAACAAATTATCCCTATTAGGATAGGATGTAATTTTTACTCGAACATAAAGTCCTGTGGCATTGAACGTGCTGTTTGTAATGGTTGGTCTGCAGGTCAGATGGACAAGCTAAAAATAACCCAAAGTAAACACAATGTTATTCAAATTTAAATCAGAGTATGTAACTGTGAACCACATCTGTTGTAGAAACCAATGTACACGGGGGTGAGACTAATAAAACAGGCTGGGCTAGTCAGTTGGTTTTGGTCATTCCATGGGATTATAAACATATATTATTACAAACACCACAGAGCACATTTTAACAGACTTTGCCATCTATCCATTAAAAAATGTCTCCAACATACCTTTTTGCATTGTTTTTGTCTCCACCCTTTCATCTGGCAGCTTTGCCTCCACAGCGACTTCAGTCAGGCTTCCTGCAGCCTGCTGTTGAAGGTGTGAAGCCTCCGTCTTGGTCTCCGGTCCTTGTACAGTGGACTCTGGTTCTGACGAGGTGCTTTGCTGGACGTGTGGTAAAACAGTTTCTGTCGGCAGGTTCTCAACTGTACCGTTTGGTGGTTGATTCTCACTGGAATTGCCTGGTAAATTTCCCGGTGCCTCTGTAGTTGTCGGTACAGCCTCTGCAGTCGTCAATACAGCCGTTGCAGTTGCCGGTACAGCCTCTGCAGTTGCCGGTACAGCCTCTGCAGTTGCCGGTACAGCCTCTGCAGTTGCCGGTACAGCCTCTGCAGTTGCCGGATTTTCTCCTTGGCCCTCAGCACAACTTGCTACTTCCATGGGTTCTGCCACTTCAACTCCGATTTCCCCAATCTCCATTGGTTCAGCATCTTCAGAGTCATTGGCTTTGCCAAGTTCTGCCTGATGCTTAGGTTCAAAAACTGGGACATTCGCTTTTTCAACATCAGCTGTGTCTTTCGGCACATCTCCTTGAACCTTGGTTTCTGATTCTTTAGGCTTGGAATTTTCTACGTCAAGCTGATTTTCTGATTGAGTCATGGCCTTTTTTTGCATCACCATGGCCTTTTTTTGCATCGCCTTGGCCTTTATTACAGCTCTCTTCTCAGCTCTATTTCCTGTTTTTACCATTTTCGCAGCTTTGGTTGCCATTTTTGTTGTCTGCCTGGTTGAGACGTTTTTTGCCTTGGAAACCAAGACTTTTGCTTTAGTAACAGTCGTTGGGCCTTTAACGGAGCCTTTAGCTGCACTTTTCTGATTGCTAAGTTTGCCTGTTGGAGCTTTTTTGGCTCCAGAAGGTAAAGATAAAGGCTTTTTGGGCCCTTTAAGCGGAGGCATGTTAGGTGTAGGGAGAAGAACCTTTTTGGTAGCGGTTTGAGATGTGGAAACACTGGACGAGGCAGGCTTTCTGTGAAATAAAGAGATACACAGGTTAGAAAGGAGAGAGAAATGGAAAATCAATGTCCCAGTTTCAATGTTGTTCTATGATCCTCACTATAAGATAGTACTGTCATTCACAGGTTGAATTCCTGGAATGCCTTTTATTCCAATCACCAGTGCAATTTTTGTCATTAGAAAATTCCCTAAAAGTCCCAAATTGTTTTCCCCCACTAAGGACATCAATAGCAACTGAATGTTTATAGTAAAATATTGACAAAAACAAGATTATCGCTGGTAAAGAGTGGTCTGTGTGAAACATATCTTACTTCTGAGGAGGCTTCTTTTGCTCAATAGAAACAGTCTCCTGTAAACAAACAAATAGAGATTTGTTTTTTTTAGATTCATCTGATAATTGACACTCCCAGGGAGAGAGAGAGAGAGAGAGAGACAAAAAGTTTAATACCTGTTCTCTGACAACAGTGATTAGCATTCCTTTAACATCGAGGCTCTCCACGCTCTTCAATTTCTTTGCGTCTTCCGCTTTCTCGAAACACACGATTGCCTACATGTGCACACACACAAACACACATCTTTGCATTACTACAGCCGTCAAGACCTTCTACTCACTGCATTTACACACAAAACATTGACAGCTCATCACTACATGTATTATTACATTATTTTCTTTAGACTGAAATTTTAGCATTTATGCACTTTTTAAGTGGCATTTCTAAAGGTCAAAAGTTTACAATAAACTTAAAAAAGGATAAGTTAATTGTATCTTTCTAGTTGTGCTGAGATAGTATCCTTATTATGAGGAATGCAACGCTTCTGAAACTGAGACCAAAACACAAAAGCCCACAGTCTTGTGTCGCAGTTGCATCTTCCACGTCACAGCTTACGAATGCAGCAATATTTGCTTCAAAGAGATATGGCTACACAGTTATTCTGGACGAAAACAGGACCGTCACTGGACTTTCAGGCAGTACGGGTGGAAAGAAAACTTGGAAGGAGGGGTACGAAGAAAGAAGGGGGACTCGCAGTTGTGGCACATTATTATTAAAGAAAGTATCTGTAATCCAGATATTGAACTGTTACATGCAAGTCTCCTGTCCATATTATCTGCTGAGGGAGTTTACACACGCCATCTTGTTACGTTATTGTTTATATCCCATCAGCTTGCGCAGACGTAGCAGCGCGCCAACTACTCCGTGATCACTAAACTACAGACTCAACAACCCAAGCTTTTCACTCAAATTAAGGCTGGAATTAAATGTTTACAGTTTTTTCTTATTCACCCGGGAAGCAAAAACACATCGCTCTCTGTATACATACCTCCAGTTTGGAGCGAAACAGTACAACTGACTTGGTTTTTCCAAAGTGCTCCACTGCAGCCAACACATCATTGTGAGAGATAGAACTACGAATCCCTTGTAGTTTCACCATGGTTGGAGGGGAAGATTTACCAGACTGAACAAACAGAGAGAAACACAAACTTAGACCAACTATAGTACTGAAACTAGCTGTCTTTTAAAAATTGTAACAAAGATGCAAAAAATAAATAAAAATGCATTAGTGTTTAAAGTCCAATCTAAACTTTATGTAATCGGTCATTTCAGGAAACTTATTGCTCCGTATGTCACAATAAAGTATACTTTTCTGTTTATGTCTTTAAACAAAGGTTTCAATGAACGGAATGAGATATACACAAAGGGAAGTAAAAACACACACACACACACACACACACACACACACACACACACACACACACACACACACACACACACACACACCTTAGTCATGGTGAAGGAACTTGCCTTGTTCTTCTGCAGGCTAAGCTTTGCTTTAAATGGCTTTTTAGGCAACTCCTTCTTTGCTGTAGAAGACGAAGATGAGGAAGAGGCAGTAGGAGACGAGGAAGGTTTCATCTTGGCTAGCTCGGCCAGTAAGGCAGGAGCCAGAGTTTTAACCACGGCCTCCAGATCAGAATGTTTTGACAGAGATTGGACAGCTAGAGGGACAAAGACAAAAAGAGTGTCAAACTAAACTGCAGCGGTTTGTTGGTTGTAAAGCCTAATACGGAGTCTCTATTGTAAGGTGAAGAAATTAAGGGCCCTATCTTGCACTCAGCGCAATTGCCCTTGTACACCGACGCATGTATCATTCCTATTTTGCACCCGACGCACAGCGGACTTTTCCCTCCACAGAATAATAGCGTAATGTAGCGTGTGCACAACGCGCATACACTTTGCTCCTCTCATCTACACGCAGCAGTTCCCATTTTTGCAAACCATACATAATTACAAAGAAAAATATTACTAAAAATGCGCTTCAGGTGTTTGGATAGGTTAGGAGGCACTTTACAGTACAGTCCTCAAAAAGTCGCAGCATTCTTTGCGGCTCGTTGTGTTTTACACAACATTTCCATGAATCATGGAGGTGTTGATGACATAAATGAGGAAATATTAGAGGACTTAAGGAGACGTGATGTTGAACTACGGCGGGATTGGACACTCCGGCGGGATCTGGTCCGGGAGTGGCAATGCACGATGCGCTCCTGATGGAGTGGGTGGATGGAGATGGAGTGGGGGGGAGGAGGAAGGGGCACAACAGGAGCAGGTGGTGCGTTTGGAGGCCCACGCTCCATGGCTGCAGCAATCCTCTCCAGACTTGAGGAGATGCGCCTGAGAGGCCGCGGCAACATCGCAACCCGGTCAAGACACGCATTATTACTTTGCATCCCGGACGGACAGCTCCCGCTGGCGTGCGCCGTCATAATAGCAATTCGCCATGGAACAAACGCGCCTGCTCTTAAAGGGAATATAAGATGACGCTCTGATTGGTTTATTGCACGTTACGCCCAAACCACACCTAGCTACTTCAGAACAACCCATTTTAGATTTGCGTCAGGCGCAAGAGTCATTTATTCCGCCGGTATAATAGCAACAGCGTATTAGCACTGGGTCTCGGACCCCCCCTTCCCAATAAAAACTCTTCGGATCTACACAATTCACGTGGATGACATTTTCCCAATCAAAACGGCGATTTTCACCGAAAAGCGACTAGTTTGCAGGTATGTACTATCTTTTCTCTGGGAAACGTTTCCACTTTGCTTACAAGTCAACATTAGCATCTGAACCACTGGAAAGCGCGCAATTACCCACAATACATTTCTATACCTAAGAAACACTGTTTCCTAAGCATAGGCAAGCACAAATAGTAACACTTCAGAAAATCCTGAAAAGGTCTGTGTTACTCATCTAACTCTCAAAAGCAAGACCGCTTTTCAGTGCATGTCCCTAGATGGCGAAGTGTTCCTTGAATATTATATATAGAACAAAATAACAGTTTGTATTGGTTGCATATACTTGTACATAACTCAGGTAATTTTGGTCACAGAATAAGTCTTTAAACAGTCTCCTTAAAATATTCGCAATTTCTCAAACCTGATGATTTCAGTAGTTTCCTAGTCAGGATCTCTGCACTGCTAGAGTTCTTTCGTTGAGGGGATCGACTCTGATCACTCCTCCTTGATCCCGTTCGCTTCTCGTCACTCCTCCTTGGAGAGGACGGTCTCTCACGGCTCCTCCTCGGAGATAATCGTCTATCGTCTCTCCTCCGTGGTGAGGACCGTTTGTCGTCTCTCCTCCTCGGCGACGATCGTCTCTCGGGGCTCCTTGAGCGTGACCGATAGCGGGAGGAGGTAGGGCGTTCGTACCATGGGGAACGAGAACGAGACCGGGACCTGATGAAAGTACAGGAGAAATGAAAATGATAATCTAAGAAAGCAGCAAACATTTAACAGCAAGTCTGTAATCCTAAATGGGTGACAAATCATATGCCAAAATGCTGATGTTGATGCAGACATTTAAATGTTCTGCCGTAACACATTTGGTCATTTGTTATTCATGTGCTGTTCAATCACGTTATTGCTCATATCAAGAATTTATGTCACAGACCTGCGAGTGTATCTGGATTTATGCGGCGAACGTGATCGGCTACTGCGTTTCTCCCTTCTACCCTCCGAGCCATGGCGGCGACGGGGGCTGGACGAGTGAGAACGAGAGCGGCTTCCATGCCTGACTTTCTGTTGACGATGCTGGGAAGTCTGTAAAGAACTTGAGGACGAGGGCTTGGCATCTTTACCTACAGCACTGAAGAGAGCAATGGACAAGAAAAGCATAATGTTAGGAAAGAAAATGTTGACATTTTGTTCACAACTGAGTGTGGTTGAAATGTGTTTGAACACTCGGACATAACCTGGTGGTCCCTAGCCATTCTACGCTGTGGCCGTGAAAGATTGACACAATGTACAAGATCAATGAAATCACACAGTATCTGCCAAGCTATTTAAATTTACCTGGGCCTTAGTGCTATCTCACCATCCCACTCTGGGTATCTGTGAAAAAACACACAATTCAAACACCTATTAAAAACCACAAGGAGGCCATAATGAGTTATGCAGGCTGTGCTAGAGGTTAGATAGCATAACACCAAAGGTATAAGTTTATCAAGGAAAAACAATGTTCAGGAAGAGGCAATAGTATTGCTCTTTTTCAGTCTAGTGTTTCCTATACAGTATTTGGGCAGTTCCCTAGTTGGAATTCAGAAATAATGTTCAGAAAAAGGCTATGACAATCAAAAAATAACAAATAAATAAGATTTCTAAAAGGGAAAAGATGAAAAGAAATTTAAAAAAAGAGACTGACTGTTTTCGGAGGAGTTTGCAGCTCTCAAGGTGAAGGCTGGTATTCTGATGAGAGATCCAATCCTAGTATTCAGAACAAACACATACCATTTAGACAGGCCCCCAATTATAATCACAACGGTTATCCTCTTCATTACCTCAACTGTCATTTTGTGATGTCTGACAACGGATATATTTTATTCAACATTACAGCATCCTTAAAGAAACAGTTCCTTAGATCGTTTGCCCTTCGTTGATGGTTTGGTGAGTCTCTCAAGTCCAAGTGTCCAATTCCATTTCTTTGCTCTTGTGTATAATAACCTCACAATTCGTGTTGATATTAAAATAGCAAGTCCAAAAACAAAAAGGTTTCTTTGAATCTTCAGCCAAAAGCAGTCATCTGAATAACAGGAGCAACCTTGAGCCCAACATTAGCCAACAGTCTAAAAGTGTTAAAATCATGGATTTGTTATAAACCAAAGAGCAGTGAAATATAAATGTGAAAACAGTAGCATAGACAAAATGACTCATTGGCGTCTCTCTTCTTTACAGTTACAGCTGCCTTTCGTCAACAATTCAATGGCAACAATTCTTTATAACGGAACATAACAAAGAAGTTCCAGCAAATATACAACTAAAATAAAGATTTCTTCTTGGGTTCTTGATCGTGCGATGTCTTGTTCTCGTGTAGCATCAGGTTTCCCAAGGTTTCTTAGTCATCTCAGCAGAGGCCATTAACAGGTATGGATCAGGACAACACACACGCTGAGTCATCTGGAGTAGGCAGCAAGATGTGTACACTGGGTAGAGTAGGAGGCTGGTAATTAGACAAAATGTGAAATGTGTCCCAAGGGGGCAAATGGTCAGAATTTATCTTGACAATGTTGTGGTCCGTGAAGCGTGATGCTGGTGACTTCAGGTTTATGGTCTCCGTAGTCGTAAACAATGGGAGCTTGGCTACATAATAGCCAGTATTACAAAAAGATAAGTACTGTTAGATAAAGAATGAAATTAAGTAACATAACACTTTACAGATAGCTCAAATAGTGGGAATAATATGTACAAATTATACACATTGGTTTCAAAAACTTCTAACTGAATATACAGTTGGAAAATAGTCCAAATAAAATAACAGAGACAAAAGATAAAGTCATCTTGTATCTTCAGATGTGCATATTCTTCCTTGTCATGTCTTCTACGCCCTTGGTTCCATTTCCAACTATCGTCTTAAAAGTTCGTTGCATTGCAGCATTTATCTGGAAATGATATACCAATGCCTTTGATCTTCATCTGTCTAAACTAGACAATGATGTTCCAACAACAGTTTAGGACCGTCAAATCAAAAGAAAATCAGACATTGTTACCTTGAATTACAGAAAACATTAGTTAGCTGTGACCAGCATATTTATTATGGTGCACATCAAAATCATTGAAAAACATAAAAATAAAAAATAAAAAAAAAACCTCCATGCAAAAGAGAACACAGCTTTTATGTGGTGGCAGGCTTCCTACTAGAATTTCATAGAAATTACTGATTCATAAAAAAAAAAAAAAAAGAAAGAAATTGGTATGAAAAAAAAAAGAACCAATTTAAAAAACAATTAAAATGCTCATATTATGCTTTTTGGCTTTTCCCCTTTCCTATATTGTGTTATGTATCTTTTTTTAGGCACGTTATAGGTTTACAAAGTGAAAAAGCCCAAAGTCCACCCCAAAAGGGACTTACCATCTCCAACAGAAAACACTGTTCACAAACTGCTCCAAACAGCTCTATTGTAGTCCAGCCTTTACTTCTGTGACGAACGTGCGTCACTTTGTAACACACGTTACAATGCTCGCCTAGCTGCTAGCGTAACACGCCCCTCAAACTCTGCTTCTGACTGGCTAGTAGTCCTAACCTAGGTACTGAGCATGTGTGACTCCCAACAAAGATGGAACAGAAGTGAGATGCCTCATGCTGTACCTAAACAGAGAGCTCAACACACAGGGTGAACAACAAAAATATGGTGTTTTTTTTTGAAAATTAAACCATGTAAACCTTTTCTGATATAAGCTCTAAATACAATTATGAACCTGAAAATGAGCATAATATGAGCACTTTAAAACAATTTCCTGAAAAGGGACAAAAGAACAGACTGCAAACTTCCACTCACCTTCATACGAGTACATTCTTTGTTACACAGAGTACAGGTATGTGGAAAGATTCTCGGCGTGGCAGCCGCATAGTCATGCATCATGGCTGACGTTGGCAGACCCTTGGAGACTGCCCTCTTTGCCGGAGGCTGACTGTTGGAAGGTGGCGGCGTCAGATGACTAAGGTTCATCAGGCCCGGGATTGGCTGAGGCAGCGCTGGAGGAATAGCATTGGGGTGAGGACCACCAGGGATAAACAGCGGACGTTGCATGGCATTGGTGATGCTGGGGATTTGAGAAGCAGGGGGAACTGATGTTGCTGCAGAAAACACTGGAGGCCACATCGCTTGCCCTGTCTGCAATACTGGCTGCTTCTGCATCGTCTGCTTCTGCATCTGCTGTACTGGCTGCTTCTGCATCGGCTGCTTCTGCATCTGCTGTACTGGCTGCTTCTGCATCGGCTGCTTCTGCATCTGCTGTATCGGCTGCTTCTGCTGCATTGGCTGCTGCTTTTTCATCTGCTCAGCAGCTGTTGACCCTTGTCCTTGAGTTTTACTTGTACCCTTAGTGCCACTGGCATCATTACTGCCAATGACCACAAGGCCAGGTCGGCTGGGATGCACACCACGGTACAGAGTGGGGGGTGGTTGGGTTTTCAACGTTGACTGGCATTCTACCTCTGGTTCTTTCAAAGGAACAGGTTTGGGGGCTTCAGACTTGAGTACTCTGATGTCGGTGTCTTTCTTTGGCAGAGAGAAAGAGCTTAGGATTGTTTGGGAAGTCGGTTTGTGTTGGGTCTGCAGTTGCTTGGTCGGATCATTGCTTGGGGAAGCCACAGAGCTCATTATTGAACTATACCAAGAGCTGAGACTGGAAACAGAACTCGCCTGGTCACGTGAAGAACCCAAGGCACTGCTTTTCACCTCTGTTGTATTTTTTTGCAGTGGTTCTCGGAGGTGTCGGCTACTATCGTAAGTGTCCATCTGCAACAAACTTCCACTCCCACCACTGTTAGCTTTACTGCTACCAGTCCTTCCAATCTCATCCCCAACCGCTCCAGTATATTTGCCAGTATGTCCATAGTCAATCACTTTACTCTGCTGGAGACCAGCTGATGACATTTCCTCCTGGCGCATCCCTGCCCCTCCAGACCTGCTCAAACTGTGACTGTCCATTCCACTCACACTTCTGGTGGGTTGGGGTTTTGACTGAACTACAGTTGAAGTTCTCTTGTTCTTCTCAATGCAGATTTGCCGCAAGATGAATGGCAGGTTAGCAGGGGTGATCTGGTCTTCAGGATAGGAGATGAGATGTTCCAAGTCCTCTTTTTCAAGTCCAAAGTGCTGAAGGATGTTAGAAGCTGATTCAGAAGTGTACTTTGGTCGATTGGGCTCTGTGGGGGCCGCAGGTTTTTTTTCTGGGACTTGATAGTCAAAATCACCTAACCCCGGAATGGACTGCATATCACGTTCTCTTTCGCTGGAGGCACTAAACCTACCGTCACCACCACTTGCATAGTTAGATGAAGCAGATGATGAATACAACTTTGAGGGGTTATCAGCAGTGGGCCTGTTGTAGTTCGATGACCAGTCCAAGGAGCTGCTGCCACTTTCAACACCAGGTTGTCTATGTCCTAGAGAGGGAGCGGTTGACGACATTTGGTAGGAGACCATCCCTGCGCCTGAGGAGAGAAACTCATTCCTTTGAGTGCTGGTAAAACGAGTTCCCTGGTCTATGGGCTGATGCGTCGGTTTGCCAAGCAGCCTTACTTCCTCTCTGGCTCTGCTAATATGCATGTCTATAGACCTCTCTATGTTCTCGTCTATTATGGCCCTACTCTGTTCAGGCCTGTAGTTCATTGACTGAGGCAGCAGCGACGGGTGCATTCCCCCAGAGTTGGCAGGAGTCCCAGAAGAAGCTCCAGGAGAGGTGAAGCTGGACCCAGGTCCAAGGCGAGAAGATCCCATCCGAGGGTCCCTTTCTGCCGGTATACTGGAAAGTCCATACTGCCCCTGGTTGGAACTTTGGTTCCCAGGGGCATAGGGGTTATACAGGGGATGGGACATGGTGTTTGCAATCTTGAGAAGGTTAAGGAGATTGATGGCTGCAGCAGTTGGGGAGGGGGGTGTTGTGGGTATGTAGGGAGCAGTTGTGTTGGAGTTGGCTGTCAATGTCGCGGCTCGGCTGCCAACAGCAAGAGCATTGTTTATCTGTGTCAGTGCTAGCTGGGCTTTCAATTGTGCCAGCTGCAAAGAGGCAGCCTGCTGGCCGAGCAGGAGTGAGCTCCCTGGGAGCCCTCCAAGTAGGGGGCTCGTTAGGGCCCGTGGAGCAGAAGAAGGGGCACAACGCTCCGATAGCAATGCAAAGCTGAAAAGTTAAAAAAAACAAAACAAAAGGGGTTATTGAAAGGGACTGGACTTCAGCTTCTTGGATGGGTAAAACCAATAATCTTGAAGGTCTTGTCTTGAGCTGGCCACTCTGTTGCTTCCTGTAGAACGCTCATGTCATCTATTTCACTTCCAGGTCTTCACTAGCAAGAAAGAACAGATGAGGCAAAGGCAACATAGCATAGACAAAGAGAGAAAACAAAGTCACTGCTATTAACAGGAAACATTCGGACAGACAGACACAAATTTGTGTGTTTACTTTCCATGCTCATCTCTGGTGGAAATAGTTGACAATGGCACCCGCAGACAGAAAAAGCACATAGCGAAATGCAACATCTCAAAACTGCAATTCCCATTTCAGAACGTGACATTAGAGCATACTGAAAGATTCAGATGGCCCTGAAAACATTTAACACCTAAATGGTGGTAGTGAATGACAGTGTAAATAAGACTGAACTTCCTGTAGGACTCTGAATCACCATTTATTGGGTAAAAGGTAAGGTAGCGTAACAAAATAAAATTATACAGATTGAATCACCATCAGGAGTCACACAATTTACAATACGTTTGCTTAAAATTGATAAACAGTAATTTAGAAAAAAATTGTTCCGCAATGTCATCCTTCAACTGCAGAAGCAGAAAAAGTGTCATAAACCTCTGACTTAAAAAAGAAGAAAAAGGGTCTAAGAATCACGGAAAGAACCTTGTTTGTTTTAGGTTTGACCGCAGCAATGCGAGGCCAGCCCTTTAAACGCAAAAGTTTCGTCACTGAGTGAGTAAATGAGTGATGAAGTTACACCATTGGTCAGAGTGAGGGATGACGTTTGGGTTGATGTTTCCCTGTTGGCCAAATGGATATGCGCCGGCAGTCCTCTAAGGCGTTCAACAGCCATTCTGTTTATGGACTGTTCATTGTGAATCTATCGCATGCTAAGGACAGAATATTCTGCTCGTCTCGGATTAATTACGTAACCTTCTTACGGTAAGCATGGTAAGACAGGTGGCCTCCTACACGCATACTGAAACTCTGTATTACACGGGCCCCAGGGCTAAATTATTTAAGACTCTAGTATTGATAAGTTCTGATGTAACAGGTTCTGTTATTATTGGTAATTTATTATTATACAGCAGCATCTCCTCTTCTCTCTGAGGGGAGATGTTCCTCAAACTATGCTTGTTACTTGCAGATGGACCGTTTCTTGCAGATACTCACGTTATTGACAATATAGCTTAAATGTGAAGACAAAGGTGACTCTGTGACAGCTGAGGGGCCTGTCATATTGGGCTTTTGAAAACAGTGATCTACATGTTTCACCATTTTCTGATATTTCTGACAAAGTATTGATAAAGAACAAACTTGGTATTGGTAAATAAACTCACATGGCCACTGGTTGAACATATCCATACCTATAACACCAATCACAAGTTTAACACTACAATTTGTCAAATACACACATTTTGTCTGGTGACCCACTCAGTTTCCCTGGGACCCACTCAAATGACTACCTGTGGGTCCCTGGTACTCACTACATTCAAAACCTAGCACCTAGTAACACCCTATTTACTTAAATCTAACCATGACAGTAGCAAGTTCATAGTCACGGTGGAAAAAATAAAACAGTAGCCAGGCCTAGATGAAGGCAACGTTCAGACTCACTTTAGCTTAGCGAGAAAAATGCAGCTGGCAATGCAGTTTTTGTGCTAATGTAGCAAAAAAAGTTGCTCACATTTGACAAACCACAACACAATGTTATTCAGCAAAGCGCTGCGGTACATGTGCAAATGTACCATACTGGTAGATTACTTTGAAATATAAATGCTGTATTTCTACTGTTTGACATGTGATCATTGTGAAAAGTTCCTGCTGTGACAACATTCTTAAGTTGTATAATTCTGGACTTCCTGGATTGAATTGTGTTTGTATGCCCCCTGGCGTTTCGGAAAATTATAGTAAGAATATGTGTTGAGCATGTAAGTCTCGGTGCATGATGTAGCTTGCGCACCCTCTATGGAAGCCCGTGCAACAGTATCTTGCATGTGTAGTAACATAGATTTATGCTCAATTTATGGTTCTGCGTTGAATCTACGCTTAAGGTACGTACGTAGCTACAATCCTACGCCGTAACCTCTGACGTGCACCTCCCCAGAAACGTAACTACAGGTTGCGGTGACGCAGACCGCAACAACTGTGACTGGTCCGCTTGGCTGGGCTCTGTTGCATCGCATTCCCCCTACTCATTTCTGAGTACTAATTATTTGTGAACAACATGAAATCAAGGAGAGGTTTAAGTTTTCATGCCACAGCTTTCCGGACGCTGACAACGGACACACAGCATTACGTAGGCTATTGCGAAAGCTTTGCGTGGAGCCTCCGCAGAACCATAAATCAAGCTTAAATCCTCACAACAGTAGGCCACTGACGTAGGCTCGCAGATCCTTCATACAACCATAAATCAGCCTTTACAGTCGGAATAAAAACTTCGGAAAAGTACTATTTATTGCAGGCATACTGCGAGAACGTTAAATACACATGTTATCCTAAATAACCCATGCCAATGCGTCCTTATCCCCATTGCTCCCATTATTAAATAAGTAAATATATAACGTTACGACTTTATGTAACGTTACTGACTTTAACTAAGGAAAAACTATCTCTTTATCTTTTTCATTAACTATAACCAGGAACAAGAGAAAAAAAAAAGATGTGATGTGTTAAGTCCTAACCTTTTTTCATCTGCCTCACATCAACACCAACACCTATAACCATTCGGACATTTACGATATACTGTGTACGTTAATGTCCTGTACTAACTACGGGCCTGAGCCCAACCGTTATGAACGTTAAGGTTGGCTAGAGCCAAATTATAAAATAAACCACGGCGCAATACCTTCAAAATGTTGTCAAACGGCTGTGTTTAGTTTCAAGCATTAAACACGAGCTGTTACACGAACTGTTAGCAAGCCACAGAGCGCTAAAATAGCTAAACCAGTCTTGCCTGCTCCTGCTACCGAGGCCCGGTTATTAACAACACTAACACCGTTTTCGGTTAACAAACGCTACGTACAGCAATTGTAAGTACGCTGTGATTCGCTAGGAGTTTTTATAACAACGTTGTTGCTGCATACCTTACGTTATTTGTATATATCTCTCATCTTTGATGTGTTCAAACTCGTCCTTGTGAACAGGCCATGGATGTATTAAGAGAACAGGCAGGAAATCTCTGATGAGATTGTATTCAATATGTCGAGAAGACTTCCGGTTTTGGTGTCGAACCTTCAGAGTAAAATCGCGAACGTTTAAAGACACTCTGAGATTGGGATTGCAACCATGGATGCATTTTAAGACTGAGTGCTGAGCGCTGTATGTGGGGGCATGATTACAACCTGTCATCCCTAAATTAAATTGGTTAATTAAACCAAAGCTGAAGTGATCAGTTAGTTCTCATTAAATTAAGTGGTCGATAAAACAGATTGTAAACAGCGACTATTCCAATATGTCAAATTAGGATTTAACCTATAGTTTTCAGAAATTGTGTTGCACATTTTAATTAAACAAGTAATTCAATAGTTGACTATTTGTTTTTAGATTAATCAATAATAATCGATAGTTGCAGCCTTTTTTTTCTACATATAACTATTTATAATATGGTATTTCAACATTGTGCATTTAGGCACTTTTATTTTGAAGAAAAGGACCGGAATTGGTTATTCCTGTTAGTGTTATTTGATGTCGCATCCGTTTATATGATTTAGGTTTGTATTTATGAGTATATTTGTCTTAACAGTCATGTTTTTAACCCTTAACCTCATCACTGTTATCTTCTTTTCCACATAGTTGGGTGTCACAAACCGTGTTATGTAAAATATAATAATATAATAATATTTGGAAATCAAGGCCACAGAAATAAAGCAATCTAATTAGTTAAAGTTTCCTTCAGTAGCCTACACACTTTGGGTTGCTGTATCTTATTTCATTTCCTCATTAAATAGAAAGGTGTGTTATCATAATTCTGCCACACAGTGGCGCTATTGTCACAGAAATTCTGTTAAATTAAACTTTAGGCCCCTAATGATATTTAAAATATTGTATGGGTAGTGATTATGTTTCTTTTACCTTTTTTTCATCATAAACATCTCTGAATATTCACAACACATATTGACACATATGTTATCACTCCACTTTCCACCCACATTAGATACACTTACAAAGTAAGGGGAGGAAAGTTGAAGGAAGTTGCTATTAAAACAATACTTAAAAACTTTATAAAGTACAGTTTATTGTGTGGTACATTCCAAAGTTTTAAATAGCATTTACCCTTCTAAAGAGCTTATTGAGAAAAAGATTGATATTGACACGGCAGACTAGATAGAGTTACATAAGCCTCAAAGGGAACATATCATAATAAACTCCCTTTTTCAGTGCTTGTGCACATACATTGGGGTATCTGGATTGCTTACCAACCCTCAAACTGTGAAATAAGACAACCCAGTCATTTTATGTGTGCGGCCTAGATTAGAAAACATTATGGGATTCAACAAGCCATTCAGATTTGGCTCCCCTTCCGATGTCACATGCAGGCTCATTAGAATATACCAACCTCCATCTGAGCATTTCCACTCACAGTTTGAGAAATACCTAAGGTGCACCATATTTTTCTCACAAGCCAATCAGAGCAGACTGGCCTTTCCGGGATGGGGGCTTAATTAAAGAGACTGCCGCTAAAACGAGGCATTTCAGACAAAGGGTGAATACATACAGGTATATTTAGACAGACAGTATGAGAAAAATACAGCTGCTTTTTTTTTTTAACATTAAAGCATGTAAACATGTGCTAGTAGAAACCCAAAATGCAGATATGAACCTGAAAATGAGCATATTTCTCCTTTAAGAAATAGGCAATAAAACCTCCACCTGCAATTAAAAAGCAACACACAACCAGACATGTCCCATATTTAGAGCCAGCATATAGTATGAGCCTTAAGTCCTTAATAATAAGCAGCTATTGACATTACAGACTGTTGAATCAACAGATTATCAAAAGGTGATGATGAATATTTTTATTAAAGGATCATTCTCTGTTGGGGATTGCAGCAAATTAATAATATATCCCCTTTATCCCCTCCCCCGGACCACAGGGCTTAACACCTGACCACGACACAACAGCTGACTGGCAGTGCTCCATCTCCTTTCATAGTGAGATTCCATCGCTGAAAATCCTAAGCTATTGAGATCCTAGCAAGACAATCTGAAAAATTGTTCCTGGGTTTAAATAGTTTCATCAGTGCATTTAGCTTCAGTGAGGTGCTGACATTTATTTATTTTTTTATCTCACATTGTAGCAGATACCCAGGATGTTTAGCTCTGATGCTAATGACGAACGATGATTATCCATGTCACACACACACACACACACACACACACACACACACATTTGCATGCGTTCATCTGTGTACCCACATGAATGTGCAGCATCTACCTCCCCACCCAATAACACAAGGTCAGATCCACTCTAATGATCTCAACAACTCTGGCTGGAGGTAACCTGACCCCAGATCAGTGACGACGGACAACGGCCGCTGCCAAAACTGACGGGGAATGTGAAATCTCATATTAGTATCTGTATAGGGTATCTGTATTCAACGGCGGGATCTTTCCAGAAAAAAAACATGGCTCCTATTTCCTCAGTTTAGCAAAACTTAAAATCTGGGCAGGGAAGATTACCGAAGATGCGTGCATCACCACGCCGGTTGTACTGAGCAGTTCAAAGCATTTAACACACTTAGTTTAACAGAGAGCCTGTTTTCATTCAAAATGCTGATTTAAAGATGCTTTGCAAAACATGTTTGTGGCCACAGGTGTGAAATTTATGAACGCCATGGGATATTTGAATATGTAGGCCTATTCTGTGATATTAAACATATTATTTTACTGGGCGCCTGGGTAGTTCACCTGGTAGAGCACGTGCCCATACACGGAGGCTCAGTCCTCAACGCAGTGGCCGCAGGTTCCTTTCTGACCTGCGGCCCTTTGCTTCATGTGATGAAGCATTTAATGGACTCTCAATTGAGGAGAGATTAAGGTAGACGGTTTACAGTTTAACCACGATGTGTTATCGTGCAGTGTCGTACCCAACCATAGACAGTATGTAAACTGGACCAACAGACCCCGTTGCTCTGGACCGAGACCAGTGAAGGCTATTAGAAACACTTTTCCGGTGATGGCTGAGCGTTACTGAGCAGCCTCCAACTGAGAGAGACGACGTAAATGTGAAGTGAGCAACGTGTCTGAAAGTTGTAAGTCTTCTGGTAGCTGTGCCAAGAGAAATCTCAGTCATTCCCAATCTTGCAGAGATGGAGAGCGTCGGTATATGTAAGGAGATAACATGGGCACAGGCTAATTATTCCTAACTAAAATGCTAGTTAACAGTAGTAATTAAACTTAAACAGCTAATGTAAGTCGAAACTGCCTGCGAGCTTCTCCTGTACTATACGGTAATTCCTCTACTATGCGGCAGTAAGTCGCGTGGTTATGACACAATCGTTAGCCTATTTTTACAAAAACGTCTGCTACGGAGCCATAACGGGAGATACAAGATAATGGAGCCTTTTATACATTGTCGTGTTTCTTTATAAATAAACAATGGACAAATTTTAAACTTTAAACGCTTCAGATGTAAAGTTATTCGCTGTCAAAGTGACGTCAAAATGAACGGCAGTCGGGGCGACCTCTAGCTCACCCAGTAAGAGCGTGCGCCCCATGTAGGCTGAGTCCTTTGCAGCGGCCTGGGTTCGAGTCCGACCTGCGGCCCTTTGCTGCGTGTCATCCCCCATCTCTCTCCCACATTTCCTGTCTATCCACTGTCACTCTGAAATAAAGGGAAAAAAGCCCCCAAAAAATGATCTTAAAAAAAAAATGAATGGCAGTCAATGGAATGCTAACAGCGGGTGAGTGCTTGTTAGCATCAAAATGGAGGCCAAAGGAGGTACGCATTGTGGAGAGAGGCTTACCCCCTTGTCCCCTACTCTCTGAAGTTCCTGTCTTCCTGAAGGAGTGTTTACAGTAAACTCATGCTGGGTTGCTGCGTTAAGTTTAGCTGAGCCTTCAATGTAAACAAAGCACAGACAGAATATGTTAGGTGTTTACTTCCTTCATGACTAGGCAGAATGAGGCATCACTGTGTTATAATACAGCTGTTACACACAGAGCTGAACTACTCCTGGAAAGGTTATGAGGTTATGTTGGACATTGACCTGAATTGGACAATTAGTGTACAATATAGAGAAGAGTCATAAAGTCAGTGATCGGACTCATAACGTCCATTATACAGCAACATCTAAAGTTTGCTAACATTAGCCTCTACATGGTCACCCAGTGGTGGAGGAAGTATTCAGAGTAGGGCTGGGCGATACGGCGAAAATCAAATATCACGATATTTTTGACCAAATACCTTGATATCGATACAGCAAAAATATTGTAGTGTTGACTATTGGTGCTTCCACAAAATATTGACACAATGAGATTTTAGATGAATAATCATCAGTAATGTGGATAAAATGACTAAGTGGGTAAAGGCAAATAAAAGAACAGTTACAACAGTCTGGTAAGTTCAGAAAATGACATCACTTTACTGTAATGCAGCCTTTAAAACCAGGAAAAGACAATACTTATGCCATATTACGATATTACGATATCCAAAATCTAAGACGATATCTAGTCTCATATCACGATATAGATATAATATTGATATATTGCCCAGCTCTAATTTAGAGTCCTGTATTCCTAAGTAAAAGTACAAAAGTGGTAGCATAAAAACACACTTAAAGTAACAAAAGCAAAAGTACTTGTTATGCAGAATGGCCCATAACTGGAAAAATGGTAGATTATTAAGCATCACTTTATTGTTGTATCTGGCAAAAGTGGAGCTTGAGCTTGATTTAAACTGATCACCGTGTATCTTACTCAAAGTGCAAGTACCTCAAATTTGTACATTACTTGAGTAACCTAAAGGTAGTTACATTTCACCACTGTGGTCACCACTGACTCAGACTGTAGCAGCAAAACCTCTGAATGTACAGAATTAAGCAACGGTGTGTTTTGTTGATCATGAATTCATTTTTACTTGTGGGAGGAAGCATATGTTGTATCTTCTTTCAAAAGAGTTCGGCATGCTACTGAGCAACACAAATGTTAGTTTGACTTTCCCACGTGGCTAAACCTGTCTGGCTTTCTTTTTCTTTTCTTTTTTTTTTTTAAGATAATTTTTTGGGCATTTTTAGGCTTTTATTGACAGGACAGCTGAAGAAATGAAAGGGGAGAATGACTTGCAACAAAGGGACGCAGGTCGGAGTTGAACCCGGGCCCACTGCGTCAAGGAGTAAACCTCTCTGTGTATATATATGGGCGCCCACTATACCAGCTGAGCTATCCGGGCGCCCTGGCTTTCTTTTTCTAATTAGTTTTTCCCGTGCTTGGGTGACCAAGCTTGCTTTCCCTTTGTTGACAATTAAGCGTATCTATTTATAGACACTGCAGATGTTATTATGTGCTGTGGGACAGTTAAAACCCTAATTATCACCCCTTTTAGCTGGCCACCCTCACCCAAACATGCCCTCCCTTCTAGCCTCGCAGCTTCCAGGTTGTGTGGTTACGTCAGCGTCTCCTGGGAGTCCCGATGCCCTCCCACCCCCCCTCCCTGCGACACGCCCCAGCGACAGACAGATGGGTTTAAACCATCATTCAGCGGGGACAGGGAGTACACACGGTAACACACACCGGACAAACCCTGCTGCTGCACATGTCAGGGTCATAAATCTCTCCGCAGCGTTGGCGGTTTAATGCACTTTGATATTTTTGACAGATGATTTGAAGGGGGAGACAAAGAGAGGGGAGGGAGGACGGCAAGGGCTTAATCTAGAGAGTTCTAGTTAGTTAGAGTTCTATAGAAAATGTAAACTTTGGCTTTATGTTTGTCTTTCTGACATAATATTCATGAATATTGTTTTTTTATTATTTGGGTAGAGGTAATATATAAGCGTCTCCCGGCATATTATATTGTGTTATTTAATGTTAATTTAAAAAAAAGCATAACTCAAATACGAATGGTGGTATGTAAGTGCATTTATTCAAGTACTGTACTTAAGTACAAATTCTAGGTACTTGTACTTTACTTGAGTATTTCCCTTAGATGAAACTTTATATTTTTTTTGTACTTTTTTTGTACTCAGATTTAGTTATTTTTCAGTTGACAGTGTTTCATCCCTGCCCTGTCCAGTGAAAACCATGTATCTCCAGATGTGTTGATGTTGAATGTTTGGGATAAACTGAAGGATGAAGGGTTCCTTTATGTGATGAGAATTATCTCCTTAAGCTAAATAAAGTCTTTAAAAAGCCTCTTGGATCAGCTGGGAAATGCATTATCACAAAGCTGAAAACAGGGCTGTTTTTCTGATACCATGAAAACTTTAGATACGTGGTTCTCACAGGACAGCGCCGCTACAAACATATGATGATCAAATATGATGCATTGCTGTAGATTAAACTAGCCAACAGTATATAAAGGTGTTAACATGAGCACAACCTTAAACATCTACAGCAAGAAAATGACACATTAATGCAGCAGGAATATTATTCCAAAAACATTGTGTGTGTGTGTGTGTGTGTGTGTGTGTGTGTGTGTGTGTGTGTGTGTATGTGTGTATAGATACTGAGAGCTGTTGCCATCCTCTGAGGAGCAGTTATCAGAGGGTCTAATAAGCGTTGATGAAAATAAATCACCACCGGCTCAAATAGAGAGTTGCAGTCACTCAGCACCACAAAGCCTGGACATCTGTGCGTGTGTGTGTGTGTGTGTGTGTGTGTGTGTGTGTGTGTGTGTGTGTGTGTGTGTGTGTGTGTGCGCATGCGCATGCGCATGTATGCATGCGTGTGTGTAAAGGACTCTGTGAGATATTTATAGTGGTGACATCGACATGTCATAATTTTTTGCAGCCTATGTTTATGGAGTGCCCTCCAGAACGTGCATGTGATGTGTTGGTGAAAAATACTTTGCACTTTAAAGCCACACTTTAGAGCGCCGCTTACTGCGCTCCATGCCTGCAACACAACGGAGCACCTGGAAGTACGTCGGACGCTATGGAAACCAAAACTTGCGCGTGTTAAATTTGGAACAGACCGATCGGATTCGAAACGATTTGAAACGATTCCAATAGAATCGTAATTTTTGAAACGATTCCAAGTTGGAACCGGTTGGAATCCTACACCTTAACAATGTCCTTATGGTCCAACTGAGAGTCCAAACCTCAACATTATTACTGATACATTAACATTATTAAAAGGAAAAGCAGCAAATCTGGAACCAGGAAATGTTTTCACACTTACTTGACTGACCGTCAAAATGGTTTCCAACTCATTTTATGTCAATCAATTAATTGGTTAATCGTTTCAGCTGTACTTGTAGAAAAGGGTGGGTAGTGTCATTAATAACAAAGCGTATGGAACTTTTTCACAGCAGACATTTTTGTAAAGATTATCTTTTGGGCATTTTAGGCCTTTATTTGACAGGACAGCTGAAGAAATGAAAGGGGAGAGAGAGGGGGAATGACATGCAGCAAAGGGCTGCAGTCGAACGAGTAAACCTCTATATATGGGCGCCCACTCTACCAACTGAGCTATCCGTGCGCCCCACAGCAAACATTTTTGACTTGTCATAGTAGGAAAAGCACAGCTGAAATTGATAACCTTAACGATGGCTCAATTCCATCAAGTGTCCCAGTAAGCTATTTTCAGTGAGTCAGCATGCACAATACCAGGGCCTCTCCTAAGTGGAATGCAGCCATCATTAATGGTTTTGAATAGACCTGTGCTTTTCCTACTATGACACGTCAACATGTCTGCCGTGAAAAAAGTTCTATTGTAGAAGCATACGCACTTTGTATGTTTTGTGTGTGAACATCTTCATTTGTAAAAGTAACTAAAGCTGTCAGAATAAAAGTAGTCGAGTAAAGCAAGCAAAGTGGAAAGTGGCATGAATAGAAAAGACTCAAGTAAAGTACAACATTTGTCCTACAGCACAGTACTACATTCCACCACGTTCTATACCTCACAGTAGATGCTCGCCTTAACATTTCTCTCTTCAAAAGGTAGATTTTAGCTTGAACGTTCCTTAAAATGCCACTTGGGCAATGATGGAAACACTGCACGTCACACAAGTAGGTATACGTGACTGCCTGAAAATTGCCAGACCATCAATCCTCTCATGTAAAGTCTCAGAAATATTTTCTCTCTGACCTCACAGGGAGCTCGAATGAGACGGACAGCTGAAAATGACAGCGATACTGCATCATGTAGCGTGGCGTGAATGTGTGTGTGTGGGGGGGGTCTAGTTCCAATTACATCATCACACCTCGGCTTCATTTACAGCTGAGGAGCGTTTTCATCACCATTGAGGGTATGTGTCATTCTGTCTCAGACACACAATATACTTGACACCGTATCAACTGATATGGGGAGCCAGCTTCAAGACTTTTACTATTTTAGGAGACTAAAAATATCAACACTCCTGCTGAAAAGTCTGGAATCTCCTGTCGCGGAGCTTGATGGTGTTCAGATGTCTGAGAGGACTACTCTATATGACTATAGGACTATGGTTAACTTCTCCTCAGATCTCTGCAGGATAAATCCAGACAGCTAGCTAGACTATCTGTCCAATCTGAGTTTTCTGTTGCACGACTAAAACAATTTTTGAACGTACACGTTCCACCAAAACAAGTTCCTTCCAGAGGCTACTTTGCAAGGCTCTGCCTTGGTACTTAGCGCCGACCAAGACGATTGTGACTGGTTTAAAGAAATGCCAATAAACCAGAGCATTTTTTCTCCCATCCCAGAATGCTGTATGTGGACTAGCCAGACCCTCCTCCGCAGCGCTGTCGAGGAAGGTCTGGCATTGCAAGACTATGAGGGACAATGAGGGTTAGTATAATTAAAAAATATCAGCTGAACATACTATGGACTGACAAATCAGTTTAAACCTCTCAATCTGCCTAAAGAAAGACGCAACAAGTCAATATTTAGAGCCACATTGCACCGTTTTAAAAACACTTGAAAATTTATATTATATTTAATAAAATAAAGATAAAATGTTTATTATTATTAATAATATAACATTATTTTCATATTAAGGAGTCAGCCCCCAGTGTTTAAGGTCTAATTTTTCTTTTTTTTTATTATATTTTAGTATATAAATATCAATTTACTGTAAAAGCACTAATACAGTGTCTCTCTTAAACCTGTGCAAATAGACTCTAATTTTTAGACTCTAACAAAAACAAAAAAGTACTTCATTTTTTTGTCTTGTCTTGGCTTCTCTTCTCCCTTTTTTCCCCTCACACACGCAATTAAAAAGTCATGTCACTGACTTGCAGCTTGGTACGAGGACGTCCTGTCCACAGTCATCACACTTGATAACTTGATTCGGAGGCAGGACTGGCTGCTCGACCCAGAAACTCTTTTCACAACTGGATGAGCTAATGGAGTCCAACACAAAGTGACCCGATTGTCAGGAGATCGCTCGGCTCAAACACACAACGCCAACGGTTCACAAGTGTGTGATTTATAGCACAAATCTGTACTGAAGTGACTTTGTTTCCAAAACACCACATGTGAGATTATGCTGTGGATGTTTTTGTTTCTTCTCTCAAACTCTTCAAATATCTGAGAATATAGCGTCTACATTTAAAAAGAAATTTTTAAGTGGATTTTCCTTTAATGGCGCCTGCATACTGCACAATATTTGTAATTGTATTTAACCCTTGTGTTGTCCTTGGGTTATATTTGACCCGTTTTGCAAGTTTTTTTATATCAGAAATATGGGTTTCTTTCAACCAAATTGCCCTAAATTAACATGGATGCATGGATGTACGTTGTATTGAACCCATACAACATTCTTCACAGGTAAAATTAATAATATATATATTTTTTTTTATAAAACTTTTTGGGTGTTTTATTCAAATGTATAGAATTTGAAAAAAGATTTTTTTATGGTTTTACAGTAAAACAGTCTCCTGACTAAAATTTGACATAAACCAGTCATAAAGAATTAGGTATAACTTCATATAAATTAGGTTTGTGATGGTGAGAAAAACATTTCGATAAGCAACAAAAACGTTGGGGAAAAGCGCTTAATTTTTTTAAATAACTTTCAATGTTGACCCGGAAGGACAATAAGTTAATGGTCAACGGGAAGACAACACAAGGGTTAATCAGCTGTAAGCGTCTTGGTCACAACATCAGACCCATCGTATTCATGTCTTGGGAAAATGAAGAGTAAAATATCAGAATGCGTGAATAGTTTTTTTGTACTGATTGAACAAACAAGATGTGTTAATCATTAAAGAAAAACCTGTCCGAGAGCCTAATGACTTAAAGGAACCGTTTGTTGAAATAGGGTTATTCACCGTCTCCTCTATGTTTACATAGGTGGGCAAACGCATTTTTGTCTCAGTGAATGCATTATCTTAGTCCAGCAGCGCCGCCGCTAGCTTAGTTTAGTCACCTAACCTTTAAAAGCTGTTGTGACCTTTTTGTGAATACACAGGCCACCAGAAGTAATCAGGTTTTTTTTTGTTGTTGTTGGCTCACTTTTACTCATGACATAATAACCGGCAACATAGGATTCAAATCACTACGCTAAGCTAAACTAGCGGCGGTGCATGCACTGAGACAAAAATGTGTTTGCCCACCTATATAAATATAGAGGAGACGGTGAATAACCCTATTTCAACAAACGTTGGCGTGTTCCTTTAAGGCCCATTACCCCGACATATCGTTACTAAATGTTTTGAGAGGCTTATCATGAAAACTCGTGACGTTTTGCTCATAGTAAAAAGACATATTTGACAAGAACATTCCTCTGGATCGCCTCTGATTCTAAACCGGAGGAGGATTGCGTGGAACGTCGTGTTAAAGTGTTAACAGTCAACAGGTGGGAGAGAACACTGTTGGGGGGAAGCGGCGGACAGGACACTTCCAAAACAAGGCAACAGTGTGTGTACCTTAAAGACAAAGACGAATAAATAATCAGCAATAGGAACAAATGGTCGAAAAGCAGCAGCAGCACTTTTAAATCCACCTGTTTTCTCTTTCACACACACACACACACACACATAAACACACACCGCATTAATCACCCGTCACGTTGTACAAACCGAGACCATCTGAAAAATTTACGAGCTGTTTGGTCATATGGGGAGTGTGTACTGTAGGCTAAATGTGTGTGTGGCGTTGCTGCAGAGGTCGCAGTACAAGGTTAGTGTGTTTTTAAACAGAAGGAGCTTTTAATTTCCACAGCGTTTCCCTCCAAATGAATGCCATCACCTCTGCTGGATCTTTAACCAGTGGTGGAATGTAACTAAGAACATTTACTTAAGTACTGTACTTAAGTACAAATTTGAGGTATTAGTACTTTTACTTTATTTGATTCTTTTCTTTCCATGCCACTTTCTACTTCAACTCCGCTACTTTTCAGAGAGAAATAGTGTACTTTTTCCTCCACCACATTCATCCAACAGCTTTAGTTACTAGTTATTTTACAAATTTAGATTTTTGCACACAAAACTCATGTAGTTTATAAAATAATATGTTTTATGATAAATTAAACTACCCAACAATATGCAGGCCCTTCAGTTCAGGTGCAATGATTAGCTGATCAAACACAGAACTGTTTGGATCGTTTCCAGTTTCTAAAATGTGAGGAGTACTTTTACTTTTAATACTTTAAGTACATTTTCCTGATGATACTTACAGACTTTTACTTAAGTAACATTTTTAATGCACGACATTTACTTGAAACAGAGTATTTTTACAGTGTGGTATGATTATTTTTAATAAAGTAAAGGATCTGAATACTCCTTCCACCGCTGTCTGTAACTATATTGTATTCACGGACACGTTTGTCACATCTGATAACATGTCTGATGTTGTGTTAACAGCTTGTTTTGCTGCTCTCCCAAGTGACAAAAAAAAAAAAAAAAATCAGTCAAATGTTCAAGCTTTCATTATTTGGCCTTTGCACTAAAATGACTTGGTCTCAGTTTGATATGTAAGCACTAGTAATATAGGTGTAAAAGGGAAATGTGGAGATGCCATATCATCTTAAAGGTGAGAAGTTTGACATGAAAGATCTGTATTGTGTGGCTTTTAATTTGCTTATGAAGACTTGTGACTTCGACTTGTCCTTAAGGATTTGCTTACATCAGTTGTTTAAGAAAATGCCCAACAACAACACGCGTTTCCATGCAGGTTACAAATCCCGGTAATACTTTACTTGAAGGTATCTACATAAGAGTGACATGACACTGTCATGAACACATGACACTGTCATGACACATTAACCCTAACCATAACTTGTTATGAGAAAAAACAAATGACACTTACTTAAAGAAGCGTTATGTCATAAAAGTTTATGACTTGTTTATAATGTTTATGACACGTTCATGACAGTTTTATGTCACTCTTATGTAGATACCTTCAAGTAAAGTGTAACCCAAATCCCTAGTCTGGCTATCACCAGACCAAGCTCAATCTTTTAAGATTGAACATTGGTCTGGGGAGTCTGCTCTGTATTTTCTACTGCACATAGGCGTGATCAATGGGCATAGTTTAAATGACTCTGTACGCAATTGGATAGTCCTCCTACCAATCAGACCAACGATCCGGGTGACGTAGCAGCGACAGCGGCATTGACTTGTTGCTGCCATGGAGTGCTGCGCTTCGGTGGCCGGCTTGTTGAATGTAAACAAAAAGCTGCTTGGTTGCTTTTCTATCGTCGTCGTGTTAAACCCGCCAATAGCGCCGCAAGGTGGATAAGCCAGTTTGATTAGAAAATTAGATTTGTTTTTTTAAATCTAATTTTCATAGTATACACACACGCCACCATATGTATACGTTGTTACATTGGAGCGAAAGAGTTAAATGGCTAAAGATACATTACAATACTGCTATCCAGCGGTCAGGGGTTTAAACAAAACAAAATGAACCACTGTCTCCCACAAATCTTTGCATGTAAGCTATTCATTAAAAACCTGAACCAATACAGTATCACCAAACATAATACCGTAATACTCAAGTAAGTGTATCGATATGTTATTTTATATACACCCCTACATAACAGAGGTGGGGGGAAAGAAAATCAATGTAGCATAGCATCGCGATATTTTCCGTGGCAATACTGTATTGATACACGGATGCCAAGTATCGGTCTATTATTATATAAATTGCACATGGGAATTTAACTATTTGGTACTAGAATAATAAGATCAATTGCTTTTTCAGACTAGAGACAAAACAGATGTTGACAAAGTTTTGCTTTGGGTTAGGTGGGTTTGGGTTATAATTTTAAGTTGAAAAAAAGGTAAGGAATTGCAATATATCGCAGGATATCGCAATATGTTTAAAATTGCAATAATATATCGTGACATAAGTATCGTGATAATATCGCATTGTGGCATAAGTATTGTGATAAAATTGCATCCTGACATAAGTATTGTGATAATATCGTATTGTGACATAAGTATTGTGATAATATCGTATTGTGACATAAGTATTGTGATAATATCGTATCGTGACATAAGTATCGTGATAATATCGTATCGTGGGCCCTCTGGTTATTCCCACCCCTACTGCATAACAGTAGGATGGATGGAAACGTGCATACATTCTTTGTTTGGAAACCTGACCATTGTTGGTTTCTTTCATAATTCACTAACTAAGCCGTTTTTGTGCCTAAACCTAACCAAACCGTGACCCCAGACGTATCAGATCAGAAAGCACTTATTGGTAAAAACTGTGTATTTTTCTATAATCTTGGAAGACTTGTAGGCTAACTAGCTATTCACTAGCTTTTTGGTTTCCAAATGACTTCATAACTTCAACCTTGTGTGTGTGTCAGAGAGACAGAGATGTTGATGAGTGATGGCCAGAGACCTAAATGTAAAGCTCAAATATGGACGACAGGCGGTCACATGAATATAAATCTTAACAGAGCAAAAAACAAGGAATATAAACATCCCAAAACCCTGTATGTGGCTGTAAATAAGACTTTTTATGACGTGTACAAGCATCAGATGACAGAGCTGTGATAAAACCTGAAAATAGAGACAAGGAGGACAAGGAAGTAAATCAGATTTACTCTCACACATATATAAACACTCCTAAATCCAGCCGTCTAAATCCAAAGCAACAGAGAGCTCAGATCAAAGCCTTGCTTCAGACCAACGCTATTTCACACCTTACATAAATACATACTTACACACACATATACTCTTTGCTTCTATCCACCTTTAACTTCTCAGTTTATTGCTTAAATCTTGTCCCCATCCCTCTCTTTCTCTTACTTTTCTTCTCTTCTTTCCGCTTAAGCTCACATAACGCTCACACAGAGTAGGGAGTCTTCTGGTGTTTACTTTCTTTAATACTATCATCCCATCAAAACCCAGTCAAGGCCCCTAATGGCCTCGAGGCATGGGAAGGTAAAACACACACACACACACACACACACACACACACACACACACACACACAGATTAGGTAAAGACGGAGTAATAATTTGCCTCTCCAGTGTCTTGACTTTTCATGACTTTATATTAAAGACTTTGTACAAGCAAAGAAATAATCTCTGTCTGTATTTTATAAGAGTTTAAGAAACATGACTCCTTTTCTTTAAAAAGAAACGGGACAGTGGAGTCATACAAATGATAGTGCTGTTTGAAATCTGGGATCCCTGCATAACCTCCCATTTAAAGACCGTTATTCTAAATTCAGGACTGGCTGAAAAATGAGACTGTGTTGCTCTGCTCTCTGATTGGTGGCGAACCTCTGAATGTGTTTTGGAGAACAGGTCAGAAAAATGTACAGAAGTGGAATAAGTACATAGATCTTTTAATTTAGTTAAAGTAGTAATACCACAGCGTGGAAATAGTCTGTTACGATTAAAGGTCCCGCACTCTCACTTAGGTACAAGTACAAAAGTATTGGTAGCAATCATCTAGAAGATTTTCATGTCGAGAAATATCTGTTAAGTCACTAGCTATCGCCCAATCAGGTAACACAGTGGTGATTGACCCTATGGTCCACTGATGAAAGCTCTTGCATTGGCAGTATTAAGCCGTCTACACATGATCAGAGGGAAAACGGCGAGGTAGGTCTCAGAGCATAGTGACAGTGCAGCTATACGTCATCATTCCTCCGGGCTACCTCTTTCATGGTTGTGCCTTGAAGGGTCAGTGGCAACGAGGGCAAAGTTGAAATAAACTTGAACTTTGACGGCAGCAATTTCGAGCGGTGTGTCACACCAAGGTTAGCACTTCCATCCTAGTTTTCTCCAACGCTCTTCCCAGAGGAAAACAATGGCACAGCCAGCGCAGAGCGTTTTTACTGTTTTTAAACAAAAAAAAATCACAAGCGGCGCACAGTCAGTGACGCATTTTCCATCACCTAGTGGGGATTGGTCCGCCAGAGAGGGTAGGCTAGCGTGTGTGTGAAGCGGCATGCTTTTTTTTTTCCATTCTCTGCTAGATTTGCGTGTAAGCGGTTACTATGGCCGGACAAACGAGAAAAAGAGCGGTGACTACAAGCGAGATCCAAAAACACACCTGTAATGACCACTTATCGCCACAGGTATTGGCAATTATTTCTTTACGGTGTAACACTGGTTTAAATGTCCCAATTCTCACTTAAACCATCGCTTAAACCATTTGAATAAATCGTTCGAAACCCGTTCCCGTCATGTTCTGCCATCAGCCAAAATTAAAGTAACGTGCGGCGGTACTGCGGTGGCCTGGACAGTATGTGTGATATGCATAGCTGAAGAAAACAGTTTAAAGCCTTGGATTTAGACACACGAAGCACCGACACATACAGACATACCACTCACAGACACAGTTGTCTTCTGGTTTTAGCTGTAGGGTCAGTAGGGCTAGCCAGGGTTAATACCACATGACTATTTCACACTTCCTAATTGCTCCATAAGCACACATGACCACACGAGAATGTGATCACTTTAAACTCACTATGGATAGAAGACAACATTAGCAACATTTATCATGGCTGGCACAGATGTTTCCTGTCAATGGTATTGTTTTGCCAAATTAAAGGTGAAGTAAGTGATTCTGCGCAAAGATGGTGAAAAAAAAACAAATTCTTGTCCTCACCGGTGTGCAGGTTCGATGGTGTTGCTGTTGGAGATGTGGTTGATTTTACCCGCAGCCAAGTGACTACGGGTGCTGCTGTTGATCCTCGACGCCTTTGGGTGGCCTGCATCGGCTGAGCCCTGTTGCAGAGAATCCCGGGCCTTCTTTTCCTCCAGCATGGCCAAAAATACAAATACAAATACACGCAAACACACACACAAACATATAAACAAAACACTCTTTCTTAATGTCTTTAATCACACACGTGCACATCTGTTTTTGAGTCAGTTTGATTTCTTCCGCCGGGAAGCATGTTACACTTCCAAAATCCAAAGATAAATCCCCAAAATTAAGAAGTAAAAAAAGTAAAAAAGAGGGCCTTTTTTCTTAATATTTTGTTTGAACTATTTCCATGTTTTCAAAGAAAAAAAAAAAGAATCCAAAAGTAATTCCAGAGGAAACTATTCCTAATTCTCACACTGTTGTGGGAAATTAAGACAATGGTTCCGCTTTCACGTAGATCGTGATCGGCCAATTTTAATCTCACTGGATTAAAGAGTTGAACGCAAATACAGAAATGCAAAACTAAGTCAGAAAATCGTCCATCGTCCAGTATTCCAAAAACATTCAGACAACCCAGGTGTTCCTGAACTCAAGCGTTTCGCATTTCTGAGGGCTTAAAGCCATTTCTTAGTGGCTCAGGGGGATTTGAGCAGCGAGAGACTGAAGGGTGAATCAGGAGTAACGCTGCGCAGCACTACACACAGTCCCTCTGAGCAAGCAGCTGGAGAGGGAACGATAGAGACAGGGAGAGAGAGAGAGAGAGAGAGAGAGAGAGAGAGAGAGAGAGAGAGAGAGTCTAATAGGGTCACAAAATATCACTTACTCCTAAGTTTAACTAATGTGATTTCTCTAAAATAAAACGTGCCAGCTAAAGGCAGTAACTTTGTTTAACACCCAAGTTATTAATGGCAATTTGATTGGAACGAAAGGAGTGTATGTTTGTCTCCCGGGTCCTATGTTCCCCAGCTGAATATCTTCCTAATATGACGCATTAAGAAGACCTTTCAAAGGGTTTCATGTTCTCAGCAAGGTTTTTCCCTATCAGTCAAATGGTCAACACCACAGGACCTGGGAACATGAGAATGTGGGTGAATTTTAAGTAAACATGTCATGACCACAGCCATCATCTTTGTCCAAAAACAGATGAAAAACTGATACAACTACAAATCGACACATTTCGTACCATGTTGTTATTTGACGCCTGTAGCACGGGGCAGACACACCGTACAGACAAAAGAAGTAATCAAAGTACGTAGCTGTATCGATCCAGGAACCAAATTTGCTAAAATTGACTGCTTTGATGAGTTAATGTGTTTCGAAAGCTGGGAACGAGGACAGCGGCGTACATGCTGGTGATGGCCATGATGCGCATCGACCCACAATGGTGCACATAAAGATCAGAGGATCGCCAAAGTCCTTAGGATTGATAATTCTGCTCAGAAAGAATTTCACTGAATAAAAACGATGCCCAACAGACTGACCAGGTGGCATAGAATTAGAGAGACAAAAGGGGGTAAAAAGGAAAATCTGAGCACAAACATTAATATTAAATAGTTCCAGTATATTTATAATTCAGTATAGGAGAAAGAATGTGCGCCACTGTATGTACAGACAATCTTAAACTTTATAACATGCAATAGCAAAAAGCTTTGTTTATTCCAAAGTCTTTTGGGGAATCAAAGTCAATCATACTGACTATGTAACTGTAATTGGTGTCCTCCCCCTCTCTCCCTCCCCTCCCCTCCCCTTTATTTTATTTAATTGTATATATATTACTTATCTTTCTTTATCTTATTTGAACATATTACTTATCTATCTTTATCTTATTTGAACATATTAACTTTTTATATTATATATTACTTATCATTTTATCTTGTAGTATGTGTCCTTATTGCACCGTGGGTCGGAGAGAAACGTATTTTCAATTCCACTGTATGTCTGGCACGTGTTGCAGAATTGACAATAAAGTGGACTTGAACTTGACTTCTTTGCTGCCTGACTGACCTCTAGTGGTTTCAGTGAATAACTTAATATTATTTAAAAAACATAAAATAAAAGAAACATTGGAGTCGATGATCTTTTTAAAAGTATTACTTTGTTTTACAATATACAAAAAAAAAAAATAATTCATCCACCGTAATAATATTGACAAAAACATACAGTAGTAGTACATCAGTACATTGTAGCGCAAAATGTTTCATAGTCAGCGGGCACTTACATTAATCATTCACGAGGGGGAAGCAACAGCTCTAATTATTCTGTACAATCCAACAACAACAAAATCAACATCCTACTGAATATATTATATTTACACTTAAACAGAGAGTTACTGACAGGTCTACCTAGCGTCAGCTGAAGTCAGTTTGATTCAAATAAGACTGATGTACGGAAGCCCTTAGAGGCAAAGTAGAAAAAGAAATTCTGGTGATCCATTTAATAATAAGTTTGTCTAAATAGTTTCTCTCCTGTGTTTATGACTTATTAACAAGTGGAAATAAATGGTTTTGCCAGGATTATCTTTTTTTAATTTCCTTAAACAATTAATTGAGTCTGTGACATGGGTGAAAAAAACAAAAGCTTCGCCAAGATCTTTTTTTTTTCAGTAAAAAAACAGGTTTGCTGCTGTAAGACGAATTTCGGCCACTAGAGATTGAAGTGCACCCCTACCCCATTTTCTTTTATATATATAGAGCATGCCAATTAACATACGTTCTAGCCATATGAAAGACATGTATTTTATGTTACATAACTTGATAACACACAATATCTGTAACTTGCATTTAGAGTGCTTGGAGCAAATTAAATCAAATGCTTTTAGTCCTATTTAGAACACAGGGTAATGCTGGGGGGAAAAAAAATCTTAAGAATGGTAACATTTTTTAATATATATATCTTTTTTTTGCCGGGTTGTAGGTCATGAACACGGGAGAGAAAACAATTTAGACTTCAGACTTAGAAAATGGATCACCAGAATTTTTGCTTGCCTCTCAGGGCTTGCACACAGATGTGAATTATACAGAGAAGATCAATAAAGAAATCATTCCCTGTGTGCTTCAAGTGATTTCTATCAGTGACTCAAACAGGGAAAACTGCACTTTTGTAGCTTTAGTTAAAAAAAAAAAAAGCTTTTCAGCAGAATATGACAAGTTTACTTCTGATATCTTACATGTTGTGATATTTTCACTCATTACGAGTCCAGTTTAGAGAATCTGCTTCTTCTTCTATCAAAGCTGTTTCTTTGATAGGAATCATTTTCAAACAAAGGCAAAACCTTAATCAATTTAATCAAATGCCCAAAAATCCCTGTGTGAGATGATCTGAACGCTGAAATGCTTACTAGAATCACTTAGAAAAAAATGTATGCAACTTACTCTGATTTAATGCCTGCTTATTGATTTATACATTTCCCCATATACATCCATTAATTACATTTCCCTCATCGGGTTATGCACGTTATCTTGTTGTTATTAATGCCCCAAAACAAAATGCAAACGTGGTTCCTTGGATGAATTGTAGTTAAATGATATGTGCACTGTGACTTTAGAGATGAAAAGAATATTTCAACGTTTTGTAAAATACACTTATTTGTATTTTTAAAATACTCTTTTGCAGAGAGTAAGATGAGAATAACGATACGTCTCATGTCTGTGTATTAAATATGAATCTACAGCCAACAGCTGGTTGGCGTAGCTTAGCATAAAGACTGGAAACTGCTAGCCTAGCTCTTTATAAAAAAAAAAAAAAACACACTCTTGGGCAAGAAATAATCCCACACATAACACCATGTACAACTCTTTTTACTCTTCAGTGTTAAACAAATGAGTTATATTCTTTTAATTAGTTTGCTGTCTCCAGTTGTTATGCTAAGCTAACCGTACAGATGTAAGAGTGCTATCTACCTTCTCGGATCTTTCTCAATCAAACGGTCGTCAAGAAAGCAAATATGTGTGTTCCCAAAACGTCAAAATATTCCACTAAAAAGGGGAGCATCATTTATTTAATGTTGTAGTTCTTTTCTAGTAGAGAGAATAGCAAAAGGATAACAAAAACAGGCCCATCTTATTCCTTCACTGCAATGTGATTAGTTTGATTAGGATCAATTATTGATCCCCCCCCCACCCCCATTTGGTATGGTTAAATAACTTAACTAAAACACCTCCTTCACTGCATTCCTCCCTCAATCTGTCCATACGAATCAGAGCTCCCTCTTTTTGTCTCCAACCATGCCCAATTTGTGATGGTGAATAAAAAAATCTTCATTCTGTACGGACATATTTTTTTGGAAAATTGACAAAAAATTCTGGCATGAACGTGGAGTTTGATTTTTTTTTTTATCTTGAATGCATTTTTTTTCTTCTTCTCTCTTTGTCTCAACTGTTCATGTCTAGTTTCCTTCCTCTCTTTTCCTCTGCGATTTTAGAAATTAGACTCTCATGCTTTACTCTTTCCATTCTTCCTTTTATCCACTTGCCCTTTCACCTTCCTTCCCTTTTTTCTCTCTCCCTCGTTCTCTCTCACTCTCTCTCTCTCTAAGCGATGTTGGATATGGGGTCGCTGATTTTCAGACACCTCCAGTAGATGGTTCTTGCCATTGTGAACAGAGCGAGCACAATCAGCAGCACCCACGAAACGTAGATCCCTTTAGAGTCCTGGGCGCTATTCCATGTACCAACCTGAACACAGAGACAGATTAGTTATATTACACAATAACTATTTTTATATTGTGACTTCAACCTCTTTTTTTAACTGTTCCCGTTTCCTCTAGAAATCTAGACTCCCCCTAGTGGCAACAAATTTATTTGGCAGCCAGGGGGGGTCTAGGCACTCTCCGTTGACTTTCAAGCAGCAAAAACCTAATTTTGGTCAGGCCAATCACATTGTGTATAAAGTCGGTGGGCGGGGCTTATGGCGGCTGCTGCTGGGAACAGCGGACTTCTGGAAGACTTGGAGTTAAGCTTTTTTATTTGATAAAAGAACTAAGAACGGCACAGAAATCATTCTTAAAAAAGGAAGATGTGTTCCGAGTTTTGCCGACCGGATACGGCAAAAGTTTAATCTATCAACTAGCTCCGCTACCTTCTTCATTGCTCTGCCTGGTTGTAGCTCTATCCTATTGCGTGCAGAGGGAATTTGAAAGACAACCGTTTATCCCGCCCCTCGGATCGAGCTCCGTCAAAGGTGAGTTCCCAAACCCTACATCTGGATGTGGGTCTGGCTTGTCAGGCTACCTCTTTAGGCCTCTAAACCTTAAATCAAACGTAACAATATGAGAAGGAAAAATCTTCTCATATTTTTTTTAATGGGGTCAGGGGTCAAAAGCAGACACAGCTCCGTTTGGAGGAGTCACAACACAAAAAGGTTAAAAGCATTCATCTAAAGAACAGTTTGGAGTCAAAGCAGAGACTATCTTCTACCTATCCACATACACAGACAGGCAGACACACACAGACAGGCAGACAGAAACAGACACACACAGACACACACACACACACCACAAGTCCTGCAGTGGAGGCGACGAGGAAGAAGAACAGCATGAAGCACAGTAGGCTCCTCCTCCTGGGGTACCGCCGACCAATAGAAGAGCTGGAAATAACAATCGGGAAATATATTTAATAGTTAAAAAGGAAAACCAAAATGTTTGCGGTGCCATTTTGAGGGAATTGTCGAGGCACTTACACTTTTCGGCAGTGCGGACATCGGGCCAAGGTCCGGTCGGAAAACTCTGTCCACTGCAAGAGAAACAGGAAGTGAAACATCAGTAAAACTAAATAATAAAGAAGTGAAATTAGCACCGCAAGTTGTCATCCGTGTGTGTGTGTGTGTGTGTGTCCTACCAGGAATGTATTAGAGCAGTGTCCACAGATGATCCGGATGCCGACGGGCTGACGCTGCGGTTCAGGACTCTCCCTGCCGATGTGGACTGGTCCCAGGTTGATGACACGTTTACTGGCAGAAAAAAAAAAAAAGAAAAGAATTTTTAAGCTGGCGTTGCATACACTTGAATGTCACAATTGACCATTTTCAAATCCACTGTATAAGATACAAGATTAAGTGTGAGAAAAATCCATTGATCCTGGCATGGTTTCCCTTTTCACTGGGGCTGGGTATTGACATGCAGGAAATGCGCCGCACGTCGAATTCGAACCCTGGGCCTCTGCGTCGAGGAATAAACCTTGCATGTTCTACCAACTGAGCTACCCGGGCATCCACAAGATTGTCAATTTAAACTTGTGTGTGTAGGACAGCTTTCCTCTGTTGTTGCTCCAATGAGATTTAGTCTGTCTTCATTTTAGCAAAAAAAAACTGCCGCAGCTTAAATAATAAAGATTAAAAAAAAAAAAAAAAATCTATCAAAAGAATTTCTCAGGCCAGCTGCACAAGTAGAATGATTTCAAAACAACAGCAGCTGCTAAAAACCTCCGAGAACTAAATAAAGGTTGATGATGATGGTAATAGTGATTTTGATGAATGGCTGTTGGACGACTTCTTCTGCACAGATGGTGCGATTGCAAGCCAAAACTGGTTGAAAAATAACACGCTGCGTTTCTGTGTCTCACCAGTACGGTCTCGGACAGGCGATCCTCTGCGACGTGACTTTGCAGATCAGGAGACAGTTACATGGACAGCGGACGTACTTCTTTCCAACAGGAGCGTTCTTTATCGGCTACAGAGATGACGACACAAAGCAGAAGCAAAAAAAAAAAAAAAAACACGAATCACTTTTTTTTTTTTTTTTTTCAGTGTCGAGGTTTTACCCATTTTGGGGTTCCAAAATAGTTCTCAGTGGTTCAGTTTTGATCTCATCAGCGGAAATTCTGCACATCTTCTCAGATGAGACCATAGAAAGACTTCTTGACACGGCAGTGTCTCAAACAGGGAATTCGAGACACTGTTTGGGGAAACGTGACACCCAGTACACCCAGTCTGATGTTTAATGGTTTGTGACTGCAGTCGTTCTAAACCTTCAGACGCTTTCAGATCTGTGAAAACATGGTATAAAGCTAAAAGCTCTCCATTCTGTTATCACTTTTTTTGTGATTTAACTCCATAATTCGGCTTCTAACATCAGATGTGAATGTTACATATTGCTATGGTAAAATCGGAACTGCTGCAGCAGCAAAAACTAATATGAGGCGGCAAATAAAAGCTGCATATAACAAATGTATGAAAGACACATTCAACGCTACAGTACGATGCTTACAAAATACAGGACTCAAAGCACAAAAACTGTTTGAATGGTTAAAAAATATATATAATCATTTTTAAATGAACAGAGCCTTCTTTTTTGTTTCATTTTAAACAGCACCTGGAAATGTGATAGACAAGTGGGACAACATTCTTGGTTCCCCCATTGTACGCTTGGGCAATAGAGCTGGGCGATATGGAGAAAATCAAATATCACGATATTTTTGACCAAATACATCTAGGACGATATTGCGGGGTTGACTATTGGTGCTTTCACAACATATTTACACAATGAGATTTTTGATAAATAATCATCAGTAATGTGGATACAATGACTAAGTGGGTAAATGCAAAATAATAAAAACAGATAGAAAATCTGGTAAATTCAGAAAATGACATCACTTTACTGTAACACAGCCTTGAAAACCAGGAACAGACAACACTTGTGTCATATTACGATGTTACAATATCCAAAATGTAAGACAATACCTAGCCTCATATATCAATGTAGATATAATATCGATATATTGCCCAGTCCTATTGGGCATCCCTGTCAGAGAGCTGTGAGCCAGAGCAGTTGTTGTTGTTTTAGGGGTTAGAGGGGCCAAATTCACAGGTCCAAAGTCCTGTGAAGACCTGAGAAGACTTATCTAATGTGTCTGGCTCCAACGCTGTATGACTCACCGTGGCTTCGTTGCAGATGCTGCACTTCACCACGTGCTGGTGCGCTTTGCCCTCCACAGATATGGCGCTCTGACAGACGCGGCAGCTGATGACCGGAGCGCTGCTGCTGTCCGGGCTGCCCTGCGGCGAGTAGGGGGGCGGAGGCTCACTTGCTGCCACCGAACTGGGGAACGGCGCAAAACCTGGAGACAGGGACAACCAGGAAGCAACAGTTCAGTTACAGTTTACTGTCAGCGTCAGTCTATATCGACCTTCCACTTCTGGGATTTCCCCATTGCCGCCCAAAATTCCTTTCTGTTGGTGTTCTAAACTGCAGACAGCTAGCTAGACTATCTGTCCAATCTGAGTTTTCTGTTGCACAACTTTTGAACATGCACTTGTTCCACCAAAATAAGATCCTTCCGAAGAGTATTTCCCAGAGGCACCGGGGCTCTGTGCAGCGCCCAAGACGATTGTGATTGATTTAAAGAAACGGCAATAAACCAGAGCATGTTTTTCTCCTGTCCTGGAATGCTGTGTGGACTAGCCAGACCCTCCTCCACAGCACTGTGGAGGAAGGTCTGGCAAAGCGACACTAAGCATAATTGCGATTAGGGCTGGGCAATAATTCAGTATTATAATTTATCGTCTTTCAATAGAATCATATTGCGATGAAATCACGTGAGATACCGTGAGCTACAATTACATTGTCTAAATTGATAATAACAAGCACATACTAACTCAATCTTTTCCGAAAATCTGTTGGGAAACATTATGAGGGAATATCATTTGAACAATTGAGGATTTGTTTTAACATCACACTATTTTTGTGCATTCATGTAAACATAGTCAGTATACAGCTTGGGCTCATCACTGATGATGTGTCCGAGCCGTATCATATGACAGATGGCATTTCTCCAAACTGGGAAAAAAAAGATATTTATTTTTTCTCTATAACTTAACTTGAAACTGTTTACCACATTACTGATGATTATTCATCTAAAATCTCATTGTAAAAAATATTTTGTGAAAGATCCAATTGTCAACACTACAATATCGTCATTGATTGTCCAAAAATATTGTGATATCCGATTTTCTCCATACCACCCAGCCCTAATTGTAATTAACAATATAATTATCTTTTTCTGTCAAATTACAAAATATTTATTTATTCATTATTTAAAAAAAAAGAAAAAAAGTTTTGAATGAATTCCAGGATATGTCTTTTATATATCCCTGTTATATGACCCAGACAATGGGCTCATCATATACTTCATAAGAAAACAACGCCTCGTTATGATCATAAAACGTTTTTTCCAACTGTATCCCCTTTTGTTGTTTTTGTTGCTATGAATGTGTTTAGGGTCAAGTGCCAGCAACTGGCAAATGAAATAATAATAAAAATATATATTCTGACCAATAATCACTTATATAATTACAATTACCAGGCATTTGCTTTAAGACCTTAGCTAATGTTAGCAATTAATTGCGGTTAAACAAAGAAACCGAGATAACGTAAACAAAATGGACAATTAGACAATTATGTAATCATTGTTACAGACCTAAGTTTCAGTACCAATATCAAACAAACAATACTCTTTCTATACCAAACTTTGAGAAATTTAAAAATGTTTTTATACAAAATTTGAATTTGTCCAATACTTTGGTTTATGACCAACTACATGCAAAACTAAAGACATTCCCTTCAGTCTCAGGCTTACTTTGGGTGTAGTACCAACTCACAGATGTCCGCATGCTTACACGCTAGACTTCACATTGTAGCACGGTAAACATTGCCTGCTCAACATTAGCATGTTAGCATTGTCTTAGCATCCGGACTTTAGAGAGAGTTACAGAGCAAGTCATTCGCAGAGGCACTAGCACGACTGTAGACTCTTGCATTCTCTTATAATTTAGTTGTTCATTATAAAAGAAACCAAACTTCTCTGACGTCAGATGTTGCCTAAACACAAGCAGCTCATTACAGCTGATCTACTGATCTACTGATCTACCAAGTCATGTACTGGATTGGTCAGCAAATACTGTACATCAATTCTATCAGTTATCATTATCAGTGAGTGACTACTCACCCAAAGGCCAAACATTATAAAGTGCCACACAGGAAGGGAAGGAAGTGTGAAGAAGAAGGTTACAGTTAAGAAAAGAGGGAAGAGATAATGCAGAGATTTTAAGAGTAGAATACAAGCAATGCATCCAAACTGCATTTAGTTTGGATGCAACAGTGTGAAGTACTTGAACTCAATTAGGACTGATTATTTTCATTATTGGTTCATTTGTCGTTTATATTTTTGGAATAGTCAACACAGCAATTTCTTTTTGTTGAAATGGATTTAAAAAAAAAATAGTATTGGAAAAACTATCGTTCAGGAACCGGTATCGAACATTTGTGAACTATTCCCAGCCCTAAGTATTAGTACTTTTACTATTAAAAGGATCTGAATACTCCTTCAATCACTGCTATTGTGGATTTGAGGATAAGTATCACTACATTATGGCAAAAAACGTTGCTAAACTTTATTAAACAACACATAAAGTGAATTTCCGTGAGTTAGCTAGCTAAACCTCTGTGTCTGATACTGTCTTTTATATATGTCAATGGTTACTGTAACTTCATTATTCACAGCTAACGTTAGCTAAACTGCCACCTAAAACTAACGCTAGCTAACATTTGTTTACAAGTTGACGACAGTCTCCATCTTAAATACAAAATAAAATAATGTTGCTGTTACAAAAACCTATCAATATGTCTGTAACTGTTGACGTACTCTGTGGTTTTGACGGATATCCATGTAAGCTGCCGTTGGTCCCGTCGTACTGCTCGGACAGTAGCGGCGACCGTTCCCCGTCCGCCATCGCTCCCAACGGATCCTTTTTGAAAACACCCTCAAGAAGAGTGTGTGTGTGCTGCGGCGGGGGAAATCCTGAGACCCCCCGGTAGAGATTTCAACCCCAAAGCCTGTCAGTTACTCTGGGTTTTTGACATCCACATGACACGGCGAGAACACTGAAGGCGGAAGCGAAATAATAAAAACATCTGACTGGGGCGTTATTATGGAATCCACGAAACTTCTAGGCAAGTCCCGCCCTTCAATAGCATTCCCACACTACTATTGGCCAGGCGTCCATGCTTACGCAAGGTAATGGAACCCAATTTGTTCAGGTCCTATCCCATGACCAATCAGCTATCCTAACCTTAACCACTCGAGGTCAATGCCTAACCCCAACCAATCGAGCTGCTTCGCAGGGCGGGACTTGCCTAGAAGTTACATGATATCCATACTAACGCCTGACGGGGATCTGAGTCACGGCTGTGATGGACAGCGCGCTCGCCCAATCAGCGAGTTTTTTTTTCTTCTTCTTCTTCTTCCTCTTTAGTTTTATTGGCAGGCTACAAACGAACTTTTAGGTGCATGCTGCCATCAATATAGAGTAGACGCCGCATTGGCTGCTGGGCGCAAGAAATGTGGCCGCCATCTTGGACCGGTCATACTCCTAGCATAGTTGCGTAGCAGCAGAAGAAACAAGATGCCTGAGCATTGTGCAGCATATTCCTGCTCAAATCGGCGGACCATCGAAAACAGGGCTCGGGGGATGACTTTTCACAAGTAAGATTTAACATTACCGTCCTATTGATTGTATTTTTTGAATAGAATAGAATCTTTGATATTACTGTACATAAATCGTAGCCAGCCAGCTAGGCTATGTGTTTACTGCACCGGTCGGTGTTCATCCGGCTATGAACTGAGACTTGATAAGTCATATTCCATAACACTGACTTACAACTGACACAAGAATGCTATTGTAGAAAATAAAACAAATATTACTGGTATAACATCGGCCAGCGAATTTTACACAAGTGGCACAGGCTGTATTATCAGTGTTGGGCAGTCGCTACTTGTAGCTTAGCTAGTAACTTAGTATTTTGGTGGTAGATTAAATATTTCCTGAATCAAGTAACTTTTCAGTAGCTTAACTCCTTTTATTTATCAAGTAGCTTGGCCACACAAGCTATACTTTTCTTGTCATGTGAAATTAGCGCAACGTAAAGTAGCTTCCTATGTAGTGAACTAGCCTACTGCTGTCTTTGGGTTACTTAGCTTGTTACATGTGACTGGGTGGTAGCTTCTGTGTAGTGAAGCTTTATTCATGGCAGAGTAACTGGTAGCTTAGCTCACTCAAATTTCCAAGTAGCTTACCCAATACTGTGTATTATTCACATGTAATTCACGCTAACAAAAGTAAGATACCTCTCATGTCTCCTACCCACCCCACTTACTTAAAATAAAGGCAACAGAACATCTGACAGTAGAATGGTTTGCAAACGAGATATTCACAATTTCAGCAACGTTGGTTCATTATCAACAGATATGACTCTCCCAAATCTTCTGTTTTTCATTTTGAAGGTTTCCCAAGAACAAAGATGTGAGGAAGAAGTGGGAAGTGGCTTTGAGGAGAGAAGGATTTACTGCCACTTGTTCATCAGTGCTTTGCTGTCACCATTTTAAGGAAGGCGATTTTGATAGGACGGGTCAGATTGTTCGACTCCGAGATGGTGTTATTCCATCCGTCTTCAGCTTCCCGGTTCACCTCCAAAGAGTAAGTGTATCATCATAAGGTTCTTAGCGTTCATAAATGTAAATATTCTATTATCAATCACAGGGCAGGGTGAGATGCTTATCCCTTTTATATATATTGTATTATGCCTCTTCATTTTAGTTGGAAAAGGGCAGGGCTAAGTCTACCTCCAGAAGAGCTGAAGAAAGCCTGTCTGTGGCCTCTCAGGATTCCCAAGAAACGTCAACCTCACACCCACAACCTCAGCCTAATGATGTGAATATTTCTGCTTTTAACATCATATCATAATGTTCCTGGACATATTAAACACATTCACAAATAAACCCATACACACACAATTGAAGACCCATTGAATATGCATTCATGGCACACACACACACACACACACACACACACACACACACACACACACACACACACACACACACACAGTGCTGGCAGTGGCTTTGACCGGTGATGACTATAAGAAAGAATGTGGGTCATAAACTAGTGGTGTCAAAGTGATGTTTGTGAAGTAAAACATTACTCAAACCATGTTCATCCCTCTTTCTACTAGGATCATGGCTATGCCTTGCCTGCGTCTCCTACCGCTCTTAAGACCAGACTCATTGAGGCCTTGGCGAAAGTGGAAAGTCTGGAGCGAGAGAAGAAGAATGCCATGGCCAGAGAAAAGAGGGCAAAGACCACAGTGAAGAGTCTTTTGGGGGGGATTTGAGGGAAAATAACCTCATTAATGAAGAGCTCCAAGAGAAGCTTGAATTCTACTCCGGTAAGACAAAATTAGCACTTTGAAATCCATGTACATGTTATTCTTACTCTCTTAATTAAACTCCTTAGTTATTATCTGAAGGGGACTTATTCATTTTAAATCCTAACATTTCTGATCTTCAGATAGACCTCATGGCAAAGCAGGGCCATGAGTACACAAAGGACTACAGAGAGTTTGCGCTTACGCTCCATCTACATGGTCCAAAGGCATACAAATACCTCCAGAGAAACTCAACATTTTCCCCTGCCACATTCACACACATTACTAAGGTAGGCTTAATGTTGTCCGATTGAATTTTTGGAAATTACTGATGCAAACACGTTAAACGTTAAATTTTCTTTTTTTTTTTTACAGGTGGCTGCGTTCGGTGGATGCCAAGCCAGGTCTGAACAAGATAATGCTGGATATACTGGAGAGAAGATGCCAGGGTCAGGCTTAATATGGATGGATGTTTCACCCATGTTGGATGCCATGTCCATCAGAAAACACGTGCAATATAATACAATAATTTATGTATTGTGTGCCTGTTTTCCATACAAGGCGGCTGGAATAACCATCCATCGGCACGCCACTTCCAGGCCATTCTTCCGCCGTCTGATGGTTCGGTGTGGTGTCTCACCTGGTGAGACGGGCAATGTGGCAGCCCAAGATAACACACTGTCCCTGTCTGCTGTGGAGATGTCCTCTCCTGAAACTGCTGAAGAGCACCCATCTCCTTTCGCCAACATTTCGGCCCTTGTATGTGTGACCGCAGTTATCTTTCCTCTCGGTTTGGTGGTCTGGTGGAAAATGCTCTGGTCTACATAGCAGGGTTTGTAGTCTGGCAGATTCTACGAAAGCTGTCCTGTGACGTGGGCCGTGCGAGCTTGGTCAGACATGCTGTACCATCTTCATTTGACAAGAGCTACCACCTTCTAACCCTGAAAAACAACGGCGGTCTAGTGATTCCATCACAAGGCACAGTGAAGGTTTGATTTTATTATATTGTTTATTTTTATCTTTGTATATTAAGGTTTCTTCAAGTGTCTTTGAGCACTGTGTAAAGCGCTATATAAATATAAATGTATTTTTTTATTATTATTATAAGGTGCTGAGAGCTGCAGAGAGGGTGATCTGCCGCACTTCAACAGTACAAGCTCCTAAGGTGTCGACGGTCACACACATCGTCCGGGAGGAGATTGGAACGGAGGATTTTTTTTTTTTTTCTACTTGGGGAACACATTGAGGAGACACAGTTGGGCATCGACAACCATCATTCAGACTTGTTGTCATTGGTTGTGTCTGTGTTTCTCAAAATAAGGCTGCACCACATTGCCAAACTCACCTCTCTTGAACTGCAGAAAGGGAGCACGAGAAAGAAGCTCTGCAAAGCAGTCCTCTTTCAGGGCTTTTATCGTCTGTCTGTCTGTCTGTCTGTCTGTCTGTCTGTCTGTCTGTCTGTCTGTCTGTCTGTCTGTCTGTCTGTTTGTCTGTCTGTCTGTCTGAAGCTGGGATTTGATTGAGGTTTTAAACCGATACAATTCCAAGACTTTAATCCTAAATTCTGGCATCCCAGAACTAATTCTAAGCTTTATATCCGTACTAGAGATGCACCGATTACAACTTTCTAGGTCGATTCCGATTTTCTTTGAGTTAGGCCACACGATTCAGATTTTAGCCGATTCAGTTTTAATTTTTTACAGCACACATAAATACTTATTTTCTATCTTTTCTTTAATTGAACATTTTGCACAGAACATAGAAGATTTTTTGAACAGATAATGGATCACTATGTAATAGAACTATATAAATTATTCCTGGTGTGGGAAATTCACACACATCTAGTGCAATGTCAGAACCATTTCCAATATCCAACAAAAAAAAAAGTGATTTGGAACCAGTAAAACATGTCCCGTTCTGTAGACATGCATGGTCATTATTTATTTATTCATGTTGTACCTGTCCAATGTGACAGTGGGTTGAAATAAACCTTTTGTTTTAAGAAAACTTGTTTAATTTGTTATGCATCTATTTTGTAATTTTACATATGTTGAAAAATATCTAAATTCATATCGATATCACATTTTGTCAATATTGTGCAAGCCTTTTTAAATCAGATTGATAGTCAAACTGGAAATGTCCTTGTTTTTCTCCCTTTTTGGGGATTACGTTCCCAGTTGTGATCTCGGACGTCTGGTCACTTAATATATATCAGAATATTCTATTACTGTTAAGCCCATTATGAATATTAAAATATGCAGAACCATGTGTCCTGTATCATAGGTACAAGTATGGCCTTTGCAGCAAAAAAAAAAAAAAGCGAGAAAATCAGTATTCAGTGAGGTATGATTAATTAAATGCGCTGACAGCTCATTGCACCTGCCAAACAGATTACACTGAGTGGAGCGGGTGACCGGTTCAAGATGGCGGCCACTCGTCTACTCTATATTATGTCTATGCTTGCTGCCACCTACTGTACTGGAGTGTGTAATATCATGACTTCAAACCTCAAACTAGTGGTGTGCGATACTGCAAAATTTGCTGTCGATCCAATACCAAGTAAATACAGGGCCAGTATCACTGATACCGATACGATACAGATACTTTTAATTTATAATTATAAATTTTATGACCTTTAAGAGGTTTAAGGATTTTTCCTTTGAATTTTAAAGGTCCCATGGCATTACAATTTCACTTTATGAGGTTTTTTAACATTGAGATGATTCCTCCAGCCTGCCTCTGGTCCCCCAGTGGCTAGAAATGGTGATAGGTGTAAACCGAGCCCTGGGTATCCTGCTCTGCCTTTGAGAAAATGAAAGCTCAGATGGGCCGATCTGGAATCTTCTCCTTATGAGCTCATAAGGAGCAAGGTTATCTCCTCTTTCTCTGCTTTGCCCACCCAGAGAATTTGGCCCACCCATGAGAAAAAGACATCATGGCTTTCAAACAAGCAAAGTGGCAGATGGTCAAGGCCACCCCTCCCCCCCTCTCCTCCTCAATAGCTCCGGACACAGAAATGGCACATCCTAAGGAAAGCTCATTGTGGGACTGGCTCTAGTGGCTGTAATTCTGCACCAAGGCTGAATTTCGGGAAAGAGACTTCAGATACAGTATTAGGGGACCAGTAAGGTCTATATAAAAGAGACTTCAGATACAGTATTAGGGGACCACTAAGGTCTATATAAAAGAGACTTCAGATACAGTATTAGGGGACCACTAAGGTCTATATAAAAGAGACTTCAGATACAGTATTAGGGGACCACTAAGGTCTATATAAAAGAGACTTCAGATACAGTATTAGGGGACCACTAAGGTCTATATAAAAGAGACTTCAGATACAGTATTAGGGGACCACTAAGGTCTATATAAAAGAGACTTCAGATACAGTATAAGGGGACCACTAAGGCCTATAGAAAGGGTTAGCATCCAAAGAGCACCATGTCATGGGACCTTTAAGTTAAAACCCAGGACAGAATTTTCATATGCTTATACATTTTTTGCGTTAACACTGTATCTTACAGCCTTTTTACAAATTATACAGCTTGCCGTTGTGTCATTTTTGGCCTGAAAATATAGCCACACAGCGCTCCTCTTCCTCTCTGCCATTCGTCTGCTCCATCTTCATCCTGTGTGTGTGTGTGTGTGTGTTTGTGCTGCTGGCCGCCACCGAGCCTGGCTGCGTGCTTGCTTGCAAAGTGTGCCTGCTCTGCGCTGTGACAGGAGCGGCACTTAAAAGCAGTGGCACCGCAGCGCTGCATACTGGAGAGAAACTAAAACTAAAGTATCAATCTCATTACACTGGTATTGATCAATATCAACGTTGTTATCGATATTATCGATATTTGGATTGATCCGCCCATCACTACTTTAAACCAGCGAGTTCTTTTTTAACTATTTTTGGGTTTTAACAGCACCTTGCATCCATAATGTAACATTACTGCCATCTTCTGGAGTGAGTTAACTCCTGCAGTGTCATCAGTCCTGTTCTCATTTGGAAGGTGACCAATCATCTTCTACCTTTTCCACTTTCCCCACACTCCAGTATGTGTTTTACTCCTGCTCCTATTCCAAATTGTCATTGTCCATCATCACATAGCCTTCACCATACCTAGAGATTGGCATGGTTTTATGTCTGTTAGCCTAATAGCTGTTTTGATTTGCATTAAGAGATGATTTTATGGAAAGTACCCCATGCCAATCTCTAGGTATGGTGAAGGGTATGTGATGATGTGGGGCTATTTTAATTCCACAGGCCAAGGGAACTTTATCAGGATGCATAGTATCCTGGATCCATGAAATAAAAATCTGCCTGCCTCTATGGGAATTTAACATATGGGTGTACTTACTTATGCCCCCTGTATTTTAAGGAAGAATATTTAGTTATTTACGATACATTATTCATTCACAAACCAAATTGGTATCCTTAAAGAGTGAATTTTTCCTACTTTTTTTAAATTAAGGCATTAAGATCAATTTCCAAAAGATAATTTTTTTATTCCACTTTTTAGTCAACTTAAGCATGGGTGTGGAAACTTATGCACACCACTGTATACAGTAAATCAAGGATGTGTGTGTGTGTGTGTGTGGCGATCTGTTCATTTTGTGAATAAATCTGAGTCTGCAACGTAACCAGTAATATTCCTCTGTCAGGTAAATGTAGTAGTACAGTGTTTTTTCTCTGATCAGCTAGCCTCAACTAATGTTCGTGAACGCCCTAACAAAACTATTCTCCGTGATGCTAAATATGTCTTTAAGCTGTGTAAATATTTAACATTAACAAAAGAAAATATTAATAAAATGTACAAATATAACATTTTACCCATCCACACAATGTTCACTACACTTTCAAATGAGGCCACATCCATTTAGGAGACAGGAAGTTAGTACTGTTTCATACCATAGGATGCAGCTTGCTTTGGGGGCCTTCTGTAAGTTATTTTGGGGTACAATGGTTCAGGAGAAAGCTGTAATAAAGGAGGCCAAGCAGTCAGCTCGCTCCAAACAGGCACGTTTTCAGCAGTCACTGCACTAGTTACCTTAAAGCCTCTCAGTACCGCCATATCACCACCTGGTTCCACTAAAGGCAGCTTTACTATTAAAGTTGTAGTGTAATCAAATTTTAAAGCTTTATATATAGACACAACCTGACTTATACCTCATAGAGTTGCTATGGCAAACGTGTTTGCAAACATTTTACACAGGAAGTGAATTTAATTATAATAACCAGGTTTTATTTTAGAATATTTTAGAAGAATGCTAATTGTATTAAATGTAATACCAAAGTTATATCTTGGTAAAGACACTGAATGTTTTTAAAGATAAGCATTTGGTCGGGAAAGAATTTCAGCATTATTTTTAGCAATAAGTTGTGTTTTCCTGGATTTTCCTTGACTGTATTACAGTGATATTACTCCATAATTATTGTAAAAACTTAGCCTTAATACTGACTTGCTTAGCACTATTATTACTCTCACTAAAATCCTTTGTGAAAAATGTTTTTACCCAAAATGTAAAGGTGACCGTGCCTCAACACTGGAGATTGTGACTGTTACTGTTAATAATTATCTTGAGTTTACAACATTTCTCTTTTACAAGTATCTCTTTTGATTGTTTTGGCTCTGTTCCCCAGTTCCATCTCCAGACAAGGTCCATACGATGTATGGACCTTGTCATGATCAATTGGTTTTTAACCTGTATTTACCCACGGTAACGCCCTGCATCACATGAATACAGTTACAATATTTGCACCTGGCAGCAGCTCCACCTTGGACTTGGGGGCTAAAAGGTCAGTCCATCAAACTTACACTAATTGTTACAACCCAATAAATCAGAGAGTAACCACTGATGTAAAAAATAAGGTATTTAGGATGGGGACTAACAGATGTGTATGTCAAACGTAATGCTGTGTTGGGTAACACTGACTGGAGTGTAACTTCCCTGAATCTAATAAATCAGGAGCTGGCTAACGTTAGCCCAAACACTGCTAGCATCCAGGACAAGTGGGCAAATAATGCACAGTGGATGTGTACATTTTTGCCAAGTCCAAGTATCTATCTTTCTAATTTGACATTAGAGCACATCAAAATAGTTCCCAAAGTGTGAAACTACACCTTTCATATCAACTATAAAACTGACTGGTAACCAGAGGCCACAACAGGGATGATGGGATTTTGTCTTTTGTTTTGAGATTATGTAGAGACTTTAACCGACGACTTACCCTTTATTCTCTTATTTGTTCCCAGTAAAGAGTCACCTGGTCAAGAGGGCGACATCTTGTCCCAGTGGTTGGTCTAAGGTCAGAGGTCGCTGTTTCCAGTATTTTCCAACAGCTATGACTTGGGCTAAGGCTGAGGTAATCAGAATGATTTTTGATTCACTGCTTCTACGTAAAGTTCATTTTGTTTGTGTTGACTTGCACTCTTGGATAATTGGCGTCTTCTTCTAACTTGGTGTCCTTCACCTCTTCTATTTATTAGTTTCATGGCAACTCCACTAGAGCTGCAGAGATTAATTGATTAGTTGTTGACTATTAAAATCGCCAACTATTTAGATAATCCTTCAGTAAACTGAATATCTTTGAGTTGTGGACACCTCAAAGATATTCATTTCAACACAAGTCAAACAAGACATTTGAGGACGTTATCTTGGGCTCTGGGAAACACTGATCGTCATCACCATTTTCTGACATTTTATAGACCAAACAACTAAATTTACAGTATTTCTACTGAAAGGTCAAAGTAAGCTACTACAGGCAAAATCATTGTTGTTTTTTTCATGCAATGGTCAATTCTGAGATTTTCTTGAGAGGCAATTACAGAATGCAAATGTGAATGAAATGGTGGAAAGAAACGTTTATTTATATCTTAAGGATTATAACTTGAATGTATGAGTGGTGCAAATGATAAACTGATACATTTAATCAGAATTTCATCATTTGCTATATTGATTCTATATGGTTTTCACTGTGGCTTCTCTCTTATGAATGGTTAAAACAATAACCATAATGTTGACAGTACAACGGTGGTATCTGTCTGACACATTTTGTAGTGATGTTTGTATTCAGAAGAAACGATCCTGTGTTTTTGGTTTTTGCAGACGGAGAATGCTGGGATGATGTTGGGTGTTCTGTCCTTCCTTCACCCATTTGCGCTGACACAGAGGCATCAAGTACCTGTCGAGAGCAAAAATAATGTTTTTGTGTCATCAGTCTCATATCTATAACCTAAAGGCTCTATATCTCATTTCATATCTCTATCTTTTCTATCGCTGTAACGCTACCAAAGGATTGAAGAGACAAGTGACATACAGGAGCTGGATTGTCTCTTAGGCCTAAGAGTAGTGCATTCTAGAGTGCTGTTTCAGTGGAGAAAACACAATGCGGTGCCATAGGCTGCCCTTCGTGCTGAAAAATGAGTTGGCCTCTAAATGGTTAAATAGCTCCTGTGTGTTTTCATTATAAAGCGGTAGTAGTTCTACTTAGAATAATTTAAATTTTAACCAGGGTTTGGAACTGTTTCATCATAAATTAATCGCGACTGACTGCTCGTACCTGACCGCACGTAGCTTTGCTCTTTCATAAAATGTTGTACTTTATCATTTAATATAATCATGTAATATCTATGTTTTAGCTTCTCCAACCATTTATTGTCTGAACAGTTTGTCCTGACACGTTGTCATGCTCCCAGGAAAGATCCTGTTCTACAGGATCTGTCACAAGCCATTGATTTTTATACACAGAGGTGGAGTAGGTGGAGATATTAGAGATAGATAAAGATCGCCCCACAAACATACATGAGAACACTTCACTGTCCTGTTTAATTGTAGGAATTCTGCTTAGTGCTGCTCTGTGGGGTTTGGTAAAATTGCAGGCCTACTTAAGAGCAGCTTTTATACACATGGTCTTGTATCTAATATTAGGCTACATACGGTTTTACATTAGTCACTTACTTATAAAATGTTTTTAGGCCTTAGTTTAATCATTTAATCCAAAAAAAATAGTTAGGCCAGTACAATTTTACCAGTAAGTCTGCACCAGCCTGTTCTCATGAACCATACGTACCAAAAGCTACAAAATGTTAAGCACTGTAATTCATATGATGTATACGTTTTTCTTGCCAAATGCAGCACATTGACTGCTGCTGTATCCCTCCTGTTATCCTTGGGGTCAATTTGATTTTCATAGCCCCAACATACACAGAGGTGGAGTAGGTGGAGATATTAATTTTTAAACCAAATATAGATAGATAATTCAGTGTATATAAGAGCTGGTGTTTCTCTTGTTCATCACCTCCACACAGGAACACTGAAGCTGACACTGAGAAGAAAGAAGATAATCCTGCAGAAGGTTTGCTTCATCTTTAATCTTTAAAAAAATTTTCTAAACCCAACAAAACAAAAATGTAGAGGCTTCCACAGAAACTGCAGTCCAAAACCCAATCTATGATCAATACAGTCACTTTTGTCTGTTGTATAAGGGCAGACCTGATACATAAAATAATGTAGTTTCTGTTATTCTATGGGATGTTAGTGTTTTTTATGACATTGTGCTATGATTGACTAAATGTTCCTGTTGGGAGAGAACATGTGTTAGTGTTTTGGAAGAATTATTTGATTTTGAGACATGATTACATTGTTTTGGTAAACACAGTGTATTGTGTTAGTGAATTATTGTATTTTGAAAATCGGTGTTGGAGTTTAGTTTACAATGTGTGATTTTGAGCATGAAATTAACTGTTTTGCCAATCGTGTGTTGTAGGTGTGTTGGTGCGTTAAGAGTTTAGGAAAGTTGTTAAAAGTATTGAAAAAAGTGTCATAGCGATTGTGAAAAACTGTAATCCCTTATCCTGGTTTTGTGCAACAGGCCCCCGTATACGTTCAAAATTTGTGGCGTGTACACAAAATAAACGTGAAAAACGTGCCCTGTAAACGTATCAACACCTCAAAATAACGTGACAATTTCACGAAATGGCGTGAGACCGGGTTGAATATTTCATCTTCTCCATCCATCTAATGTCTAAACAGTTTGTCCTTCAGTTGTTCAGGTCTACAGGTGACACGTCATTCTTCATAGGGAAGATCCTGTTCTACAGGATCAGTCAAAAACAATTGATTTTTATAGCCCACCGTATACTGAGGTGGAGTAGATGGAGATATTTGTTCAAAGCAAAGATATATAGATATTCCACTGTATATAAGAGCTGGTGTTTCTCTTGTTCATCACCTCCACACAGGAACACTGAAGCTGACACTGAGAAGAAAGAAGATAATCCTGCTGAAGGTTTGCTTCATCTCTTTTCTCACTCCCTTGTTTCTTATGCTCTGTTGTCTCCTATTATCATCTCTACTTCCTCTTGTCCTGTACTCGAAGGGGCTCTCTTCAGAAATATCACTAACACATCTGTTTCTCTTTGTTGAAGATCATTTTTACCATTTTCATCATCTCAACCATGAAGGTGCTGATTGTGTCTCTACTGGTCTGTGCCATGATGGCTCTGACCACAGCTGCTGGTGAGTATTAACTGGGGTTTGTAAGACCAGAAACTGTCCACATGCTTTGTCACTTATTTAGTTAGTCTTCTCTAAATATGTCCTGTTATTTACTGACATCCATGCAGCGTTCCTCCTCCTCTGTTGCTTCTTTTATTTATCATTACTATCAATATTTCCTGAAAAAGAGGCCAATGCCGCCTCCTCTTTTATTCTGGCTGGACATTGGAGAGATTTGTTATTCATGGGTCAAAGTCCTATCAAACTGACCATAAGAGGAATTACTTTAGGACTGGAAGTAAACAGTCTTGTCCTTCTTCACTGTAAAGAATAGGGAGCACATAGAGTTCAGTCACTAAGTTCTGTGTTAATCCTCCAGCTGTTCAAGAAGCAGAGCCGGGTCAGAAGATAGAACCACTCGTTCAGGAAGGTGAGTTGGTATTTGTTCAGATTTTACAGAAACACATTCTTATGACCAGCTCTGCAAAGTGTTTGGGTCTTTCACCTTTTACAGCTGAAACTTTAACAGTTTTGGCCTCTCTCATTGACATCATTTACAGCTGCAAATATTTCTGTGAAAATGAAAAAAAGTCTTTGTTGTTGCCTCTTGTGTTCAGTTCTTTTCTAAATTTGTTTTCAGGGAAAAGTCACATCGTCAAGAGGTCTTCATCTTGTCCCAGAGGTTGGACTCGCTACAACGGTCGCTGTTTCCTCTACATTCCAAAAGCCATGACGTGGTCTAATGCTGAGGTAATCAGGATGATTTTTGATTCACTGCTTCTACGTGACGTTTGTGTTGACTTGCACTCTTGGTTATTTGGCGTCTTCTTCTGACTTGTTGTCCTTCAACCTTTCTATTTATTAGTGTCATGGCAACTCCACTATAGCTGCAGAGATTAATCGACTGAGTCATTTTAATAAAATAAATGTCAAAATTCTTTGATTCCAGCCTCTTTAATGTGACTATTTTCTAGTTTCTTCACTCTTCTGTTTCAGTTTCTGTAAACTGAATACCTTTGAGTTGTGGACAAAGCAAGACATTTGAAGATGTCATCTTGGGATTTGGAAAACACTGATCGACATTTTTCACCATTTTTTGACATGTTTTAGACCAAACAACTAATCAATTAATTGACAATGAAAATCATTGTTAGTTGCAGTGCAGCCCCTAAACTCCCATCTGTCTGTTTATCAGAGAAACTGTCAGTCCCTGGGTGGGAACCTTGCATCAGTTCATAACATACATGAATACCATGAGATTCAGAGCCTGATAGTGAAAACCAGTTATGAGCATAAAGCAGCATGGATTGGAGGCTCCAATGCCCAACAGGTAGGCTATTCTTATATATGAGTACACACGATCTGAGAGTTATTGCATTAAAAAAATATTTATTTTATTCATATAATTTTCTGTTCTCTTGTCTCTAGAAGAATATTTGGCTGTGGAGTGATAGTTCACGTTTCACCTACGTGAACTGGTGTCGTGGAGAGCCCAACAACTTTTTTGGCAGCCAGAACTGTATACAAATGAACTATGGAGGTAAATCAAATGACATAATTTCTATTGAGAAGTTAGAGCTTTAACATTACATCATTCATCAACATTTTTTTTTTCATGCACTGGTCAATTCTAAGATTACCTTGTGTAATGTTTTAAAGAGCCCCTGTTATATATGTTTTCTTGATGTATACTTGACATAGGTTTACATGCTTATGTCTGAGGTCTTGGCCCGCCTCCCCGTAAAGCCCAGTCTGCTCTGATTGGTCAGCTGGCCCACTCTGTTGTTGTTGGTCCTCCAAATTCAAACAAGCCACTGGGCTGGCTCAGGCAGCACCTATGGGTAGCACATATGAAAAACTATGCTGGCTTTCTCAATCAATAACATTAGGATTGTTTGAGATGAACTGCGCCTTGCCTGTAAAGTGGACGAGAGCAGGCGGCAGCAGCAGTGGGCGGTGACAAAAATCCGCTGTCAAGTCGGACAGTTGACAGCTGTCTCCAGCAGCCTTTAGGCTGAACAAGTCACAGAAACACTCACATCCTGTTAGGTCCGATCACGATAAAATGTTATCAAACCCATATATCAGCTTGTACAAAGTCTCCAGTTGTTTTTATTTTTACAGAGTATGTCTTTTGTATAGTGATGTTTGTATTCAGAAGAAGAAGAAATGCTCATGTGTTTTTTGCAGGCAGAAAATGCTGGGATGATGCCAAGTGTACTGTCCGTCGCCCATTTGTCTGCAGCAAGAAAATCAGATGATTCCTGGGCTGACGCAGAGGCATCAAGTACCTGTGGAGAGCACTAATACGTTTTTTGTGTTATCAATCTCGTATACTGTATATAACCTAAAGGCTTTATATCTCATTTCATATCTTTGTCTTTTCTATCGCTGTAACGCTACCAAAGGATTGAAGAGACAAGTGACATACAGGAGCTGGATTGTCTCTTAGGCCTAAGAGCAGACTGAACGAGTTATGAAAATAATGCTTTTAGCAAAACTTTATTCTGTCTGGAGAGTGAACTGGTCTTTCTTGTCTTTCAATATGCAAAATTAAAACGCTCAAGCATCTAAACCAGCTGGTCTGTGAGTCTGTGTTAAATCTAGTAGTTTGTTTTAAAACTTCTTACATTTCAAATAAATCTGACTGTAACATCATTAACTATTATTGTGCACATACACTTTTTTAAGTAATAAGTGGACATTTCTATCACAAAGATATGCCGTTAATGATGCATCAACAATCACATGGACCTTCCTGTTTACAACAGTGTGTCAGAATCATTTTTGTGTGTGTGTGTGTGTGTGTGTGTGTGTGTGTGTCTCAAGAACTGTTCATTTTGTGAGTAAAGGCAGGCCAAAGTGGCGGGGTCTCCTCCCCTTTATCCAGGTAGCTGAGCACAGGTGTGCTCACTCAGCAATCACCAACCTGGAAAAGAGATGGAGGAGGCACACACACACACACACACACACACACACAGAGACAATCCGCAAAAAGACAAATCCCTACGTAACAATAGTGGTCTGGAGAAAGTTTTAGTTCCCAGGTTTTGAAATACTCAAAATACTTGAAATACATGCCACCTGATTATTAGATGAGTCTATTGTTGACTGATCTGGACCTCAACCCAACTCTCTCTGGAGATGGTGAAGTTTAAACTGACTGAAATCCAAAAACACACCTCTGGGCCATGATATAACTCTGTTAGCCACTATGACACAGTACAGAAACATACTCTGCACATCTACATCGTGAGACAGGTGCTCCTGAGGGGGACAAGCAGGTCAAAAGTTGCAACAAAAAAAAACTGCACGTTGTCTAACTGGCAAACAATATCACACAAGCTGATGTTCAAGTGCAGCTTTATATGATGTCAGTAATGACGCAAAATGATGATGCTCATAAAGTGTCTGAAATCAGAATTAACTGCACATGAGCGTTCACTATAAAGAGAATGAGTAAAGGGTGATTGCGGACACAACCTGACATTTCGGATACTTACTAATCATCATCATTGAGTGTGGAGAAAACATGATAAAGTAGAGTGCCCATTAAATAGATGAAACATGATGAAACGCCTTCTAGGATGCATTTCCGGTGGAGAAAATGCAGTGCAGTGCCATAGGCTGCCCTTCATGCTAGAAAATGCCACTAAATGGTTAAATAGTGAATAGTTCCCTATATGTTTTTTTTTTTTTTTTTTATAAAGTTGTAGTAGTTATTCTTTAAATTTGAGTCCCATTATATTATTGGAACTGTTTCATCATAAATTGATCACGACTTTCCTTTTTTCTGCCTTTTCAGAAAAGGTTGCACTTTATTATTTAATATAATCATTTCATATTTCATCTTCTGCATCCATCTTATGTCCAAACAATTTGTCCTTCAGTTGTTCAGGTCTACAGGTGACACGTCATTCTTCATAGGGAAGATCCTGTTCTACAGGATCAGTCAAAAGCAATTGATTTTTATAGCCCACCATATACTGAGGTGGAGTAGATGGATATATTTGTTCAAAGCAAATATAGATAATTCACTGTATATAAGAGCTGGTGTTTCTGTTGTTCATCACCTCCACACAGGAACACTGAAGCTGACACTAAGAAGAAAGAAGATAATCCTGCAGAAGGTTTGCTTCATCTCTTTTCTCACTCCCTTGTTTCTTATGCTCTGTTGTCTCCTATTATCATCTCTACTTCCTCTTGTCCTGTACTCGAAGGGGCTCTCTTCAGAAATATCACTAACACATCTGTTTCTCTTTGTTGAAGATCATTTTTACCATTTTCATCATCTCAACCATGAAGGTGCTGATTGTGTCTCTACTGGTCTGTGCCATGATGGCTCTGACCACAGCTGCTGGTGAGTGTTAACTGGGGTTTGTAAGACCAGAAACTGTCCACATGCTTTGTCACTTATTTAGTTAGTCTTCTCTAAATATATCCTGTTATTTACTGACATCCATGCAGCGTTCCTCCTGCTCTGTTGCTTCATTTATTTATCATTACTATCAATATTTCCAGAAAATGAGGCCGATGCCGCCTCTTCTTTAATTCTGGCTGGACATTGGAGAGATTTGTTATTCATGGGTCAAAGTCCTATCAAACTCACCATAAGAGGAATTACTTTAGGACTGGAAGTAAACAGTCTTGTCCTTCTTCACTGTAAAGAATAGGGAGCACATAGAGTTCAGTCACTACGTTCTGTGTCAAACCTCCAGCTGTTCCAGAAGCAGAGCCGGGTCAGAAGATAGAACCACTCGTTCAGGAAGGTGAGTTGGTATTTGTTCAGATTTTACAGAAACACATTCTTATGATCAGCTCTGCAAAGTGTTTGGGTCTTTCACCTTTTACATCTGAAACTTTAACAGTTTTGGCCTCTCTCGTCGACATCATTTCCAGCTGCAACTGTTTCTTTGAAAATTAAAAAACCTTTGTTGTTGCCTCTTGTGTTCAGTTCTTTTCTAAATTTGTTTTCAGGGAAAAGTCACATCGTCGAGAAGTCTTCATCTTGTCCCAGAGGTTGGACTCGCTACAACGGTCGCTGTTTCCTCTACGTTCCAACAGCCATGACTTGGGCTAATGCTGAGGTAATCAGGATGATTTTTGATTCACTGCTTCTATGTGAACTTTATTTTGTCAACTGAGTAATTTTAATAGAAAAAATGTCAAAATTCTTTGTTTCCAGCCTCTTTAATGTGACTATTTTCTAGTTTCTTCACTCTTCTTTGAGAGTAACCTGAATATCTTTGAGTTGTGGACAAAACAAGACATTTGAAGACGTCATCTTGGGATTTGGAAAACACTGATCAACATTTTTTACCATTTTCTGACATTTTTTAGATCAAACAACTAATGAAAATCATTGTTAGTTGCAACCCCTAAACTCCTGTCTGTCTGTCTGTCTGTCTGTCTGTTTGTCTGTCTGTCTGTCTGTATGTTTATCAGAGAAACTGTCAGTCCCTGGGTGGGAACCTTGCATCAGTACATAATATACAGGAATACCATGAGATTCAAAGGCTGATAGTTAAAACCAGTTTTGAGTCTAAAGAAACATGGATCGGAGGCTCTGATGCCCAACAGGTAGGCTATTCTTATATATGAGTACACATGATCTGACAGTTATTCCATTAAAAAAAATCTTTTTTTATTTATGTAATATTCTGTTCTCTTGTCTCTAGAACGATATTTGGCTGTGGAGTGATGGTTCACGTTTCATCTACGTGAACTGGTGTCGTGGAGAGCCCAACAACAATCGTGGCAGTCAGCACTGTCTGAAAATGAACTATGGAGGTAAATCAAATGACATTATTTCTATTGAGAGGTTAACATTACATGCAAAAATATTTTTTTTTCATGCACTGGTCAATTCTAAGAATACCTTGAGAGGCAATTACAAAATGTAAAATGTTTAATTATATTTTAAAGTGTCCCTGTTATTACTTCCTTTGAGCATCATATATGCATTCTTGAGGTATACTTGACATAGGTTTACATGTTTAGGTTTATATGCTTATGTCTGAGGTCTTGGCCCGCCTCCCCGTAAAGCCCAGTCTGCTCTGATTGGTCAGCTGGCCCACTCTGTTGTTGTTGGTCCTCCAAATTCAAACAAGCCACTGGGCGGGCTGTGCTGGCTCAGGCAGCACCTATGGGTAGCACATATGAAAAACTGGGCTGGCTTTCTCAATCAATAACATTAGGCTTGTTTGAGATGAACTGCGCCTTGCCTGTAAAGTGGACGAGAGCAGGCGGCAGCAGCAGTGGGCGGTGACAAAAATCCGCTGTCAAGTCGGACAGTTGACAGCTGTCTCCAGCAGCCTTTAGGCTGAACAAGTCACAGAAACACTCACATCCTGTTAGCTCCGATCACGATAAAATGTTATCAAACTCATATATCAGCTTGTACGCAGTCTCTAGTTGTTTTTATTATAACAGAGTATGTCTTTGTATAGTGATGTGATGAAATTAGAATTTTGCTAACTGTTTCCAATCTTGATTATTTGTGCATAAGTGAAACATGGATGCATGATAAAACCCCCACATCAATGATAGATGTGCCTGGCTATAAGTGCTATAGAAAGGACAGGGTTACTAGTAGAGGAGGAGGAGTTCTGGTTTACATTAAAGAGTCTTTTAAGACCAAGGAAGTTCAATTAGATGAATCTTTATCACTTGAAAGTCTTTGTGTAAATGTGGCTCTATCCTCTCACATGATGTTTAACATATTTGTGGTGTATAATCCACCATCTAGTTGCCTACAAACTTTTTATCAAAACTTGGAAAAAATTCTCAAGTCTCTTAAACCGAACATTGAGGTGCTTATTTATGGAGATACTAATGTGAAATTGGTTAAATAAATCCAGTAGGAAACAACTCAAAGAACTCATATCAAAATATGACTTTCATCAATTTGTAAATGGACCGACCCTCTTGACAAAAACATCACAGACAGCAATAGATTTAGCTTTCTCAAATAAGCCGGAAAAAGTCTTAAAAACATACAATCTGGTGTGTGGCTTATCAGATCATAAAATTATATTAATTTCCAGAAAACTCTCAAAAAAACATCTAAATGAATATAAATATGACCGTAAGGCAACCAAGGTAATAATTCCCCGCAAGGATCTTATTAAATTTGAGAATGAGTTGTCAAACACAAATTGGGATGAAGTCTCACAACATAGTCAAGTGAACGAGTGTTGTGATATATTTACTTCTACAATGAGTAACATTTTAAATAAGTTCTTAAAACAATGTAAAAAGCCACAAAGAAAGTCACAGCTTCCATGGGTAAGTGATGCAGTACGACAGCTAATTAAAAAAAGAGATTTTGCTCTAAAAACCTATCTTAAAACCAGATATGACACAGATCTGATGTTATTGAAAGGTTTACGAAATCAAGTAGTAAAAGAAATGCGCAATTTAAAGGAGAACTCCGGGCAAGTACTGCCGATAGCAAAAAAAACTAGCCGAATCGGTGCTAGCAACACGGAGCTGCTGCAGCTAATGCCGAGAGCTCCCACTCAGCTAAAACGGCAGTTATGGGGGCATAAGATAAAGAGTGCCTTTGTGCCTTTTAACAGACACAAAATGCAATTAAAATGTCTGTGCAACATGAACAGGGCCCTTACATGACAACAAGATGCATTTAGCAACTTAGCTATTGTTTAAATTCACCTACCCTCTAGCTGCTATAGCTGCCTTCTGGGATGAGTGAGTGTGTTCAGCCAGGCTCCGGTAATAATCATCACGCAGCAGTTCCATGTGTATTTGTAGCATTTATATCCATTTTGTGTGCTGTCGTTGGTGAATATGAGTCTCTGCAGTGGCGAATTGTGTGGTAGTTTCCTTAGCCAGGCTAGCAGCCCTGACCGGCATCCAGCTTCTACTTCCTCCCCGCCTCCCTCGCCTGGCAGTGGTATTGAAAGCAATTTCAGACCTGAATACCAATTTATCCAAAGATAACTATAACATAGACGCAACTTTCCTCAAAAAATATGCACATCATTCATCCTTTGACTCATATTATAAATGTCTCTATTAAAACTGGAATATTTCCAGATGCTTGGAAAAAGTCACTGGTAAAACCCATCTTTAAGTCCGCGAATACCACAGACATTAGTAACTATCGACCAATAAGTCTAGTTCCGGTAATGTCAAAAATATTAGAAAGAAATCGTTTCAGAACAACTAACTCAATATTTAGAACTACATCAGTATATACACCCTCAACAGTATGGTTTCAGACAGAACCATTCCACTGAAACAGACATCTGCGCATTATTGGAAAATATTGTGCAGCCGCTGGATAAAGGAAACATCGTGGGTGCAGTATTCCTGGACTTAAAGAGGGCATTCGACACCGTAAATCATAGCCGTCTTATCTCCAAACTATCATCATACAATACATTATACGAGGCATTATCATGGTTTGAGTCATACTTACAGGGTCGAGAACAATGTGTAGTTATTGACCATGTAAAATTAAGACCGGAATCCCGCAGGGGAACCATACTGGGGCCCGTTCTCTTCAGCCTGTATGTGAACGAGCTGCTTGAAGTATGTCCTGAAGTTGGCATTCAGATGTATGCCGATGACACTGTGGTTTATGTGTCCGGCAAAAGCCTTCAAAAGTCTTGAGAAAGTGTTTGATTGGCTAAACAAATTATGTTTAACACTTAATCTGAGGAAAACTAAATCTGTGTTTTTCTATAACAAGAAAGCGGATAATAAATTACCTTAACATTAAAATGAATGGTGAACTCATCGATCAGGTAGAAGAAGAAAAATATTTAGGAGTGATTTTAGATTCTCAGCTAAATTATAAATGTCATATTAAAACCATCTCAAGAAAAATGAAAGCCAGTAATGAACTGTTTAAGATTGATCAGGAGCAGTTTAACATTTGAGGATCAATGAGGATCATAGTGTTCAGAAAGACATGAGCACATTCTCATGTCTTTCTGAACACTATGATCCTGTCCCACCTGTCGTACTGCACCACTGTTTGGTCCCAGGCTAACCAAACTACCCTAAAGCCTATTGAGAGGCTTTATAACCGTGCCCATTCGATTCCATCACTGTTACATTTTAAATAAATATAAAATCTTAAATTTTGTTAATCTTAGATTCATAAACTTGTTTTTTAAATGTTTGACTGGACTTGCACCTGAGCCACTTTGTAAATTTGTGAACAGGCTGGAATCCTCCAGATCCACAAAAGGTGCTGCATGTGGAGACTATGCAGTTCCATTTTGTAAAACCTCTTTTGCCCAAAATGTTCTTTCTGTGAAATTTATGGAACTGGCTTCCCACAAATATAAAAACTCTAACTAAATTATCCACCTTTCAAAAAGCATGGTTTATACAGCAGCAGCAGTGTGATCATGCCATATGAAATGTATAGCTGTGTGTATGTGAGGTGTGCATCTGTGTGAGTTCGAGTGAATGTGTTTATTTACTACACTTATTTTTATTGCTGTTAACTGGTTTCTGGACCTTTTATTGTAGTCACTGTAAAAATGTAATTCCTTTATTATTTTAACTGTTAGAACCCCTTCTAGGGACAGGTGTTGCGAATTAGCCATGGCTATAAACACTTTGATACAGGCCTCGGATTGTTCTTTATGTAATAATCTATGTTTTTTTGTATCTGTCCCTATTCAAATAAACAACAAATAAAAAAAATAAAAAAAATGTTTGTATTCAGAAGAAGAAGAAACGCTCCTGTGTTTTTGGTTTTTACAGAAGGAAATTGCTGGGATGATTTCGAGTGTTATACCCATTACCCATTTGTCTGCAGCAAGACAATCAGATGATTCCTGGGCTGACACAGAGGCATCAAGTACCTGTCGAGAGCACAAGAACAGTCGTTTTTGTGTCATCAGTCTCATATATATAACCTAAAGGCTCTATATCTCATTTCATATCTATCTTTTCTATCGCTGTAACACTACCAAAGGATTGAAGAGACAAGTGACATACAGGAGCTGGATTGTCTCTTAGGCCTAAGAGCAGACTGAACGAGTTATGAAAATAATGCTTTTAGCAAAACTTTATTCTGTCTGGAGAGTGAACTGGTCTTTCTTGTCTTTCATTATGCAAAATTAAAACACTCAAGCATCTAAACCAGCTAGTCTGTGAGTCTGTGTTAAATTTAGTAGTTTTTTTTAAAACTTCTTACATTTCAAAGAACTCTGAATATCATTAAATATAATTGTGCACATACACTTTTTTAAGTAATAAGTGGACATTTCTGTCACAAAGATATGCCGTTAATGATGCATCAACCATCAAATGGATCTTCCTGTTTGCAACAGTGTGTCAGAATCCTTTGTGTGTGTGTGTGTGTGTGTGTGTGTGTGTGTGTGTGTCTCAAGAACTGTTCATTTTGTGAGTAAAGGCAGGCCAAAGTGGCGGGGTCTCCACACACACACACACACACACACACACACACACAGCAAAAAAGAGAAATCCCTACATAACAATAGTGGTCTGGAGAAAGTTTTAGTTCCCAGGTTTTGAAATACTCGTCTCTTTGGACCTGATGCCACCTGATTATTAGATGAGTCTATTGTTGACTGATCTGGACCTCAACCCAACTCTCTCTGGAGATGTTTAAGTTTAAGCTGAATCCAAAAACACCCCTCTGAGCCATGATGTAACTCTGTTAGCCACTACGACACAGTACAGAAACATACTCTGCACATCTACATCGTGAGACATTTGCTCCTGAGGGGGACAAGCAGGTCAAAAGTTGCAAAGAAACCCCCGCACGCTGTCTAACTGGCAAACAATATCACACAAGCTGATGGTCAAGTGTAGCTTATTATGATGTCAGTGATGACGCAAAATGATGATGGTAAGAAAGTGTCTGAAATCTGAATTTACTGCACATGAGCGTTCACTGTATAGAGCACGTGTCAAACTCAAGGCCCGCGGGCCAAATCCGGCCCCTCGCGAATTTTGATCCGGCCCACATATGAATTTATGTTCACAATAGATTTTGGCCCGCCTAGATGTGAGCCAAACCAAAAAGACGGCAAACTGTTTTACGGACTGCAGTTGTGCAACTCTCAAAGCAGAATTTGGCAGATTTGCCGACTTTGAGGCTCAGAAATTGCCATAGAGAGTTTACATATTCAGGCTGTGAAACAGGTTGTTGTTTAGGGCTTTATGTCGACCAAACTGTTAGTGAGAAAGCTATATGAGACACAAAAAATACAGTCAAAAGGGATTAATCAACTTTACGGTTGAAAAAAAGCATGTCAAACATGTCTGGCCCTTAATGTGATTCTCATTTTCCAGTGTGGCCCTTAGTGAAGTTGAGTTCGACACCCCTGATATAGAGAATGAGTAAAGGGTGATTGCGGACACAGCCTGACATTCCAGACACTTTCTAATCATCATCATTGAGCATGGAGAAAACATGATAAAAGTACCCTAGGGTGCCCTTTAAAGGTATAATATGTAACATTTCTGCCTTAAAATGTCTAAAAACGACCATACCTTTGTTAAATATTTTTTTGAGTTGTGTAGTTACACTATCCCAAATGTTTCCACCAAATGTCAAACCCAGAGAAATCTGTTATTTCATTTTCAGACATGGCACGTTTCCTTTAGCTGCCCGTCAGTGGCGTCATATAACCTTTCACCGTCTAGTTGCACCCAGATGATATGTTCAGGAGTAATTGTAAATCATACAATGTCACAGTAAAAAATACTTGTAACCGTAATACTGCTTTTTCTGCCACAAGGCATCATTTTGTGATTAATTACATGCCACTTTGCAACACAGTAATACAGCAGAGATCTTATTTATTGATGCATATTAATATCGATCCAGCTTAACGTTACTACAATGTGCTGGCTGACAAGTAACGTAGCCTAGCTAATGTTAATGCTAACATTATAGGGTTACAACATCAGTTCAACAGGCTCATAAAGTTATTAGTAGTCAGATTGTTTTGACCACGGATAAAAGCAGCACTGAGCTAACCCACGAATAAGTTCACTAGTAACGTTAACGTTAGCTGTATAGATAGACAACTAATATAATGCTAATTTAGCCAGCTAGCACACACCGGTCTGTCTGCCTCACTCCCCCGGCGCAAAGACACTTCATTTGGGATGAGAGCTGACAACACCCCCCGGACATATAAAGCTAGTTACTGTTGGCCCCCTAGCCAGCCAACAGCCAGCCCCTATCACAGCAATCTATACCTGGCCAGCACTTAACTCCAGTGCCAGGTGCTAATGATGCTAACGGCAATTTAATGAGCCAGGCATCCAGTCACAACAGCGGCCATCCACAACGTTAACTAGGTCTCCGTTAGCGCTACCGGTGTTAGTGCCAAAAATCTCCTCCCTGCCGAATTTCTCCCCCGTCTTTACAGTTAGCTAAATTAACCCAACAAAAGGTGGGTTAAGCACCAAAAGTTAAGACTACAGAAAAGTGAAGGGTGAGATCATTCTGGGCAGCTTGGAGATGTCCTGCTGCTGCACTGCTAGCTAATGTTAGCTTGCTGGCTCACTAGCTAACTGGTCAGTTACCAATACAGATCGAATCAAGAAAAACGTTATTATGTTGGGGAAAATGCAGCTATTTTGTTAGAATGATATGAATAAACGTTACTAAACGTAACGTGAATAAACTTAAATGGGTACACTCGTCCGTGAACAGACGCTTTCTAACCAGCGATGTATTTAACAATAAAAACTAAAACTCCCATAATTCTACGCAACTTCCCAACGTCATCAAAAGTCTGTGTTTACAATCCATTGTTTTGGTTGACAGACCGCTAGTGGCAGAAAGTTAGTACGTTTAAATAGATGAAATGTGATGAAACGCCTTCTAGGATGCAGTTCCGGTGGAGAAAATGCAGTGCTATAGGCTGCCCTTAATGCTAGAGAATGCCACTAAATGGTTAAATAGTGAATAGTTCCCTATATGTTTATATATATATATATATATATATATATATATATATATATATATATATATATATATATAAAGTTGTAGTAGTTATTCTTTAAATCTGAGTCCCATTATATTATTGAAACTGTTTCATCATAAATTGATCACGACTTTTTTACCATTTGCATCATCTCAACCATGAAGGTGCTGATTGTGTCTCTACTGGTCTGTGCCATGATGGCTCTGACCAGAGCTGCTGGTGAGTATTAACTGGGGTTTGTAAGACCAGAAACTGTCCACATGCTTTGTCACTTATTTAGTTAGTCTTCCCTAAATATGTCCTGTTATTTACTGACATCCATTCAGCGTTCCTCCTGCTCTGTTGCTTCTTTTATTTATCATTACTATCAATATTTCCTGAAAAAGAGGCCAATGCCGCCTCCTCTTTTATTCTAGCTGGACATTGAGATTTGTTATTCATGGGTCAAAGTCCTATCAAACTGACCATAAGAGGAATTACTTTAGGACTGGAAGTAATCAGTCTTGTCCTTCTTCACTGTAAAGCAAGCGTGTAGCACACAATTCTGGGCCCTGTAGAAAGGCATTTTCTATGAGCCCCTCCCCGCATCCATAGCTATTCATTCTAGCATCTTTTTGGGCCCTCCTCACATGAGGGCCCTGGGTACTCAGTCCTCTTTTCCCCCCAGTCCGACGCCCCTGCTGTAAAGAATAGGGAGCACATAGAGTTCAGTCACTAAGTTCTGTGTCAAACCTCCAGCTGTTCCAGAAGCAGAGCCGGGTCAGAAGATAGAACCACTCGTTCAGGAAGGTGAGTTGGTATTTGTTCAGATTTTACAGAAACACATTCTTATGATCAGCTCTGCAAAGTGTTTGGGTCTTACACCTTTTACAGCTGAAACTTTACCTTTTCTGCTCTTGTCAACTCCATTTACAGCTGCAACTGTTTTCTGCATGTGAAAATAAAACAATCTGGGTCCATGCATCTTGGGTTCAGTTTTTTCCCAAATTTGTTTCAGGGAAAAGTCACATCGTCAAGAGGTCTTCATCTTGTCCAAGTGGTTGGACTGGCTACAACGGTCGCTGTTTCCTCTACGTTCCAACAGCCATGACTTGGGCGGATGCTGAGGTAATCAGGGTGATCTGGATTCAGTGCAAAATTCTTCAAAACTACGTCCATTTGGCTGTTACACTTGTTGTTGATCGGCATACCCTTCTAATTTAGTTTTTTATTACTTGACATGTACTCTGGCTCCACACAACTGCACTCTCTCTGTCCTCATACAGAAAAACTGTCTGTACCACGGTGGAAACCTCGCATCAGTGCACAGCTTCGAAGAGCATCACGTGATTCAGAGTATGATACTGCGGATCACTCATATGTATCCCCTCACATGGCTTGGAGGCTCCGATGCACAACAGGTATTTTACTGATTACACCAAATCTGAAAAGAACTAAAACGCGTGTCTAAACCATACTGTCTGTATAATCATCTTCTAGGAGGGTTCCTGGTTCTGGAGTGATGGTACACCTTTTAGGTTCAACTTCTGGTCTCCAGGACAGCCTGATAATCGAGGGAATGCACACTGTCTGTTGATGAACTTTGGAGGTAAACATATAGTTAGTTATGTTTTATTTCTGTGTCATGCCAAACATTTTGGCCCATCCCACATGGGATTACAAGACACCACAAATGTACTTATTTCACAAACATCTTCCTGTCGCATTTACAAATCATTCGGAAAAATACATGAATACAAATAATACATATACACACATATACACATATATACACGTACACATATACCACACACAAACAACAAATTCTCATCTACAATGATCATCTCGATAAAGAGCTTTTTTCCTCTCCCAAGCTGTATCTAGATAATTGGCTAATTTATGTTTCATATGTGAACATCCATCTCAGTCTTTGAGCATCATCCATATTTACCAAATCAATCTCTGCTTTTATCCTACAAAACAAAAAATCACGCTGTTCACAATAAAAAGGACAATAGAAAACAAAATGGAACTCATTTTCTATATCATTCAAACAACACATAGGACAGATCCGTTTTTCTTCTTCTACGTTAACATATCGTCCTGTTTCAATAGTCAAAGGCAAAACACCAGATCTCACTTGAGCACATAAGGATCTTTGCCTTTTTGACAAATTATATACAACATAATTCTCAGTGCCATATTCTGGTTTTATCATTACAAAAATAAGTATTTATATATTTGCACATATATATATATATACGTGTATACAGATATAAGATATATATAGCTTAAGAAACATTTTAGCTTAAGAAACAAAGCACATAATTTAACCCAAACTAACTCCCTCTGTCTTTTTACAGATCAGAATAAATTTGACGATCAGCCCTGCAGTTTCCGCATGCCGTCCGTCTGTGCTAAAAGGCAATAACATGTCTTAGGATAACAGAGAAACATGCATTACCCATCACAACCACAGGAGTTGGAGTTCTGTGTCTTTATCATCTGAAGCCTCTTGAATCTAGTAATCCATACTTTTTCCCTACTTTTTTCATTGCTTAAAGAATGTAGCCTTTTAGGCATTTCATTCTGAAGACTTAACTGTTTTTTCTTGTCTGAAACAATTAAAAGGCTCAAGCATAGAAAAAAGCCGGTCTGTGAGTCTGATTAATCCTACATAACACCTGAATACAACCCCATTAAACTCCTCTTTGTAAACGGCAATACAGTCCCACTAGCGCATTCTGTTACACTAGAGGATAAATTATATGAATAAAAAAGAGCCAAAAATATTGTCAGGTAAGGTGTTAATGCCCTACAGGTCATGGTGAAGGAAGTATTCAGATCCTCTACTTAAGTAAAAGTACTGATACTGTTATAATATTTCATTAGATCATTATTACTTATGCTTTGATGTAAAAGCAGAAATTTAGTGTTGAGTTGGTTGAGCTGGAGCTCATTTTAAACTATTAACTATTTCTTTTCATTATGCTGATTATTTTCTCCATTAATTGATTGATTGTTTGGTTTGTAAAAATAGTAAGAAATGGAGTCACAATTACACAGAGTCCAAAGTGGTATGAAAAGAAATTACTACATTTAATTTCAAGATGAGTAATCAAAAATAGTGTAATTGCTTTAAGATCTGCAACTTTTAGTCGGTTAATCGGGAAACAAAATATCAATTAGCAACAAGGTTTTTTTAAGCAAAAAAAGTCTCCACTGTGAAGATTTGATGTCAGTTTGTTTTTAGGAAAAACATCATTGTAAACTGGATAACTTTGTTTTTTTACCGCAGGAAATTCCGCCGGATATTTGAACGATTACAAGCCGGAATGAAAACAAGCCAAACTGAAATAGGAGTAACAAGGCTATTTTTAAAATGTAAGGAGTAGAAAGTGCAGATAACTGCGTGGAAATTTAAGGAGTAGAAGTAAAAAATCTGCTGTAAAATAATTACTCCAGTAAAGTATAGATACCCAAAATTTCTACTTAAGTAAGGTAATGAAGTATTTGTACTTAGTTACTTGACACCTCTGACCTTATCACACGTTAAATATTTCAAGCAAGTGCTGTGATTCGGTCCATGTTCTGCTCTGATTCTTATTAGTGGCCTTTCAAGTTTCACTGGTTTTTGCGTCGGTTTTTGGTCGGTGTCGAACCTGCGGCCGCTGGGTCGAGGAATGAACCTCTATATATGGTTGTGTGCTCTATCAGGTTCATAATCTTTCGAACATTATACAAAACATTTCCTCATACCATACCACACTGTTTCCTGGTTCATTGTTTGATTTCAAACTCAATGATAATCCGTGTGGAAGAAAAGCCAGATAAAGGGGAGGGAGTGTGAAGGAGAGGCTGTGTGTGTTGGAAGTAGGCTATATAGGCTACAGTATATGTTAGTGTTGGTATTTATTTACTGGCTTTGTGTGGAGAGACTCACACATTCACTATGTTGCTCTCTCTGCTGCTTCTGCTGCTGCTGCTGCCAATCTGCAGCGCCCAGGCTACTAGTTTTTATGGGACAGTGATGACTTACTACCCAAAAAACACTTACGCAGATGGATCTGTCACAGTACGTACCGTTTCCTTCTAATTCAATAATCCCCTGTTGAAGTTTGAGAGTAACTACATAATATAACTTTTCATAACTAAGTCTAACTGTGAAGCTATGCGTGATAACAGAAACTACTTAGAAGTGCAGTGCAGTAAATGCTGCATTTTGAATTCTGAGAGGAATGCAACAAAGTGGATTCTCTATATATCTTTTGTTAAATAAACTGTACTTAAACTGAGGTTCTTGTGTCTTTATGGAACCTGGACCATGTAATAACAGGGTTGAACAATAAGGGTTGCCCGATGGCCCGTGGCAAGTAAAACGCTGCTTCGGGAAAGTAAATGTAACAACCTACTTACCAGTTCAGGTATCATCGTATCATAATCATTTGAGTTGAATGTGATGTTGGCCAATCAAGAATTGAGTTAGCGCTTGATGCTATGACGTTTTTCTCAGCAATATTTTTTTTGGACCTTTTTTATGTGTTTTTTTAATGCTTTTTTGATGTATTATTTTGTCAAAGTTTTACTTTTTTTTAAGCTTTTTTCAACTTTTTCATTGGGCAAGAAAAATTGTTTAAGGGCCAGGAAAAATTTACTTTGGGCATGTAGATTTTTTTTTTTAGTTGCCCAAAAGGACAAGTGAAGAAAAAAAAAAAAAAAGCGTTGAACCCTGAATAATAATCCTAAGAAAGCAGGATAGATTTATCAAGTATTATATATTTGCAGGATGCTTTGAAGAGTTTGAAGTCTTGTTGTCTTTTTGTGTCACTGTGATACGACAGGTGGTCCTACGCTATAAGCTAAGCTTCAGCACTTGCCAAGAGAATGCCTTGTGGACCTGTGGCAGTGGGAATTGTGGGAATGAGAGTTCTTTAGTGCTAAACATTGTGGACCAGGAGAGCAGCGGAGAGTGGTGTCAGAGAGAGGGAATCATGACTCGCCAGGTTCCTAGCAACGCTCCGTTTCATCTGGTGTGAGTGCACCATGACAATGCAAAACCACAAACAAACATTATACTTCACAGTTACCTCACAGAGGGCCAAAATTGTAAATTTTTAAATAGTCACTCAAAAGGTGAAAACTTAACAGCACCTCCAAAATGTTCCTAAAAAACTTCCTAAGTCAATACCAAGAAAGTTAATTGAATTGCTCGGGTGGCTTAATGAAATATGTTTTGTATTAGAAGTTAAAGGTTCAGTATGTACATTTTATAAAAATACCTATTTATTTATTTTAACCATCTGAGGACTAAGGGCATTCTCACATATCTTATTAAATTTACCTTTTGAAGGTATTTGTAGATACATGATCGCCATGTGTTTCATATTAAAATGTTCAGAACAAACTCAGCTTTCCGTATAGTGATGCCCAAATTTTCTTCTAGAGCAATGTGTAAGGAGATAATTTGCTGCTAAAGTTAGAAGGTTGATGTTGGCTTTTTAAAAATACTCAAATCCTTTTTGAAAACAAACCTTAACTTATGATGTGTTGTATTAAATTGTTTCAGTGCTTGAAATGACACTCTAGTTATGTGTAGCACAGCTAAAAAACAGCCTCTTTCATGAACAGTTTGGACGGGAATTCCTGGATAGATAACGTACAAAACATCTCTGGGTGGAGTGCTTTGACTCTGGTGGAACTAAGGAACCGGTCGGACATCGGCAGAGCCAACACATCACCCCAGACCACCATCCTACCAGAATTGAGGTCAGCCTCCTCACCATTTCTGTGTCTTTAGTAAGATATTATACACTTTGTGTATTTAAAACCATTTCATGTGTCACAACACATTTAAAAGAAAACCATCAGACTCTGTGTGAATTATTTTATTGTTATCTAAAATGTATTTTGTTTCCCTTGATTTAAACTTATGCCCAGAATTGTTTTGTTTTTTGAAAATGTATCCAATTTCAACACAGTGACACTAATCTGAAATTTGACATTTAAAAGGTGCAATATGTAACACTGACAGTTAGAAAAAAATAAAGCAGTCCAAATTCAAAATTTAAGTTTTGGTCCATCAAAACTTCACGGAAAAAATGTTGAAATGTTGCTAAACCATAAATCAGTATTTATAGTTGAAAAAATAAAGCTTGAAATTGAAAATTTAAGTTTTGGTCAAAACTTGGAAAAAATAAAACCATGTATTCAAAAAAAATAAGTGTACCAATTTTTCTTTCAGTTTGAATAAAATATAGATTCAATTCTGGAATTATTTTGAATAAATTATAAATTTTCATTTTTCACTTTTATATTTGTTTTCAGTTCCACATTTCATGTTTTCAGATTCAAAACTTATTTTTTTTTAATACGCCTTCAAATCTTTTTTTTTCAAATCTTTTTTTTTTTTTTTAGATCTGTTTTCACTTTCAGATAATTTTTTTTTCGGTTTCAGACTTTTGGCCCTGATTTTGCGTGGGGGCGTGGCTTCAACTCAGAGGGGCGTGGCATTATGAGCGACAGCCTATCAAAGAAGGCAGAAGACTCCTCTGTCATGTTGACTTCAGGAAATGGTGTTACTGTGAGAACTATGACTGAATGCTTTCTATCCACTATATACATGTGATGTTTACTTAATAAACTGATGCAAGTGACAAAGTTCCATTTAAAAAATTGTATTGGACAACAAATGGTACCAATTACACTATAAGAGCAATAAACTGATTGTGCAGTTCGGCAGGAACAATGACTTCTCCCACTTCCATGTATGACATTGAATGTAGCACCACAGTATTCACTGGCAGTCAGCATAGCTCCGCCCCGCAGGCAACCTGCTGTGAAAGAGACATGTGAAAGATATTATTTTTGAATAGATACTTTGGGACATTATCCCCTCAGTGGCATTTTTTTTTGTCATCAACACATAAAGGGAAAATAGGTGGACAGCTGGAAAAGCTGGCAATCAAGCATCGCTAGCACTAAAGTTAGCATTAACTAACGTTAGCTTCACACTAGCTGGTGTTTTTACACCAATTTTAGTGTCCAGCTCAAGTTTTTTTACTTTAACATGTAGTGGTCTTTGTTAACCTCTGTTTGTCAGAATGACCATAACTTGACACTGGCTGCCTGCAGCCGGTCTCCTTTTAAATGTAAACAAATATGAGATTACATTAACATTGCTAGTGTTACCTTTTCATGGTTAGTTTAAACAACATGACAGTCCTATCCGCTTTGTTAAAATAATCAATCAATCAAACTTTTTATTACGGACACACACACAGAAAAACTTACAGTATCAGAATACAAATACAAAAAGACAAGTTATTTGTATTCTGATACTTGTTTTAGGACCGTGGTAGAAGCCTTCAAAAGTTTGATTGATTGATTGATTAACAAAACTGACCAGGACAATGTAACGTTTAAACTAACCATAAAAGGTAATTTATCAGGCCAGAGCATTAATTAAAGTCATGTTTGTTACATTTATAAAGGCTGACCTTCTTCACTGCAGCCAGTGTCAAGTTATGGTCATTCTGACAAACAGAGGTTAACAAAGACCAATACATGTTAAAGTAAAAAACTTGAGCTGGACACTGAAATTAGTGTAAAAACACCAGCTAGTGTGAAGCTAACGTTAGTTAATGCTAACTTTAGTGCTAGCGATGCTTGATTGCCAGCTTTGTCCAGCTGTCCACCTATTTTCCCTTTATGTGTTAATCACAAAAAAAATGCCACTGAGGGGATAACGTCGCAAAGTATCTATTCAAAAATGCTAATATCTTTCACATGTCCTACCTGTGGGCAGGTGCCAGTGAATACTGTGGTGCTGTAAGTCATACATGGAAGGGGGAGAAGTCCTTGTTCCTGCCGAACTGCACAATCTGGCACAGTTTATTGCTCTTATAATGTAATTGGTACCATTTGTTGTCCAAGACATTTTTTTAAATGGAACTTTGTCACTGGCATCAGTTTAAGTAAAAATCACATGTATATAGTGGATAGAAAGCATTCAGTCATAGTTCTCACAGTAACACCATTTCCTGAAGTCAACATGACAGAGGAGTCTTCTGCCTTCTTTGATGTCACCATAATACCACTCTGAGTAATGCCACGCCCCCACGCAAAATGGGCCAAAAGTCTGAAACCACGCCCCCAAATTATCTGAAAGTGAAAAACAGATCTAAAACGAAAAAAAAGATTTGAAACCAAAAAAAAAAAAATTTGAAGGCGAAAAAAAATAAGTTTTGAATCTGAAAACATGAAATGTGGAACTGAAAACAAATATTAAAGTGAAAAATGAAAAAAATTTATTCAAAATAATTCCAGAATTTAATCTATATTTTATTCAAACTGAAAAAAAATTGGTATTTTTTTAGTTTGAATACATGGTTTTATTTTTTCCAAAAAAACTTAAATTTTCAATTTGAAAAACTATGAAATGAACAAAACATTTGGAACTGAAAACAAATATTTAAAGTGAAAAGACTGAAAATTTTATAATTTGTATTTTGTTTCCCTTGATTTAAACTTCCCAGAATTGAATTGTTTTTTTTTTGAAAATGTTATTTCAAACAGTGAAAATCTGAAAACATTTAAAAGGTAATATGTAACACTTATTTTAGTTCAAATAGTTGGTTTTCCAAATTTTTTCCAAGAGTCATTTTCCATCCAGACTCAAACTTCAAAGTTTTCCATGTTGAGAACGGAGCATATTTGTTGCTAGACAAGTGTCACATATAGTATATTTTTAAATTAGCCTAATGAACAAAACTGTTTAGGAGGAAATTTAGACAACTCCATACTATCTTTTGGGCTCTAAGCTGTCTCCATCTTTCAAATACATCTCCAATATTTACCCAGGGTTTGTTACGTCTTTGGTCACGCAACTGTTTAGAAACACTGAGTTTTTTTTTAGGTCGGGTAAAATCTATCTCCGTTGATCCCATTTGTTTGTTTGCTGCTTTCATGGCTGTACGGCTGAGGTGCGCTGGGTTTTCGTTTTTACAGGTATATCTGGCAACCCGGCCCGGCTGTCAGAATGGGCAGTTGATACCAACACACAGACCAAAACACAAACAGACATTCTGTCAAATTTCAAAAGGAGAAAATACTTGCTTTAGAATTGTTGTCAGAAAAGATAGTATTTCAGCTGAGCATGTTTCCTTATTATCTGGTGACATATTTTGGTCATGTTTTGGATTTAAAAATATTACATATTGCACCTTTAATACATCTTTGTCTAGGCAAAACTGATCCAGCAGCAGCTAGGTTGGCTACCTGGCTTGTGATTTACATGGTAATTAATGCAAGGTTGCACAATGTTTCTCTCTGTCAGAGTTCCTTCAAACTGTGAGAGAAATTTCAGCCTGTTGGCGTTTGACCCTGACGGAGACGAGGTTAGATGCAGATCTGGGCTCGTAACAATAGTAAGTATGATCATATGATCATAATCATTATTTTGGCGCCACAAACCACACACAGAACAAGCAAAGAAACTTGATCATGATGTAGACTGGAGCATTTTTAACTGGGTTAAAGAAAATGAACATAGTTCATTATTTCTATTTATTTCTATTCTGGGTGTAGTCTTTTTCTCACTTTACTGTACATATTTCATCCGGTAACATAATGCAAAGATATGTGTCCTATCACTGTTATGCGGATGACAACCAGCTGTATATACCCATTATTCCTAATGACCCCAGTAGCCCAATTTTGCTGCATAATTACCTAAACAAAATCAGAGACTGGGTGCATCAAAACTATCTGCAACTCAATGCAGAGGTTTACTGATCGGTCCACACTGTATGACTAAAGCACTCAAACCCCAGCTGGGTTCTTTTGCTCCCTATGCTACACACTCTGCCAGAAACTTAGGAGTTATATTTGACACAAACCTCTCTTTTAAAAACCAATTCAAGTTCAAGTTCAAGCTTATTTTCTACAAATGAGAACAGTCACCTAGACTCGTTTACTGCAACTCCCTCCTTGTATTCCTGCCTTAGTCAGAAAAAACTGGTTCAGAATTCTGCTGCCAGGCTTTTAATGCTTTTAATATATATATATATATATATATATATATATATATATATATATATATATATTTGTGTTATACACATGTATGTACCTACATCTGTTTATATGGCCTTGTTTTTCATTATTACACACATTATTGACATGGCAATGCTTTTTTTCAATATTTGTTTTTTCATTTGTCTGTTCTATTATTATTATTATTATTATTATAAAATACCCTTATAGGCAACATTTTATGCATTATGCATTTCATTACTTTCATTTTGACCTCATGTCCCTTTCTGTCTCTTCCAGTCCTCCTGTATTCTGTCATTCATCCCAGCAGCTAACAGTTTTGAAGGTGCGTACGTCCAACAGCTGGTGATGGAGGACTTTCCCAGGCAGAATATCACACTGACTCAAACCAACGGGTTGCAGACGATCATAACTCCCAATGAAGCTATCAGCGAAATACCTGTCCAGTTTGCTTTAAGACGTAAGATTTTTTCTTTTGGCTGCACAGAATTCAGAAATAATCTCAGTGGTTGATCTTCAGTGAGTGGATCATTATTATAAGGGCCATTGCAACTGGTAATACTGTAACAATAAATTGTGTAATACCGTATACTATGATACCGTGAAATCGTGATATATTCTGATATGATTATCACACTGTGAAAATGTCATACTGTTACAAAAAAAAGTCAAAGTTGTTAAGAGTTGTATAAACACAAACAAAGAATCACACTTTGTGTGAACAAAATAGTCTATATGTGACATTTTTTTAATTTAATGGTTCCAGCTCTGTGAGCAGCAAGCAAGTTTGTTCCAATCAATATAGTAGGGTGGGTCCAATGAATGTCTGGACATCATTTTGTGGCAATCAAACAGAGATTGCAGAAATATTCTAATCTGGTGATGGACCGGTGGATGGACAAATCGACTAGCATTGCCATCCTTAGAAAACGTTTTGCTTTTCTTTATTGTTCCAGTGGACCCTGTGGTGCCATCTTGCACAGCGGGAATCTATCTGCCCAAATTCCTGCCTCCAACCCCAGCCAACAGAGCTCAGCTTTACACCTCTGTCAATCAGACCCTGGAAATCAATATCAGTGCAAAGGCAAATGTCTCCACGTAAGTCAAACAAAAAACTATTTTAAAAGAACTTACACATCAACAAACCGGTAACTGATGCAGAATGTTCTCTGGTTAGATAAGAAATACTTATTTTTCACATTAGCCACACACAAGAAAAAGTTTTCATGCTAAGGTTTTCACGTGCACAAGGAATCTGATCTGTTGTGTAACTCCAACACTGATGAACAAGACAGGTTTGGCAAGAGTGTAACAAGTGCAACAGAACCAGCTCTATAGTGCTTTTAGGATATACACAGTGGGTTAAACATGCAGTACGCATTCAAAGCCAAAAGAAAGAAAGAAGAACATGAAATACATCCTATAGTACATTGTGTATACTGTTGTTTCAGTGGTAGTTCAAGCTCAGAGTTTTAAAGGCTAATAATACTAATAACCATAGACTGTAAAAATAAGGTTAGACCACTTTATTGAAACAGCAGATGTGACTCACCAAAAATCAGCCAGCCGTGACTGGCATGAAGGAAACTTTTTTTAAAAGAGAGCTGAGTCAGATGCCATGTGAGATTTTCAATTGCATTTCAATAATATTGTCACAGAAAACTTAATTTGTGGGTGGGGTAATTTTGTAAATTATTCTTAGATCTTCTTATTAAACCTCTTCTGTTTTTTAAAGAATAACTGAGCTGCTGTTCAGCGGGCCACACAACATAGTCCAGACTACATCAGGAACAGGACAGTACACCCTGAGATGGACGCCATCTGAACAAGAAGATGGAGAAAGCCACCCGATCTGCTTTGTTGTCCAGGCAGTTTCCAAGTCAGTCACTTGTCCCATGAACCTTACTTTAGAGAATGTGGAATGTCATCCGTTGAATCAATTGCTTGAAGTTTTACTTTTTTCTCTACGCTCATTCACTTTCTTGCACAGAATTAAAAGAGAAGACTGATGACACTCTTGTCTCTGTCTCAACAATTAACATTAACATATATCTTGTAAGATTGATTCATAAAAGTCTATAGAATGAGTAGTTTTTCAGGGGGTTAGGTGCAGATGATTTATTGACTGTTTCCTGATGTGAAGAGTGACTCTAGGCTGTTAATTCATATTTAACCGAGATATAGCCTTGTATATTGGTGCTATATATCTTTTAATTTAATTATTGGCAATAAAAAAGCAAATAAGAATATTTACCAAAATGGTGAAATATTCCTTAAGACATAGGAGAGCTTGAGCAAGAAATACATTTTGTCTTGAAAGATCTAAAAAATAATTTGTGATCATTTTGTAAATAAGCTGCTGTATTGATTTATCTCAACAGTTCCACCAAGTATCAGTCTGAGCTTCGATGTGTCATTGTCAGTGTTGGAAACGGTGAGTTGAACCGTTCCTTGTTTTTGTAAATGTTTTAAATTGCATTGCTGATTTCCTGAATTGATAAAGTTCATGTGTAATCTACATTCTATCTCTGTATTCACTTCTGTTTACACACCCAACAGCAACCATTCTTCCAACTACTACACCAGTACTAACAACCAACATCACTATACCGACCACACAAAACACAACCATTACAATCACTATGCCAACTACAACAACCCCACAAACAACAACCACAGATCCGCCAACAACTACCCCACTGACCACATCAAACATCACTATGCCAACTACAACAACCCCACAAACAACAACCACAGATCCGCCAACAACTACCCCACTGACCACATCAAACATCACTATGCCAACTACAACAACCCCACAAACAACAACCACAGATCCGCCAACAACTACCCCACTGACCACATCAAACATCACTATGCCAACTACAACAACCCCACAAACAACAACCACAGATCCGCCAACAACTACCCCACTGACCACATCAAACATCACTATGCCAACTACAACAACCCCACAAACAACAACCACAGATCCGCCAACAACTACCCCACTGACCACATCAAACATCACTATGCCAACTACAACAACCCCACAAACAACAACCACAGATCCGCCAACAACTACCCCACTGACCACATCAAACATCACTATGCCAACTACATTTATAACCCCACCAACTACAACCACCATTCCTGCAACAGCTACCCCATTAACAGCAACCATCACTACTACAGCAAGTCCACCACCAGTTCCTACACCTGAAACCACAACAGCTGTACCCAACATCTCAAACCAATGTGAGTATGACAAATGTTGATGTTTTACACTCTAATCATAATCTCTTTATGGACATACTCTATACATAGCTAAGTGACAAAGCTAAGTGAGAACAATGGAATTTGAATTGCCTAAACATAGAAGACCTTGTCTTAGTCAAGTCCGTTTTACTCAGTTTGAGCACCCTTCTGTCCTGTGTTGTAATGTTGAATCTCTGTGTTTCTAGTTGTTGTTATTTTGAGAGTGAAGTTTTCCTCTCCATCTCCACTGTCTGAAGGCTACATCATACAACAGGTCAGACTCTTCTTATTTTATCAGATATCAAAGCATGTCAAAGCTTTAGATAACTGCCCCTGCTGGGTCTAGTTGCAGGTTTAAAGGAGACCTATTATATACAGTTTTCAAAGTTCATACTTGTATTTTGTGTTTCTACTAGAACATGTTGACTTCTTAGGCCCCACTGCAGATAAAACACAGTATGTTCTGATTGGTCAGCGTTCAGAACAGTGGCAAATCTGATGATTTTACCTCATTATTTAAAGGAACACGCCGAATTATTGGGAATTTAGCTTATTCACCGTAACCCCCAGAGTTAGACAAGTAAATACATATCCTTCTCATCTCCGTGCATGCTGTAATGCTGTCTGACGGCTCCAGCGGCATCAGGCCAGCACAGAACATGCAGGTGAATGGTTCCAGCAATCCTACTGTTTCAAATAAGTGACTAAACAAATCACAACATGTAAATAGGAACATGTTGGAGTTATTTTGTCACTTTTGTCACAATTTGGAGCAGTAGGCTAGTTGGAACCAGTTACCTGCAGGATCTGTGCTGGGCTAAGCTAATGCTGGAGCCGTCAGACAGCTTTACAGCACGCACGGAGATGAGAAGGGTATGTATCGACTTGTCTTACTCTGGGGGTTACGGTGAATAAGCTAAATTCCCAATAAGTCGGCGTGTTCCTTTAAAGCTTTGGCAACGTTAAATATGAACATCCAACATTGTAACAGAAAATACAGAAAAGCATAGTAGGTCTTCTTAATTGTATGTTAGTGGCGCTATGGAATTTGTAATAAATACAAGAAAAAACAAGGCAAGATGTAAATGTATCAGCTGTAAGTCAGCTACACAACTGATGATTCAGAAGTACATACAATATAACAAAGCTCCCTTTACACAGAACATCATATCTGATGGTTGTCATGATCATATCTCACAGCCACATTCTTTTTCTTTTCCAGATCAGAGATGAACTGCTGAGAAAGGGACTGTCTTTAAATGTGATTGTACGCCTTCTCAGTATTGTGCAACAGTAATTTACAACCACAGCGACCCCTGTTGGTTCAACGTGAACATGTATTGACCCCTCGACAGAAATGTATTCAGTTGCCTGTCAAATTCAAAACGTTTAAACATATTTAGTGTTTGAGCAGCATGTGGTGTAACGATCAGCTTTTATGCGTAAATACAATGGATGTATACCAAGAACGTAAATATTTGATTGTTTTGAATGTATAAGGTTCCTGTTGTGGTGTGTTTTAAAATGTTTTTGTCCAATGTGAACTTTCATAACTTCATAATTATCTTTATAATAAGGATTTTTATCAATATCATTAAAATATATACTAACATGCTAAACACAGACACATACATATGTAAAACTATATCTACATACAAAAGTGTCCTCAATACAAAAACAGGAGAGAATTTTTTTTTAAATAAATGCATGATTAAAAAAAGAAATAAAAAATATAAAAAAACAGATAACAGATACACAATTACAACTTAGGTGGTAACACAACAAAAAAGTAAGTAAATTATACTAATTCCCTAGCATAAGTAAAAAACATATCCTGACAAAAGGTATATTAAATTTGGCAGATGAACCAGTTACTTGCTTACTCCTAATTTTCTACTTTAACAAATTGATAAATGTCCATAATTCATGAGAAAATTGTAAAAACAATTATTGGAGAGTGGTTCGCATTGTAGTTGCAAACAACAACTTCATTCTTAGAATTACAACATTTATTCACCGTCATAAGTTATAGAACCGAATTGTCCGTTTCAAAGTTTTACAGTCATCATTTGTTGAGGACAGTGGGAGTCATTGCCAAGAGAGACACATCAAACATACCGTACAGACGTCACCACTGAGTCAAAACCATCTGTCTGATTAACCTCAGTGATTGTGCATATTTACTTAAGCTCTTTGTAAAGAACTGGTCCGTCAGCTTGTTGTGGTCTTCAAACAAGAGGTGGGATGACGGCTTCTAAAGTGGTGTTAGGTTATGTCTGACAATGGATCCCTGAGGCTTGTTTCAATAGTGGTTTTGATGCAGTGACATTCAGCCACTGCCTAAGCTGGCTTTGGGTCTGAAAGAATTATGTGACTGATTACAACAGACATTTGATATTTTTGGCAGTATTTTGGCTCTATATGACTATGTTGGAGCCAACAGAAAGGAAAAAGTGGTCTGTACTTAAAATGAGAGCTAGCAAAATATAATTATAGATGGTTTAGTCTAAGTCTAATAAACAGCCCTGCAATAAGTTATACCTAAATGAAGGTTATAATGTTGAGTTTTTAATTCATAGGGTCTTTTTTGGAGGCTGTAGTTTGTAGTGCTGTTGAATTGTGTTTTACTGTGAGGTGTTTCAGTGCAAAAATGAAACAGATAATTGTTCTACACTGGAATTACACACTTACTTCTGTTATTAATTGACATTAATTCAAATTCAATTATAAAATCGGTTCCTAGAGGACATAGATATTTTTTTGTTATTATGGTCAGTATGATTGCATCTTCCAGAAATATGCTAAGGCATTAGGAGAAGAAAATGGGTAAATGCAATGGTATCTTATGAGTCTATGTTGGTAGATTAAAAGGTCAAATCTGGGATGTATGCTTGTGGCCTTTTTGGATTAAAAAATCAACAAAGTGCCTGTTCAGATTTTATTCATGTCTGAGAATCTCATGTATGGGATAGGTTTATTTTTTTCCTTCAAATTCATTGTTGACAGGTTTATCACATTTGTAAGGGTTCCTAATTTTTAGCCATTTGTTTTTACACTGTGTCAAATGGAATAAATACTAAAAATGTAGTTGTTAACCATGTACCAAGACCTTTCTTGAAAATACATTTAAAATGTGAATGTTAAACAAAAAACATAAAGAAATTAAAAATGAGTTTTAGGATCACAGTTTTAGGTTCTGTAAAGTTCTTGTTATTTTTTCTTCTAATATTTAACACTCCAGAATACATATACTTCAGCATATGATATATAGCTTTACTCACAATGTAGGATACCGTATTAAATAATGATATTGTTATATCATATAATCATGCACAAACTGAATTTGACTTGACTTTAAGCACATTATTGGGACCATCTCTGAGGAAAGCTAGGTGAGATTTTGATACAGCAAGAGGGAAGACATTGATGATTTCAACAAGATTATCATTTATTTGGCAAAAAAGGAGAATGTGTATTCCCATACAGGAACTTATGTGCTTTTTTGGCACATGAAGATTGAAATATTACTTAATATCAATTGAAATGAGTTGCATTTAACAAACTGCCAACTTCAGTATAGCTCTTACAAAAATGTTATCCTTTAAAAGAAAAAGAAAGGAACTCTTAAAGCTCCGTCTTTTGAATAAGTCAGAATACGTTAAACATAAAAAAAAAGTTTACATTGTTAGTTCATTTCCTATTCTGGCCTGGGCTGGGACACACATCCAAACGGTTTGATAATGTACTTAATGGACTTTAACTTATCATTGCACTTACAATAACGAGTGTAGCGGTCAGGTCCTCCTGTATGTCTCATCTCCGTTTTTTCCTGCATCCATAATGTGTGTTTGGGTGTGTGTGAATCAGTCGCGGGGGGAACTGAGCAGCCCCACCCTCTGCAGAGGGCAGCAGGATTGAAACTGCAGCCGCTTCAGCAACTCTAGAGTGAAAATGTTTACATTGATGTTAAAAAGTATACAGGTTGGCAGGACATTCTGAAATGTTTTGCACATTCTTTCACTGTACGTTTTGTTGGTAACTTGTCCACACCTCTTCTTTCGCGCGAAAGGGAAGCACACTGTCTGAGGTCACATACGGGGCACCTGACGGGCACGACGCCACATTGCGCATGCGTTGACTGTGCGGCACACACATGCTCCGAACAGAGACAAGCGGACCGAACGGTTCGGATGTTTTTTCATGAATCGTACCACCCCTAGTTACAACGGTTTGGGGAGATCTCAGAATATAAAATTAAACTTACATAAAACTTGTTGCCATTAAATTTGGACAGTTTGACACTCAAGGATATAACACTTTTAACAAATAACTTTGGAAAGCTTCACTTACCTTTACAGTAACAAATACTTTTACAGACCTCTTTAAGCAAAACTTTTCAAAAAAAACAAAAACACAAACCAAGCAGGAATTGGGCTACTCTTCACTTAGAGTTAACACAGTTAAAGGGTAACTACCATTTATTTTCAACCGGGACCGTATTTTCCTATGTTTTTGTGTGTAAATGACTGATAGGAGCAACAGTCTTTGAAATTGCTCCAGTATTAAGCGTGAACACTGTAACCGGCAGCCACAGACCGTAACCCTATGAGGCAAGTGTGCATCATCAATTTTGTCCACTAAAAGTGCTGTTTTTACAACTGAAAGGCTCAGATTAATATTCTAAGTGTCTGACAACATTATGGAAAGGATCCCTACATAGATAGGCCTTTTTATAACCTCTTTAAGACCTTTCTGTTTAATCAGAAACAGCTCTGAGATCGCTAGCGCTAAACCCACCAGACTCCATTAAAAAAAACAATACTTTTAGCGCGTATAGAGCCAACATTTTCATGTGTAAATCTGTAAACTACGTGTTGAGTTGTGATGGTTGAACAAGTGGAAAGACGGCCGTAAATGGATTTTCAAAGTTTTATTTAGTTTCTGTGGACTTTGAATGAAGTGTATTTTACGATGCTTAAATTACTGTTTATTTATATGGAGTCTGGTGGCTTTAGCGAACACAATTTCACGGATGTTTTTATGTTTAAAAAAAGGATCTTACTCTGTAACAGAAAGGTCAACCTCCTTAGAAATCCTTTCCATAATTTTGTCAGACACTTCAATCTGAGCCTGTCAGCGGCAAAACAAGCACTTTAATGAAGGTAAATACAAGCTGCACAATTGCCCTATTAACTTACATTGTAGCTTGTTTTGCCGCTGCTGCGGCAATCTTGCTTAATACTGGACCAATGTCAAAAATTTTTGTTCCCATCAGTCACTTAGACACACAAACTGTATATATAAAATAGGGTTGATCATTACCTCATTACCATGAGACATTTCCTCATACTGGGGACTTCCTGGTTCCTTTTCTGACGTAAAAGAGATTCTTTGTGTGGGACACAGACAGATATACATAGGCACACACATAACAGTATATGTGTTAGGGTTTGTATTCATTTACTGTCTGTTACATTCACAATGTCGCTCTCTCTAGTGCTGCTGCTGCTGCTTGCATGCAGCTCCCATGCGTCTCATTTCTTTGGGACAGTGATGACCTATTCCCCAAAAACGACTAACAACAATGGTTCTGTCACGGTATGTATAAGTGCAGTTTCTTTAGCTTTTATAATGACAATAATAATCTTAATTAATTTAAATCTTAATTTAAATTTATTTATACTATTCTTACATGTTAACACACATGATCATATATCCCAGTTTTCAGCATGTTATTATTTACACTGTATATATTTTGTATTTTTTATAAATATTTCTTATTTCTAATTTTTTCAAATATTGTTTTAATATATATGAATGCACATATTTTTACATACTTCTTAGTTTCCTTGTAATTTCTCTATGTTTATATATATATATTTCTATTGTAGAATGGGAGTAACTCAACTGTACCATATCAATCATCAATGAAGTATTTTGGATTTGGATATTTATATATATTTTTATCTGCAGTTTTCTTTCTTCTGTATAGCACTTCCAAACTGCAGATAAAAACCCCAAACGACAATAAAAACAACAATAAAATGAAAGCAATTACAAAAACAACAGTTTATCTTTGACCGCACACAAAGATTGTATGAGCTGTAATACTGGTCTAAATACTATTAAAATTCTTCCCTAACAGGATTTACTTTCTGGCATTAAATCAGTGAACACTAAGGGTGTTTTCACACATACGTCATTTGGTCCGGACTTTCAGGTGTGAAAACGCCCTAAGTGAAGTAAACGTCTGCACAAGTACCTTCTTCTGTGTTCAGGGTTTTTCCTGCATAGAGGAATATCTGGCTTCTAAGTGTGTTTCTCAGCAGTTTACCCAACAACTGTTGAACAAGTAAAACATAAACTTAGAATAGGAGCACTAATCTCAGTTTTACCATCCCGAGTCTGGCTGGACTCTCAATGATTTTAACTGTAGTATTTAAATATTATTATTTTAAGCAGTTTTGTTAATTGGGGTTTAATTTACTCATTCATAAAAGGCTTTGTTGTTTATCATTTTATAATTGTCAAATAACTAATTGTCTAATAAGGAAACTAGTATATTGTGTGTATAGTCCCGCCCTAAAAAAGGAAAAACCCTGGTATCGTGAATGTTTTTGTTTTATTGCCGCAGGTGGTCATTCGCTATAAGATGAACTTCCACTCATGCAGTAATAGGGCCTTTTGGACCTGCTCCATTGGGAATTTTTGTGGGACTGGGAGTGCTCCCGAACTGAACAAGGTCTACATGGAGAGCAGTGGAGAGTGGTGTCAGACAGAGGGAATCATGACTCGGCAGGTTCCCAGCAACACTTCGTTTCAGCTTATGTAAGTGATCCTACTGTAAAAAATAACTTATCAGATACCATGTTTCAGTAATCCACCCACTGGGAAAGAGGTGACTTTCAGAGCAGAAATTAAAGGCACATGTGGCTTTTTAGCTCTTTTACCTCATTGTTTTCTTTTTTTGTTGCTCCATGTCTAATGGATTTGGAAAACTGTTTGCGAACAAGCTATGACATCTTTACAACACAATGTTGTGTATCTGTCAACTTTGTTTCTCCCCCAAAGTGTCAAAAATGTAGCTTTGCGTATACATGAATGCCATTTTTTCAAAGCGAAATCAATAAAGATGTATATTCAAAACACGAGAATACAGCTGAGACAGGGCGAAGCAATTTAGATAGGATGTGACGTCCAATACAGTTCAGAGACTTTGACGCCAATGAACTGCGTTGCTGTTCAGAAGATGAGATGTTCTTATTTGTCACAGACAATTGTGCAACACGATGTAGTGAAATTTAATCTCTGCATTTAACTTATCCTAAGCATTGGGAGCAATGGTTTACACCTGCTGTTAAGAGGCGGAGAATTTTCACAGCGAAATAGAGGCACGCTGTCACGGGCAGTTTTTTTTACGGGCAATGAATTAATTGAGTCTGTCTGCCTTTTGTCTAGCTCAGTGTTAAAACATTTTACTTTGGTCACTGTGTGTGAAACCTTTTGCTTAGAGACCAGGTTGGCTCCAGATTCACAAAGGGCCTTCTTCTTTTTTTTTGTTTGAGCAAACGGTATTGGGTCTGTGCAAATCTACTGAAATAGTCTTGTGAGTGAATGTCTTCTGCAACCTTGTATACAACCCTGACCAGAGAACTCATTCTGATCAGAGAGAATTCAACAGCTTCTTGAGAACTTTGTCTCCACTGCACAGTTAATAAAACTCATCTGAACCAGCCACTGAATTGGACCTGAGAGAACCTTTTCTTCCACACAATCCAGTCATTTATTAACACACGTTATGTTGGCGATAGATGTATTGAAACACCTACAATACATTACAGTACGCTCAGATTCTGTGCACAGTAACAACGGACTTTTACATGAACTTCCTCCACAGCTTAAACGGTGGTAACTGGATAAACAACATCAGGAATGGCATCTTAAGGTGGAGAGCTGTGACTCTGGTGGAACTGAGGAGCCGGTCGGACACCGGCCAAGCCAACAGATCACCCCAGACAACCATACTGCCAGCTGTGAGGTAACGCTGCTCAATTATTCTGTTCCCTTTAGCCCTTGTGTTGCCTTCCAGTCAACCTTGAAAAAAACACTTATTTTTTCGACGCCTTTTTTTCACAGTTTGTTTTTGCTTTTTCCAACGTTTTTAATTGTAAAATTCTTCTTCTATGTTCAGCGCTTACATTTCTACGTCCCATATTTTAAGATATAAAACAAAAATTGAAAACGGGTCAATTTGACCCAAAGTCAACCCAAGGGTTAAATCCCAAACCACTCCATGCCACCCGATGCCACCAACACCAGAGCACCACCATGCTGCTGCTGGGAATGAACTTTGGATTGTTTACATTGGTGGGGCAATTTGCATTTTGTGCTCATCCTGCATTCCTACTTCCTACTAACTTTTAAACTTGTATTTAAACAGGGAAGGGCATTCAGAGCAAGCTCTTTTTTGCAAGGACTCCCTAATTACAGTACTTCTAAAAAGCACACAAAAGCTACAGTATACATCAACAAATTATATAACAAAGCAGACCACAGACATAAGGGACAACATAAATCAGAAGAAAATACATGCATTCACACTGCTGTATGTCAGTTAGAGATGGCCCGATACCGATTCTGATACCTGAACTTGCGTATCGGGCCGATACAGAGTACAGATCCGATACCAGTGTGTCATATATTTTATTATGTTTACTAACTGTATACTACTACCCCTGTATGGATGGGATATTATTTCTATCTTTGTTGTCAGTCTGGCTCAGGTTAAACTCTTGGTTAAACATGAACAAACACAAACAATCAATGCCACAGAACTTTCTTTGATTATGCAGTTTGACAGTCAGTTACAACGGAAAAACATAAATAAACTACTTCAACGTAGATTTTCTTTTGGATTTATTGGATCAGTTTTGCAGATTGATCCTTTTGTGTGGAGCATAGTATCTAAGAACCACTTTCCCGATTTAAGTACAACTTGAAGATGAGAACCAAATAGCCTCGCGACCTGTTGCAGTGTGAAAATGGTCTATAGTTGATTAAAACTCATGCAAGACCCAGGCAGTTGGCAGAATACAGTGCCATTCTCTAACTTACTTTCTCTTACAATAATGCAAAATCAACCTGTCAAAAGGAAAATGTTCTCCCTCTTTGTCCAGTTGGATGTTTGTTGTTTGTTTCTCAACTGAACTAAGGGCCGTTTTACAGTCGCCACAGCCGAGCTCGCGCACGCCGATGTGACGTCAAAATTACGTAGATCTCGCTGGTGTGCCAGGATTTTGAGTGCGCGCCCTCTGGTCGCGCACTCAAAATCCACGCCAATCTCGAGGGCAACCGGATGCCAGGACTCTCAGAGTGACTGAAAGTCTCTCGTAAACTTACTGGGTTAAGATGAGTTCTTTTATGGCGAATGAAAGGCTTGATCCGACCAAGTAGGTCATTGAATCAAATCGAAGCATTGACGTCAATGCAAAGTAATAAATGCGCGTCTTGACCGGGTGGCGATGTTGCCGCGGCCTCTCGGGCGCATCTCCTCAAGTCTGGAGAGGATTGCTGCAGCCATGGAGCGTGGGCCTTCAAACGCACCACCTGCTCCTGTTGTGCCCCTTCATCCTCCCCCCCACTCCATCTCTATCCACCCGCTCCACCAGGAGCACATTGAGTGTCCAAACCCGCCGTAGTTCAACATCACGTCTCCTTAATTCCTCTACTATTTCCTCATTTTTGTCATCAACACCTCCATGATTCATGGAAATGTTGTGTAAAACACAACAAGCCACAAAGAATGCTGGGACTTTTTGAGGACTGTACTGTAAAGTGCCTCCTGATCTATCCAAACACCTGAATCGCATTTTCAGTAATATTTTTCCTTATAATTATGTATGGTTTGCAAAAATGGGAACTGCTGCGTCCGTGTAGATGAGAGAAGCAAAGTGTATGCGCGTTGTGCACACCTTGGCTCCATTATGACCAAGCATGCGCCCCTAAAATAGCATCTGAATAACGCGCCACTGACTTTAGACCAGGTTTTTCCTGGTCTGTGGTGGAATTGTTTTCTGAAACTGCAAAATAGCACCAGAGAACGTTTGCGCCTGAACACGCCTCCTCTTTTCGCTGAACTGCCCCCGGGAGTGCAAATACATTCCCTAATTTACCGAAGTGCGTCTGTGGAGGGAAAAGTCCGCTGTGCGTCGGGTGCAAAATTTGAATGATACTTGGTTCGGTGTACAAAGGCAATTGCGTTGAGTGCAAGATAGGGCCCATTAGATTAGAGCTCACCTCTCCAGTTCAAACTGACCAATCAGGTCACCACTCAGGTCAGTAATCAGGTGTGTTAACTTACATCATCCTGTATCAACATTCATCCAAACTAAATCAATACTTCATCGTTGTTAATTGATGTACTTAAAATAAAGAAAAAACCTAATGATTTATTAACAAAATTGTGAGTGAGGGAACACGAGTGGGTGCTTCCTCACACTCTGTCCAACGGTAACAAAATCTGTCACCCAGCACCTCTAAAGCTCACTTATTAACATGGTATATGTTGCAGTGAGTGGAAGGTAGAGGACCCAAATGCAGATGGAGGCAGGCAGGCAGGAGATGGTTTGAACTCAGGAATTTAATATAACAAAAAACGGCAGTACAAAGACTGGAAAACTCACGAAGTAATGTATAAACCGACGGGCAGGAACACAAGGCACGAGGGAGCAAAACACAAGACGATCTAACAAGAGACAAAGGAAACACAGAGGCGAAATACATGAGGGGATGAGTAAATCAGGAACAGGTGAGACAACATGTGAAACTTTTGTCAAAATGAAAATTTTGTCAAAATCTGTTTTATCTAAAAAGATACATTTCTCTGTCTGTTCATCTCACTTCAATTGTATTGCTGCAAAATGGGACTGTCAAGCAGACAGACTGACCAACACATGGCTATATCATAGAAGATCGATACTTGGCATCTGTGTATCGAAGTATTGCCACGAAAAATATCGCGATACTATGCTGTATCGATTTTTTCCCTCACCCCTACTTAATACACACAGACCACAATACACAAAACAGGATACATCAACACAACAGGGAACAGAAATATACAGAAAAAATATACAAACACAGGAAACATACAGCAATCAATACTAGAGGCAACAGAAATGAACAAACAGGTAACAGAAATGTTGGTAGCCATCACAGTATATCTGGTTTGTTGGACTTATCCACATACAAACGTACAACAACAAATCGCCACTTTATAGGCGTTGGGTTGTGTTGGTCTCCATTAGTTGCTCTTTAACAAATATTTTCATCTAAATGATAAGGTTGTTAACATGTACTTCTGCATTGCTCGGATTGGCTGGCTCGGGCTTCAGTGGAAACAAATACCGAGAGATGCATAAGGCCACAATGGTAACAGGGCTGACAAAACAGCTGGACACTCTGCAGACAAACAGATGTCTCCAGAGCAAGAAGACAAGTGCATGCGAAGAGCTTATTCTTATACACTAAAGTAAGAGTAAATTAAGAGTAAATGACATTAATACCGTGTCATTCCTCCACGTATGGTGTTTAGTACAGACAGCATGAAACCGAAGCTGTTTATGTAACTTCTGTCTCTCAGAGTTCCTTCAAACTGTCAGAGAGATTTCAACCTGTTGGCGTTTGACCCTGACGGAGACGAGGTGAGATGCAGATATGGAAACACATCACTGTCGGAGTGTAGCCCCAGCACGCCGCCCTCCGTTCTCAACCTCTCGTCAGTGAGTATCCTGCAAGACAGATGGTGTTGTCAAAATAGTGCCATGACTTCAGGGGTAAGGAAGCCAAGAGCAGCCGTGGTTGCAAACATTTTTAATCATGCTATACTGCAGGGATGCACGATATAGGAAAAAATAGCTAATTGCGATTATTTTGACTGATATTGCAATTACGATATATTGGAAGGAATGATCATTTTTGTATCGTTTTTTTTTATTAATGGTAGTGTGATTTTTGCGAGGATCTATACCAAACAAAGATTTTTTTTCTTTAGTGTGTATAATAGGATCTGTAGGCCGGGACGTCTCTGCAGCACCACAATACTAAATTGAGAATGGTATGTTTAGTTACAAATATTGCAGGCCCCTTGCGATTTAAATATTGCACCAGTCCATATTATGATTTCGATAAAATTGCGATTAATTGCGCAGCCCTACTATACAGATGGCACTGCTCCACCACTTTTGGTCCAGAATGAACTATCTCAACAACTATTAGATGAGTTGGCATACATTTTGTGAAGAAATTCATTGTCCTCAGTGGATGAATCCTACTGACTTTGGTGATCCTTTGACTTTTTGACATTTGTGGTTTGGGGTTAAATGTCCCATCATCTGTAGGATGGATTGTCATGAAATTTAGTGTAGACATTCATGTCCCAAACAGGAGGAATTTGAACGCCTTTGGTGATCCCGTAACGTTTTTCACCTAGCGTCCAATACGTCTTGTAATCCAGATACTGAGCTATATTATTTAGTAGCAATGATTTTAACAATGTCAGCAGGATCACTGAAGTGCCTGTGAAGCTGCAGCATCTTCTTTTAAATAATGTTAAAGACGAATGTGAATTTTATCTCCAAAATAAAGTGTGGTTTTCTGTTCGGGAAAGTTTATTTCATAAATGCATTTCATTACACCAAAGGAAATGTTGGCCTCATCTTCATGTTTGTTTTATCCTTTTGCAGTCTTGTTCGTTGTCATTCAGCCCCACCAGTAGCAGTTATCAAGGCCCATATGCCATGCAGCTGGTGATGGAGGACTTTCCCAGGCAGACTATCACCTTGATTCAAGCTGACATGCTCTGGGAGAGAACAACCAACATCGCACTCAGCAAACTACCTGTCCAGTTTGTTTTAAAAGGTCAGATTTCCCATTTCAAACAGGCGGCGCTGCACTTAAGTTTAAATCTCTTTAGCCGAGCTAATCTTCCGTGAGTGGACATCAGCATGTTACTTGAGTTTGCTGCTAACAATGACAGGCACGAAATGTGTGTTTGTTCTTTATTGTTCCAGTGGACCCTGCGGTGCCATCCTGCACGGAGGGACTCTATCTGCCCAAATTCCTGCCTCCAACCCCAGCCACCAGAGCTCAGCTGTACACCTCTGTCAATCAGTCCCTGGAAATCATCATCAGTTCAGAGGCAAATGTCTCCACGTAAGAAAAAAAACCCACTAGATATTAAAGCAGATGTCTTGTTGAACCTCCTCTAGCGGAAGCTTCTTATACCAACTCTGCCATAGTTGGCATCTGTGACTGACTCAAATGTCATGGATGTGCTAGTCCGGAATGGCGATGTCCTTAAAGCTGTAGTAGGCACTTTATTTTTGGCGTTGTTTTACCAAAAATACTATAATAATCTTTCAGCATATTGTAATTCCAGTGGTCTGAGAGAAAACTAGACTTCTGCACCTCCTCTCCCTCTTATCAGGCTTTAGAATAATCTAGCCTGTAACGGGAGACCTCGGCCAATAACAGGTCATTTCAGAGAAAGAGAGCGTTTTTATTGGCTGTTCTGTGCATGCATTGCACTTGCGACAGAGAGGGGAGACGGAGAATTGCAGGAAGAGGTGTCTCTCTACTTCAAATTCACAACAGTTTTTTTTGCATTCTACCCCCCACCCCCCACAGCTTTAAAGGTGCTGTAGGTGGGATTGTGAAGCTCAAGGACTTAGCCAAAAAATTTGAACATCGACAACTTCTCAGTCCCTCTCCCCCTTTCTGCTAAAGCCCAAAATGGTCTCCTAAGCCACTCCCCCCACAAGGGAGAATGAATGCGTGTGCATGAGCAGTGATTGACATGCAGTTAGACACCCCCCCTGGCCCTGATTGGTGCATCTGAACAGGGAGGATTTTTCAAATTGCACTACAGGCTGTAGGTGGTGCCATTAATTACCTGCTTCATAGTTCTACTCAAACATAGGGTCAGTTTCAGCAAATATGACAGAAAGTTAGTTTTATAAGTCTTCCCTACTGCATCTTTAATGTAACCTCTACCTTACATGGAGTAGATTCAGCTAATGTAATGCTACACCTGGACTTGACTTAAAAAAAAAGGTTTATCCCGAATGTTAGAGTAATGCCAAAGAAAAACTCTAAATGTTTTCTTCAATCTGTCGCAAAACAAATGTGCACTTTCAGGTAAAAGATTTTAAGATCATTGTCATTGGTAACGCAATAATAATTTTCTTTTGTGTTATTAAAAGACGGCGTCTCATTAAACACCAGCCAGTCATACAACGATTGTCACTAAACTTAATAAAGAAATAAAGCTAAGTCTAATGCCAGGCTGGGGAAAAAAAACAAACATTTTCCATCAAAAGTGACACATCACAGCGTACTGGTTTTAGCTGGTTTGATTTAACTTGACAAGGTTTTGTTAATCGGTCTGTTAAAGGATCTCGGAGCTGCTGTTCAGCGGGCCGTACAACGTAAAACAGACTACATCAGGAACAGGAAGGTTCATCCTCAGGTGGACGCCGTCTAAGGGAGAAGATGGAGAAAGCCACCCCATCTGCTTTGTCGTCCAAGCTGTTCTCAGGTCAGTCTTAACATGGAAATAGTATGAGTACTAGTGGTGGCTAATGGTGAAAAAAAAAAGGTTCCATTAGGTTGTAAAAAAGTTCAATTGTAATTAAAGTACATTTCGATGATGAAAGACAGCTGTTTTGGCAATAAAAGCTCTCCTAAATTACCCTTAAACATAATGGGTAAGTGGAAAGCAGGATTATTTGGTTATAATTTGTTTGCTTCAAAAATGGATGTCCCATTTCGTAAATAAGCTCTTCATTTATTTCCTCAGTTCAACAAAGTATCACTCGGAGCTCCGGTGTCTCATTGTAAGCGTTGGAAATGGTGAGTTTTCTTTTTCTTCACGTGCTTCAAATTCCATTGCTGATTTCATAGACAAAGTCCAGAATCTTCTATTCATTTTTAATCATTTTGTTCGCAAAACCATCATCAAATGCAACTGCAACCACGCAAGTTCCAACCACTAGTCCAGCAACTACTACGGAAACCCCAGCAGCATCCAATCAGAGTAAGAGCACCATTCCCTTTATAACAACATCCAGTAGGCAATTCCAATCTGTAGGTGGACCACACCCTGACTTGAATAACCCAAACAAAACAGCTTTTGTTAGTTACATGCGCTGGCCTTTGTCTGTGTTACTTAGTTTTTTCCAGACCTGTATTGTAATGCTGAGTCAGTGTTTTCTAGTTGTCGTAGGTCTGAGAGTGAGAATCTCCTCTTTGTCTCCGCTGTCTGATGACGACATCAGGAACATCGTCATCCAGCAGGTCTGTCTGATTCATATCTATTTAGAAGTCCTGTCATAGCACCACATAACCACGCAGAGATACTTTGAATAAACAGTACTTTCAGTGATTACAGTTAATGTCTGATTTTTCACAAGCAGTGAGGGAAGTACTCCAATCTTTGAGTAAAAGTAGCAATACCACAGTGTAAAAAAAATTACAAGTAAACGTCCTGCTTTCAAACTTTACTGATGTAAAAGTAGAAAAGTATCAGCAAAAATATACTTAAAGTACCAAAAATAAAGCCTACTCATTATGCAGAATGATCCAGTTCAGATTAATATATATTAGAGGAGGAGCTAGTTTTAATGACTTTGTATACTGCGTAATCTATCAAAATACATTTTTCATTCCTTTATTATATTTTATATATCTGAATCTGATGTATGAATGTTTTCTCCTCCAGCTTAAAGATGAACTGGAGAGACAGGGGATGCCATTAAACTTCACTCTGAGCTCTGTGAGGAGGGTGTGAGAGGGAGTTACAACACACAGTGACCCGCTGGTTCAACGTCATCATTTAGGGACTCCTCCCTGCCTGGACAATTTTGTTTTTGGTTGCCTGCCAGAGTTTAAAGGTCCCGTGACATGGTGCTCTTTGGATGCTTTTATATAGACCTTAGTGGTTCCCTAATACTGTATCTGAAGACTCTTTTATATAGACCTTAGTGGTCCCCTAATACTGTATCTGAACTCTCTTTTATATAGGCCTTAGTGGTCCCCTAATACTGTATCTGAAGTCAATTTTATATAGACCTTAGTGGTCCCCTAATACTGTATTTGAAGTCTCTTTTATATAGGCCTTAGTGGTCCCCTAATACTGTATCTGAAGTCTCTTTTATATAGACCTTAGTGGTCCCCTAATACTGTATCTGAAGTCTCTTTTATATAGACCTTAGTGGTCCCCTAATACTGTATCTGAAGTCTCTTTTATATAGACCTTAGTGGTCCCCTAATACTGTATCTGAAGTCTCTTTTATATAGACCTTAGTGGTCCTTTAATACTGTATCTGAAGTATCTTTTATTTAGACCTTAGTGGTCCCCTAATACTGTATCTGAAGTCTTTTTTATATAGACCTTAGTGGTCCCCTAATACTGTATCTGAAGTCTCTTTTATATAGACCTTAGTGGTCCCCTAATAGTGTATCTGAAGTCTCTTTCCCGAAATTCAGCCATGGTGCAGAATTACAGCCACTAGAGCCAGTCCCACAATGAGCTTTCCTTAGGATGTGCCATTTCTGTGTCTGTAGATATTGAGGAGAGAAGGTGGGGGTGTGGCCTTGACCAACTGCCACTTTGCTTGTTTGAAAGCCATGATGTCTCTCCCTCTCTCTCTCTCTCATGGGTGGGCCAAATTCTCTGGGTGGGCAAATCATAGAAAGAGGAGGTAACCTTGCTCCTTATGACCTCATAAGGAGAAGATTCCAGATCGGCCCATCTGAGCTTTCATTTTCTCAAAGGCAGAGCAGGATACCCAGGGCTCACCATTTCTAGCCTCTGGGGGACCATAGGCACACTGGGGGAACGCATATTAATGTTAAAAAACCTCATAAAGAGAACTTTTTATGCCATGGGAACTGATGATGTTAGGGTTAGAGATAGGGTTAGGGTTCATGTGTCATGACAGTGTCATGTCACTCTTACGTACTGTAGATACCTCCAAGTGTTACCCAGTATACTTACAGGGTTTCTGCAGGTTTCACCAAGTCAAATTTAATTCAATTCAATTCAATTTTATTTACAGTATCAAATCACAACAGAGTTATCTCGAGATACTTTACAGATAGAGTAGGTCTAGACCAGACTCTATAATTTACAATTTACAAAGCCCCAACAATTACAGTAATTCCCTCAAGAGCAAGCATTATAAATAGATATTGCGACAGTGGCGAGGAAAAACTCCCTCTTGGGAAGAAACCTCGGCAGACCCAGACTCTTGGTAGGCGGTGTCTGACGGGGCCGGTTGGGGCTGTGATGGCGATAATAGTCGCATTGAAAATAGTGGAACAGTGACTTTGAAGGTAGTCGTTGTAGTTCATGTCACAGCAGGACGTTGCGGGATGAAACGTGGCGCTGCTGAGCATGGGTGGGTGCAGCAGACGCAGCAGGACGCGGCCGGGCGTTGAAGAAGAAACATAAGGACTCCGGGGAGTAAACTCCCCAGAGCTTGGTTAGTAACAAGCAGTTCTGGGACAGGATGCATACAAAAGGAAACAAATGAAAACATTGATGAGAGGCTGTACTGGCCTGCCTCCCTCTACTCACACTATATTATTGATTATATGATCAATAAATCTGATGACTACGAAGAGAAGCAGGTGGGCCAGGTTAGGCGGACGCTGCAACTCCTCACTCCACCATAGACCCATATCTACTATAAGCTTTATCAAAGAGGAGAGTTTTCAGTTTACTCTTAAATGAGGCGATGGTGTCTTTTTAAGACCATTATGAATTAAATTTAAGACCTATATCACATCATCAACTAAGCCCTAAATTCAGGTTTTTCAAGCCAAGTATCGCTAAACTTGCCCTTCCCCATAGCTGAAGAATAAAATCTGTTTAATGTCCGTGTTACAATCCAAGAGACTCGCCAACAACACGAAAGCTGAAATGGCATAATATAAGTTACACGTTGGTCTCATTTGTATTTGTAATACAGCTAAATTATATTTGGACTACCAAAAGAAAGAACTACAACACCGCAGAATTTTTACAAATGAGCATTAGAGGTAGTGTTGCATGGGCGTAGGAAAATTAAGACCGGTTTAAAAGTATTTAAGACCTAGAACACAATACTTTTGTTTTTATACTTTTTATGGCCTAATATTTTGATTTTAATATTAAAGACTTTTTAAGACCCTACGGAAACCCTGACTTAAGATTCTTTCATTTAAATACTTTATTGCAATTTTCTTTTAACATCTTCCAGATACTCGTTTACTTCTGAAGATTCTTAATCTGACAAATATATTTAATTATTCGTAATCTGATTAACAATCAACTGTCATTCACTGTTTTTGCTGCTCGTGTCTTTACATGTTTGTGTTTAATAACCCCCAAAAGTGGAATTCATTTGAACAAAAATTAACCCTTGAAAGAAAAGAAAAAAAGACGAAAGGAGCCAGTGAAGTTTAAAAGACATCGTTTTTACTTCCAGTTGAACGAGCAAGAGCAGCAGGTCATTAGGAATAATACACAGGTCACGGTTTTCAAGATAGTAACGATAAATGAAACATCACTCGGTTGTAAACTTTTTCATCATGAAGCCACATGATATTAAACTCTCTGTTGGTTTGGTTTGCAGGGAGTGAAACTAACTTTTTTTCCCCGGCCAACCAGCCAACAAATCCAGAGTTTTACCAGCTGGAGATATTCCTAGGAGCCAAAGTGTGCACAAATTTGAAGACTAGCTCTGGACTAAATTATCCTTCATTGACCTGAGATATGGAGCTTTACTGGTTTAATATTTAAAACAGTATTTCAAATAGTGGTATATTATTTCTTTGGTTGATGTATTTTTTGGATTAGCTAACTACTTTTTCGAAATGATGATAAAATGGTTTTGCGTACAACAACAAGCCCAACCTGATCTCACAGAATTCCGTGAAATGAACACGACCCCTTAACTCAAAATCTGTGGAAGTTTCAGGGAATTGCAAAACATTCAATGATGGGCCCACGGAAGAATTCCATTGAAATGAACATGGCCCCTTAAGTTAAGGAAAAGGTCATGGGTGGGCTTACGGTTCCGTGACACGCGGGAATAACGGGAAAATAAGAAAGCGACTTTAGGAAATATGACACGTGGGACACGATCCCCAGTCTCCTGGGTCAAAGTCCTGTGTTTGATCCATCCACCACCCCAACCAACCTCCTACACGGAATTTCGGCCTTACATACTACTCGCCACCGTAGTCGCTCTTAATGCTACATCATCTTCTCATTGACTTTACATTGGCATTGTTTTCCGTGCCACCACCACGTAATGAGCTGTTAACAGTTCGTGATCACTTCATGGAATTCTGTGAGACCACTGTAGCTCGATAGGAGACATTTATGAACTTTTGTTCGCCCATAGAAGTCAATTAAGTTCTACGTTTCTGAATTGTCAGACTGGTGAGCAGAACTGAACGTTGGCTGTTGGCGAAGTGTTAATTTCAGGCCCTTCTTTGTTTGTACACACATTCCTTCGCGCTGTCAAGTAAAACAGCATAACGGGGTGCGCTTGTTTGGTTTTAACCAACAGTTGGCGAGGATCCAGTGCTAAGGATGAACCGAAACAAGCGCACCCTGTTGAGCAACATTGATAACAACAGACAAAAAAAACAAAAACAGATCAACTGCATTTTTCAACAGAGTCAAACAAGCAAGCCAGTACCCTGATAGTTAACTTACACACACCTGGACAAAAAACTGTTACAGTCTGACATGTTTTTAGGTGTTTGACAAAGGGTGCGCTTGATTTGAAAGTGACGCGGGGAATTCAAGTGTTTTAGATTTAAGGGCAAGAGAAGCAAACATTCCCTACATCACTTTGTTTAATTTTGACCACGAATGTTAAACTCATGGCAAGACAAATCAAATGACACTTCATAAATATCCACAAAAATAACCCATTTCAAACCTTTAGTTTTGTTTTACCCAGATCACGATAGAAAAAACTAAATGCTGAGTTTCAGTAACTTTCCCTTCATGAGAATTGCACATCATCAATATATATAATATGAACCTTCCTATGTACAGCTAATGAAAACCAAACCAGAATGTACTGTAGAAGTACGTGTCTGTCAAGAAGTGTATGGAGAGCGGTTACCAGTGGTTAGGAGAAACATTCAGAACAAGTTATCACCCTCCTGCAGTCAAAGAGTGTACAAACCAACAGAAATAAGGCATCTTTTAGCTTAGAGGACAGTCGCTTCGTCGCAATCATGGGGTTTTAAAAACATGCATTCACACACACCATGAGCTAAATGAAAACATGTCGAATAGATGATCCTGACACCAAACCACCTGAGAATAATGTGTGGACACATTTTGGATTCAACAATCTTCAACAGGGGGTCAAAAATTAAAAAGTCTTAACATGAATAACATGAAACATATTATTAGCAAAATATTAAATAAAAACTTTATTGCAGACCCAGGTCCATACAAACACACAATACAGCATAAAAAACATAAAAGAGATACAAAAATACACAACTACACATCAACCCATAGGATATACAGGTTATTGCACCAATGCTGTCTTAACCTGGAAGTGTTTCTAGAACAGCTTTTCACAGGGCTGACTAAAGCTTCAATTATGTGGTTCTCTGACTTGTCCAGTTGACACATGAAACTAAACATCAGCTGTCTGTCAGAGTGCCTCACAGGTTGGCACTCTAGTGGACACAAACAAATGACTGGCACTATGCCACCTAGGGACACGGAGCAGCAGCCTCATTGCATCATTGTATGCTATCTTAAGCCTCTGCATACTTTTTTTCTTATAGTTAGACCACAATTGAGCAGTGTATAGCGGTGTGATGTAAGTTCTAAACAAAGAACACTTCAGAGTCAGAGCACATGGAAAACTTCCTTATAAGCATGTTAGCCTGAAAAATATAAATCCCCACTGATGATAGGCTCACTGGCCTATAGGTAAGGTACTGTAGTGACTAGGGTAGCCATCCACAGATACAGGTAATCCAAAGGATTCACTGTGCCACATGTATGTTTTAACATTAAAACATGATTTATAAAATCATGATAATAATTATTAGGCTATTTTAATAGCTTAATAATCATTTTTGGCGACAATTCTTAAACTCAATTATTTTCTTCGATAATTTTTATTTATTTTTTACTTGTACTATTGAACTAAATATTTTCCGTTTATACCGTACCGCAGATGCCGACTACATGCAGAAATACATGCGGAATGCAGAAAATGCAGAAAGTACATACACTGACATGTGATGTGCATTCTTTTTATAAACTAATGTCTCATGGTATTTTGTGTCTAGAGGTGTATTATTCAACTTTTGTTTTTGTTAAAGGAAAAGAAAATCGCAATACTCAATACTTTCGAATCGCAATACTTCTACATTCGCAATAAGTGAAAATCGCAATACAAATCAAATCGGCACACGTAAAAGATGTATCGTAAAAGAAATGAAAAAGGATGATTTTGTCCCGATTCGATCCTTTTACGATACATGCGTGCCGATCCCAGCCCTATGGAGCAATCAATAAAGTAAAATGAAGTTAAACTCAAAACAAAGCAATGGGAATACATTTAGTTTGTCTAATTACAGTACAAAAAACCCTGTAACACAACACCACCAGAGCCTGAAACACAACTGTTCTGAAGAGTGTGAATGCATCATTACAAACCCTATGACAGCACTGCCTGCCTCTCTTTACCACTGCTAACATCTCTCCAAGGTTTACACTTACTTTGTTAAGAGACATCTTTTAAAATAGAGTTTGATTAAGAGTCATTATCGGTAAATAGCAGTAACTTGCTTTTCTTGAAACATGTGAAAGTACAATAAAAAAAGGCAGATCACTCCGTGTGATTTAAGTCACATAATTCAAGAAAAAAAAAAGGGCTTTTCAGAGAAAACATCATCATCTCCCAACTGGCAGTATTGTAACATCTGAGGGACATTTGTTAAAATGGAGAGTTCCTTATATCCACTGAAGCACTTGTCATAATGTCCATCCCAGACACAGAAACACAGAAATACTATATATACATACATAAAAACATGCGGACGGGTGAAGTTGCCTTTGCGTCTGCGTTTTTTTCAATTTTCAATTTACAGTGAGATGTCAACCATGAAAAAAACTGTAAAATGTGTAGAATGGTTGTCTTTATTTAGTTCACGTACGTGATGTTCATTCATAACGTTAATCTATCTCAGTATCCTTAAGCCTTCTTGTAGTTGATTTAATAAAAACCAGAACGTTTTTACTTATTCAAAAATAAAAAATAAAACGAGGTCTGACACAAACTGTGGATTTGGAGAATCCTTACACCACTACTAGCCATACTGAATGTCCAGCTTTTAAAATAGAGGTCTAGAGACATGTTCTGTCAGTTAAGAGGCAGCTGAGGGTTTGGCTCAGGGTTTGAAATATGAGCCGTCAAAAAGTTGCCATCCAAAAACAATTTGGAACCAGCTTCTAATGTTGGCTATAACAGCGTCTAACTGTAAATATGAGGTAACAAACGAGATACAGAAGTGTGGGTAAAAGTAGCTGTGGGTTTACCTTCAATCAGTTTTGGTTCACCTCTGCAAACGTGTTACTGTTCGTACAGCAGCAGAAAATCTGTGTGGAAAGGCAACTTCACCAGTCACATAAAAATCCAGTTATTGGTAGAGTCAACTCCACGGAATAGTTAGAAACAATAAATAAGTTAAGAATCGTCCCTTTACTGAGATTTAGCAGAATACTGAGAAGTGTACTCCGTGTGTGTGTGTGTGTGTGTGTGTGTGTGTGTGTGTGTGTGTGGGTGTGTGTGTGAGATTTGATGGGAAACAAATGACACAAAATATTACTTTCCTCTCCAAGGTTAAAAATGGAATTATTTAAAGAAAGACAGTAAACTATACATGTCTTTTTTTCCCCAGCATCCCCCTTTTTAAATCTCAAATCACAGCCTGTTTGCACGTGTGTGTGTGTGTAAATCTGTAGGTGTAGTAACACAGTTACGTTAGTGTGTGTGTGTGTGTGTGTGTGTGTGTAAATCTGTAGGTGTAGTAACACAGTTAAGTTAGTTAGCACATCAAACTTCTTCAAAAAGAAATACGGTAATGAGGAGAAAAAAAAAAAAGGAAACACAAACAGAATCTCTTGTGGGCATCCTACATTTCCTGTTTGCTTACAAACCCCCGAGGCACCACATGAACACCACACATCTTATTTGTTCCTATTATAGCTATTGTACCAGTTTGGTAGTATTAACTCGCAGAGTGGAGTGGAGGACAGGTAGCTAGTTTTTGTTTTCCATCTCATGAAAATTCAATGTTAGTGGATAACATAAATATTGTTAAAAAAAAATGTGACTTGTTGTCATCGTCTCAATCAATCAATCTCTTGAGCTCAAGTGGTTGATTTGAGAATAAAAATAAATAAAAATCATAGAAAATACACTTACCTATTATGTCCTTTGGTGTTTCTAGAAATCCCAAGTAACTATTTAAAGCTTGGCTCGAATATTACTTGGGGGAAAAGAATTAGATTCTATTAAAAAAAAAAAAAAAAAAAAAAAAAAAGAATTACAAACAATAAGTAGCTTTTAGTCGATGGCTGATGCTTGTTCAAGCCAGAGGAACTGACGTCTGTGAGCATAAACACTGACCTGAAGTCAGCTCCCTCAAACAGAGAATCATAAACAGACCAGACTGCACTGGGGTTTGACTGACATGAAGGTCGATACTGAGACAAGTCTTACTGTCCCCTTTCTCACATCTATGCATACGTGCTTTTGCATAATGTGTAGCATTATAGCATAATTAGCATTACTGGAGTTTCCATTGGACAGTTTTGGTGTTTCTATTTCAGAGGCTTTTGGCTCAGACAAGAATGTATTTCTGGAAAAACCACAGAGGGACAGATCTAATTAGGCACACGTTGCTGCATTTTAGCATGTGTTGGCAAGGTGTGTGTTTTAATTCTTATTACCTCTGCCATTACCCAGACATCTCAGGTCGTCTTGGACACGTCTACTTGCTGTCCCCAGAGTCAGAACTAGACAGGGGGAAGCAGCGTTCAGTTTTTATGCTCCGCATATCTGGAACAAGCTCCCTGAAAACTGCAGGTCCGCCGCAACTCTGTTCTTTTAAAATCAAGGCTGAAGACCTTTCTTTTTGATGTAGCCTTTCTTTCAATAATTGTTAATTTCTTATATTGCACTTTTATTCTCGTATTTTAAATCGGTTTTACATTTTTTGTATCGTTTTTAACTGCTCAAAGTGTTTTATGTAAAGCACTTTGAATTGCCCTGTTGCTGAAACGTGCAATACAAATAAAGCTGCCTTGCCTTGCCAAGGAGATCATGTTTCAGGGTGGTACAGGTGTAGCATGGGCCAATGAAGAACCCATTACATTTTGGGGCGGATCTGAACCACGAGGGAATACAAACATTATTTTTCACTTTTGTTTACATTTCACAATAGCTGAAGTCATTGTTTTGGAGGATCACTATGTTATTAAATCCACTCAGATAATCCCAGCTGCCCCATTTTCTTATTAAGTCTGGCCCTGAATGTACAGAATGTGTCAAGTGCGTCCAATATCAGCAGCTTTGGTGTAAAACAAAATGGATATCAGCCTTGTTAAACCCACATCAGTCAAACCCCAGTGTTCACAAGGGGCCAACTCCGCCACTAAATAAGGAAACAACAGCGCTGGTAGTTAAACTACAAGTCGAGACATAACAGGGGCTGCAGGGAGCTCTTCCCTCATGATGGGAGAGAAATTCATGAGTCTGGGGTCTGAGGCTGAACTCTTAGGTCCTGGGGAATAAAAATCACACACATTTCATTCACTCATTCATCCATCTTGGCCTTCATCCTCCTTCCTCTTCAGCACTCAGGTCCAAAGATAAAGATAAGACATCGTAGTTAGGCAGAAAATTCACTCTCTCTCTCTCACACACACAAACAAAACCTTTCTCTCCATCCTTTTGCCGCCCTCACAGGTCAAAGGTCAGACGTCATAGTCGGGCAGGGCGGAGTAGATGATGCCGCCGACAGACGGAGGGCTGGAGTGGAGAGGAAGAAGCCAGCAAAAGACCGAACCTGAAACGAAAAATTAGAAGTTAAAACAGCTGGCTATTTAAAAAATAATTAGTTTAATCTTGTTGTGGTCTTTATTTGTGAGGACAGCTAAAGACGGGAAAGGGGGGGACCTTTTGATTACCACCTGGGATGAATTTGAATGCCAACTTTACAGCCATGTGATGGAAAATCTGTGTGGATTTTAAGCCTGAGAAAAGACTTTTTTACCAGGTAATGTTAATACAACATTTTTCTACTCTAATCGCATAAAATTAATGAAATATTTGTTGCATTTAGAGCTCTTATGCTATAAAACTAAAAACACAAAATAAATTACATTTAACAATAAATAAAATACATTAAACCCCCGCAGGTACCCTGTGGTCTTCTGATGAAGACAGTCCTTAGCGGTACATAGCAAACTGTAGACGGTAAACACAGACCCACCTCGTCCGAAAACCTCCCGCAGCAGAGCCAGCTTTGGCTTGCGGGTGTGTGGAGGATGGTGAGGCAGCTGAGAGGACGCGGAGGAGGAAGAGGAGGACGCTGAAGAGCCTCTGTCCTTGTTCATCAGCCTGTTCCTCATCTGCTCTATGGGAGTCTCATCTGTGATTATGGAGACCAACTGGAGCGAGACACAGAGAGGAGTTAAAGTAGCAGAGAACTGTGTTTCTGTATGAGAGCAGAGTGTCAAACACACACATATAGATAAATGGACTTTATTAATGACTCTGTTACAATAGCAAGTTACAAGGACATACACACATACTCACTCACACACAGACAGAAAACATAGGAAATATAATAGAAATAATAAGTAAGATAAAATTATAGCTGCTCCACTATGGTCGGGGGAGAGCATTTTAAGGAGGAAAAGGAAAAAGCGGTGAATGGAGAAGAGGAAGAGGAGAAAAATGGCAAATACATGAGCCTTCGGTCAGCAGATGTGCCAAACATTCCTGTGTCTGTGTCTCTAATCCACACAGCATAATGCCCGGGTACACAGTGGCATGTTAACCTGGGACACAAACTCATGAGCTGATCTTTTCAGACGGGCGTGTTGATGCTCAGAAACATCTAAAACACGCAGGCAAGGTGTCCAAAGCACAACGGCTCATTAGGTATAAGCTGGTCACCTTGTAACTCTTGGGGCTTGAACTCACAACATTTCGGGTGACATTTCCCTTCACTCTTTTCCCGTTGAAACCTTTTTTTCTCCTCATTCAGAACACAAGACAAAATAAGAGATCACTTGCAAAACAGAATGTGAAAAATAATCGTTTTTCTTGATTACTGTTTTTGTAAAAGGTAAAAGGTACTTTATTGTCACATACATGTAGCAAAATTCATTCTCTGCATTTAACCCATCCCTCAAGGGAGCAATGGGCAGCCAATCACAGCGCCCCGGGACCAACTCCAGATCTGAGCCAGTGCCTTGATCAAGGGCACTGACTGGAGAACCTAGTACATGTTTTTTGATGGTGGGGGAAACCGGAGCACCCTGAGGAAACCAACGCAAACATGGGGAGAACATACAAACTCCACCTGGATTCGAACCCAGAACCTTCTTGCTGCTGTGAGGCCACAGTGCTAACCATTGGGCCACCATTGTGATCATTAGGAGCCAAAATTGTAATCACAATAAAAAGTCTGATTAACTGCACAGCCCTGCCTGTAGATGTGACTGTGTGTGTGTGTGTGTGTGTGTGTGTGTGTGTGTGTGTGTGTGTGTGTGTGTGTGTGTGTGTGTGTGTATGAACAGACGTTGTACCTGATCGTAGAAGATGACCATGACAAACACGCCAAACAACACCGACTCCACCAGGAGGATGATGTAGTGAGCGCTACGAGATGGAAAGGGAGAGAAACAACAAGTAAAAAAATAAATAAAGAAATCAGAATCACTGACCAAACTAATCAGCTAGCATTACACTGAAACACCAGAAGTCAGCCATGCCGTCAGTTTATAAGTCAGAGTTTTCACTCCCTAGAGGACTCACACTATCAGGTGCTTGCTGGGCGTCTCCTCTCCTTCTTTCTCTGCGTCTCCTTCTCGCTCGTTCCTTATCCGCCACACCCAGGCCGACACCACCAGCACCATGGAGTACAGACTGGCCATGCCTGCACACAACCATACACAACTACAATGTCAGCGGCGTTACGTGCAGTAGTAGTTGTGGCGGCAGCAGAGGTGGAAGAAGTATTCAGATCATTGCCTGAAGTAAAAGTACTAATACCACACTGTGAAAATACTAAAAGTCCTGCTTTTAAAACCCTAGGGCCCTATATTTCACCCGGCGCAAGTGCCTTTTCTAGTTTAAGACCGACGCAGTTCTCAATTTCCCGTCCAGTGCCCACGTCGTTTAAATAGCAAATGTGCCCATGTTTGTGCCCATGGGCGTGCTGGTCTTACAGGGTGGTGTGTTCAGGTGCATTCTTCGAGTATTACTAACTTGAGGCAGCGGAAAGGAATCGCGCCATTGACCAACAAAAACCTGGTCTAAAGTCAATAGCGCAGCATTTCATTGTTATTTTAACTGCAAATTAGTAAAATGTGCCTGACTAATGTAATAAATAGATGTAGCAAAGTGTATGTACTCACCGGTGTAGAAGAGAAACTGGATGAAATATTTCTGGTTTAGCTCTCCGACACAGTTGTTGATCCTGAGACACACAAATTACAAAAACGGATGAGAAGAAGTTGAGGAGGTTTGAGCTGTGACAGAGATGCAGGAGGAGAAGAGGAGAGTGCGTTTTCTCACCAGGGACAGTGATGGTCCATGCGGCGTATACACCTCTGGCAGACGCGGCAGTGATGCGCTCTGGGAGGTCTGTAGGTTTCACAGCGGCTGCACACCGTCCAGCCTTCGCAGCCCTGGGAAACACAGCAGGACCACGGGTACAATTCAACCACCAATAATCCAGCTTCAGCTCCAAGGGGGAAATGTTTTCAGACTCAAACACCACATAGCAAAACCTACCTTGCATACAATTTAATGTACAGTACACAAGAGTTCTGGAACATTGCACAGATCCACAATTAAAATCACCTTTTCAATTTGGACACACTTTTTTTACATCCAAGACAGGTTATAAGTTTAATTTCTCTCCTTGAAATACTTTTTTTTTTTTAAGAGCAATTATCTCTGGCATTAAAACAGCTGTAACCACTGCATGTCATCCGCTGAGAAAAAAAAAAAATCTCTTGTAGGGCTGCACACTATATTGTTTTTTTTTAATCGTCAACTGGCGCAATATACAATATACAAATGCAAAAGGCCGCAAAATATTTCTTCAAATTTCTTGTGTTAGTTGAAAGAAAATATCAGTAGATAACTGCACTTTAAAATGTAACGGTCATTCTTTTTTTAGTGCTGCCTTTTATTCTGAATTCAATGTTCAATACAAGAATGTTGGAAATGATTTCCTTTCATTTGTTGTTTATTTATCGCAAGTAATATCGCAATATTCAACGACGTTACGGCATATTTTCCTCACACCATGCAGCCCTGATCCTTTGCCTGTTGTAACGACCCAATTACATAGTTATTCCTTTGCTTCTACATTAAACTGCCGTAAAATATTCCAAGAGATTTTGAAATGTTTGCATGATTATTTGCGAAGATGGGCTATATTATTTATGTTATTTTTTTGAAATATATTTAGAAATGATTTGCCAGGAAAATCTCCTTTACAAGACTTTCCTGGCCGAGACAGCAAGTCCAACGTTGGAGCTTTTCGAATATGTGCGACAGCGCACAAAACGGAGAGGTTTGATCCACATAATGTCAATAAAATAGGGAAAAATATCTATCACAATTTCCTAGAAGTCAAGTCGATGTCTTCACATTGCTTGTTTTGCTTGACCAATATCCAAAAATCCAAAAGATGTTCAGTTTACATACATGTAAAACAGAGGGAAAAACAGCAAATCCGCACATTTTAACGTTTGGCATTTTGGTTTGAGTTAAATGCCTGAAACGAGTAATCGGATATCAGAATATGTTGTACATTCATTTTCTGTTCATCCACGGATTCTTTCAGCACAGCGTGTTGTAAAATTGTACCTATGTATTTTACAACACCTGTCGACCAACATGATCAACAGATAACGTTTTTGGTGCCGGTTTGTACAATCATCATGTTTGAACCCACAGAAGGTAAAGAAAAGACAGAATCAGGATCTAAACTGTTTCCTCTCAATGGACGGCCGGTTATTGTGAATTTGTCTGAAATAAGGGCCTATGGCCAGATAAATCTGACTCCTATTATTTAATTCCCGCCTCTTCTTTATTGGACTTATGTTCACCATGCACATGGATCAATCAGAGACGATGAGTTCAGTCAGCCAAGTTTACAGAGTCCAGCATAAGAGTTACAACACAATTGTGGGTTCACAAACAGAGTCTAAGTTTCCCTAGTGAAAGACAGAAAGTCGAGGCTCGGTTCACCAAGATCTCTTTAACACGTATAAAAAAACAAAACAATAACAAACCCGAACATGTTTCTCTCCCATCCCGGAATGCTGTGGACATGCCAAACCTTCCTCCGCAGCGCTGTGGAGGAAGGTCTGGCAATGCGAGACCATGCAACACTTTACAGACATCTGTCATTAAGCCCAAGTATATAATTACAAGCCCAACAGCAGACATAAGTACAGCTGCTCAGATGTAAATACAGAGTCACAATGAGATGAATATAGAGTTGTTAATAATATACTTATAATCAGAGAGAAGCTCTCTATTATTAGTCTTCAGCTCCCTGTTTAATTCACGACAAAAATACAGGCTGGAGAAATCCACTTTAATTCTTAGATGAAAAACTCCAACGTATGTAGTTCTGTGTTGTCGTATACTAACGGTTCCTAAACATATTATGAACAATTTGTACTTGACTGAGCAGCCAAACAACAATGACTCACCCGGTCATTCATCCGAGACGACTGGGAGCGAAGGTCTGAGAAGTCTATGGCGGTCTCAGGAAGAGGCACAATACCTGGACAACACACAAACACACATTAAATTGAATAAAGCGGCTTTGTTTTTTGGGATTCTTTTCCTGAGCGTTTCTCCCATTTCCTACAGTGGCCCTGAGACCTCAACACACCACAAATAGACAAGACATAAGCACATTAAAAAACGCTGCAGGTAGCAGCACACACGCATTTGGATGCTGTCCTCCTCTCCTACTTCAGTGCCTCACAAATCTATGTCTTTCTCTCCCTGACCCTGTCCTTTCACTGGTTGAAGCCTGAAAATATTGTAAACAAATTAATAACATAACTAATTCCACTGGTCGGACTGTTGAGCTCTGTTCCAGACCGATACCTCCGGTTCAGGCTGGTCCTCATCCTCAACACGGGCCTTTTTCAGTTGCGGAAAATACTTTTCAATACTCATCTGGATTGTGAAACTTACTCATCAAACTTGCGACTAGTTAACTTTCTAAAGCGGGCATAATCGCTTGTTTGCTGAGAGTCGGGTCGGTGATTGGGAATGTGTGATTGTGTAAAGGGGTTCACGAGATAGATACCAACCTTTAATGAACTTGTGAATTTCGCCAGCCGTCTTCTCTCCTTATGGAGACAGATGCTGAGTGCACGGTGGGCTCGATGGTGTTTTAAGCCTACAACGTCTCCTTATGGTGAGTTCTTTTTGTCTTGTAATCGCGACTAGTAGCTCGAGTGTGACGTCACATCCATGTCGAAAAACGAATAACCGCAACCGTTGTTGCGTTCTTTTTGTCACACAATACTACGAGTATAGTAGTTTATGCTCAAACCAATCAGCACGTAGCTCATTCTGAATATTCATAAGCATACCATATTTGGAAGAAAAGCTCTTTCAATTTTCAGCCCAACCAATGTTACATACCCCATTAGGAGACCTTAAGGAACAGTGTAAAATACCCTATATAATCATTCTATCACCCCTTTAATAATAAACTGAAACTTTCTTGACTTGCGAGATTTTCTATTAAACCGATGAACATCATATGTGTAATTCATGGCTCAACTCAAGCTGGAGGCGCAGCACCGATGCTAACACTGGCATCGGCGCTCACGGTGCTTTAAAGAATTTGGGCATCGTCGGTGTTTTGTCATTTTAGAATCGAAAGGTATCGCAAGTATCGGTTCTTGTGACATCCCTATTTAGGATTGATTTCAAGGATTTTAAGATCTTACAGTATTTATGACTTTTAAGTGTCTTCCTGACCTGGCTCCAGATTTTATTTTTGACCTCTGAATCCCAAATTATAAACATTTGCGTACTTGTCTCTTCCAGAGTCCAGACTGAAAACTTAAGAGGACAGAGCTTTTGCATTCTGGGCCCTGATGATCTGGAACCACCTGCCAGATCGAGGAAAAATAAGGCTGTCTGAGTCAGTGTCTTCTGTTATACGTCTCTTCTAAAAACTAACTTTTTTAAATTTCTTGTTTACTCATTTTTTTATTTTGCCATGAATGTATTTCACACACACACACACACACACACACACACACACACACACACACACACACACACAGTTTTTATTGTAAAGCACTTTGTAAGTCTGTTGTGAAAGGTGACCCACACACAAACACAGACAGACACACACACATATCCACATCCACACACACACATCCACACACACACACACACACACACACACACACACACACACACACACACACACACACACACACACACACACACACACACACACACACACACACACACACACACACACACACACACACACACACACACACACACACACACACACAGTTACTGACCAGGGTCGGAGAAGACAGCCTTGGAATGGCAGGCCAGCAGCAGCAGCAGAATCAGGTTGAACACTGCTCCGTGTAGAGTGCACCACACACTATCGGAGAGTTGGAAAAGGAGACTTAATGCACAAAAGAGCTGGTTTATTACAGTGAAAAAAAACATAACATGTTGTTTTATCGATTCTTCCTTTATGTGTTGCAACTAATCACTTAACCTGCCAGAAAGAAGCGAAACATGCATCTTCCAAGTTTGATGTTTTGTCCAACAATTGTATAAAACAGAAATAACTGCAAATTGGAGAAGCAATTATTGTCAAAAGATTAAAATGACGTGCTTCATGATGGAATAAAGTGTAAAGAAAACACAGTGAGAAATGACACAATAACTACACATATAACTATTAAAGGGGGGAAATGTGCACAGGTGGAACCAGTAACGCTGGTAATTGCTGCATGGCATCAACAGTAGTAGCTAGAACAGAGGCATCGTTAATGTAACAAGTACCACCTGTGCTTTTTCTGCTACATCCTTGTCCACTAAATACAACATCGATTCCTTCCCCTATTTCAAGTGTGGGGGGATCTGGCTGTCCTTCCCCAGGGAGGTTTTGAGCACAAACAACTTCATTTCCTGTATTCGGATACACTTCTATGCACCAATTTACGGCGGAAATATCTTTATTTAGCCTATGCGAAGAAAAAGAACACAGATGACAATTCAAAATGTATAAAAAAAATATAATGGTAAGTATGTCGTTACGTGTCATTGGGCATTTTTAAGTGGATATATGGAAATCCAGGAGCTTTCTTAGTGGGTATACTGCCTATACCTCACGTAGACGAGACCACTGGTAATGCGGCTTTCTTAAACAACTGACAGGTTATGAATGTGACATATGATTTTAAGGATCGATTTAAAGTTACTTTGAGCGAAAGTTTGAGTTTTGCCTGTTTATTGGTAATAATAGGGCCCCCCCTCTCTCTCTCTCTCTCTCTCTCTCTCTCTCTCTCTCTCTCTCTCTTAAATCAATTTAAAGGGGCTTTATTGGCATAACACTTTCAATAACAAAGTTGCCAAAGCATCGAAATACAATTTGTCCAAATATTCGGACAGTAGGCGCGCAATAAACATGAATCTGGACTCTGCAATGCAGTTACTGCCATCAAATATTTCTTAAGTTTTAAAAAGCCCTGGTTATCTTGTGTGCAATACATCAATTATTAATATTATTAATTTTATTAGATTATTATGATTCCGTTTTTGGCCTGAGACTGTCATTGTTAACTAAAGAAAAAATGAGCGATAAGTATGATTACTAAAAAAGTATAAATAATTTAAAAAAAGAATATAATATAGCTAAAATTTGAATGAAATATATAGTAAGTAAAGCACTGTATTAGCCTACATGTATCGGTGACATACCGAAGGCTCCTGTAACGTGACAGCTGACTGTTTCAGATCTCAGCTAGTAAACACATTGTAAACACATTAAAAGCACGGTGTCACCTCAGTACAGAACCGTGACAAACACCCTCCTAAGTAGATATAAATGTGTTAGTGTCAGAAAAACAAGTTATGTATTGGAGAAAGAAAGCGTGAGGAAGCTGTCGGACTCGTCTGCTGTCAATGAATGGAGACAGAGCAGAGAGGCAGCCGCCATGTCGGTTATTTTAACGTTTTTAACGACATAAAAACACAAAGTACAGACCTGTCCGTGTAGGCTGGGAGGAGGACATACTGTATGACCACGTAGTCTGCGTAAAACACGCTGAAATAAGTCAAAATCAGACAGATAACACCGCAGGGGTCTCGCTTACAGCGCAGGAACGCCATCTTCTGCCGGGCTCCGCCCCCCCTGTCCCCGGCTTCCGGGTGACGTCATGCTGAAACCTGATGCTGCCTTCATGACCGTAGGAAATAATGTTTAAGTAATCCTTAAAGGACAAGTTAACTAAGTTGTTAGTTGTTCTTGATCTATAAAATGCCAGTAAAATGCAAATGCAACTGTTGTATTGTGTAAATAAATCTGTAAATTTGTAAATGTACAGATATAAAGTAAAGTGAATTTAATTCAACTAGTGCATTTTATTTATATATTTTTAAAGGTGTATTTTTTTTAAACATTGCACTGCTCCTACTGCTGTTTGCTGGAACTCCTTTTATGTACACAATTTCCTTGTACCTGAAAAATGACAATAAATATCATTCTAATTCTGATATTCATATCCAAACCTTTCTTTTTACACCATGATTTAACACACACATACTGTATTAATACGCATATTGTCTATATCTTTTTGTCCAACAAGCAGTCTGAAACCCAAAGATATTCATTTTTCAATTATATAACACAACAGCAAATCTCCCCCTGAGCTTTTCCTGCTGTATCCTTTGCCACTATAGGGGACAATGATACACAGTATATGTATTTAATTTGATCACGCTGTCTTCCAGGACCGTGGGAAATATATATTAAACTACCCAACAGTATATAAAGGAGTTAACATGAGCACAACCATAAACATCTACAGCAGGGAACATTTTACTGCACAATACACAATTTTACTAGATAGATAGATAGATAGAAAGAAAGAAAGAAAGAATCTATGCCAGTATATAAACACCAGGTGGCAGCAGACATCCTCAGGTTAATTCTGACATGTACACACTCTGTCGCTCCTCCCCTGAAGTAGGCAGTAACCAGCTCGTCATCCTCCCCGTTTGCTCAACACTTTTTGTTGCTGCAGACTCTCACAGGACGTGCGCGTGTGTGTGTATGTGTGTTTGTAGTTTGTTAATTTCTCCTTTTTTTACTGCAAACAAACCGCCTTTTCTTATCGGCTTCTTCACTTCTACTCTGAAGAAGTGTGTCGTTTTTTATTTTTCGTGTGGAGTTTATCATTGTCTGGGGGGGGTGGGGGGGGTTAAAGCTCGAAGAGGATATAAAAAAGAAAGAACGACTCAAAGAAGGAGAAAAACACACAAACCTGGAGGAGGAAAAGGGCGTTCATACTTCGAAGTAACCATGGAGGTTCCTGGTATGCAGGTAAGCTAGAAGGTGGACGCCGTCGTGGACTTTGAGGGCTTGTTAGGTGTGTTTTTTGTATAGTTTGTTGTTGTCGTCGTAGCGAGCAAAACTGAACCAGTTAATTAAAAGTGGAGGAAGGCATTGTGCCACCACCACAGGGCCATTTCCGATATGTTTTGAAAGTGATTACCTGGTGTTTATGTGTGATATATGACCTTCAGGTCTCTTCATTCAAAATGAGCCGTCATCTCTGTCTCCACACCCAGTTAGAAGAAGAGTCCATGTAGGCCTAATAATCTCGCTATAAAAGCTCATTTATAACCTGGCACGGTTAGGTGACTTTTCTGTTTGAGGCTTCTCTATATTGAACGTGTAGGGAACTTAATGGTGTTTGTATCTCTTAAGCTATAACTATAATACTCCTTAATTTACTTTAAATGGGACTTTAGTAGTCTACTCTTAACCTAGTTTATATAGTGACACTATGGTGTTAATAACCCTTTAAATATCTCTCTATTGTATCTATAGTGATTTAGTTACACCAGACTGAGTTTACAGTCACACTATGGTTTTTATATCTCTTTAAATATCTATACATTGTTTCTATAGCGACTTACAATGTGACCTAGGTACACCAGACCGGGTTTATTGTGAATTTATGGTGTTTATACACTACCGGTCAAAAGTTTGGGGTCACTTAGAAATTTCCATTCCACTCCATCATAGACCAGCTGAGATCAGTTGCATTTAGAGCTGGGCAATATATCGATATCGTGATATGAGACTAGATATCATCTTAGATTTAGGATATCGTAATATTGTGATAGGGCATAGGTGTTGTCTTTCCTGGTTTTAAAGGCTGCATTACAGTAAAGTGATGTCATTTTCTGAACTTACCAGACTGTTGTAGCTGTTCTATTACTTGCCTTTACCCACTTAGTCATTATATCCACATTACTGATGATTATTCATCAAAAATCTCATTGTGTAAATATTTTGTTAAAGCACCAGTGGTCAACACTACAGTATTGGTGCGGTATCAATATCGAGGTATTTGGTCACAAATATCGTGATATTTGATTTTGTCCACATCGCCCAGCCCTAGTTGCATTGTTTTTTTTGTTTTATTTTTAACCAGGCAGCAGTTTTCAGATTCCATTATGTGTTTACATAATTGCAAAAGGGTTCTCCAATGTTTTCTCAGTTAGCCTTTTAAAATTATTTCAGATTAGTAAACAGAATGTGCCTTTGGAACATTGGATGAGTGGTTGCTGTTAATGGGCAATGTAGATATTGCATTAAAGATCAGCCACTTTTTTCTACAACAGTCGAGAACACTTTTGCAATTATGTAAGCACATAATGTAATCTGACAAACTGCTGCCCTGATTAAAAAAACAATTCAACTGATCTCAGCTGGTATTCTGTCTGTAATGGAGTGGAATGGACATTTCTGCGTGACCCCCAAACTCTTGACCGGTAGTGTATCTCTTAAGATATATCTGTAATACTCCGAAAGTTACTTTAAAGTGACTTTAGCACTCTAAACTGAGTTTATAGTGATTGCATGTTTAAATCTCTTTAAATATCTCTATAGTTTTTCTATAGTGACTTTTAATTAGAGATGGTCCGATACCATTTTTTGCTTCCCGATATCGATTCCGATACCTGAACTTGCGTATCGGCCGATACCGAGTACCGATCCAATACCAGTGTGTCATATATTTTATTATGTTTTAACAACTGTATACTACTATCCCTGTATGGATGTGATATGATTTCTATCTTTGTTGTCGGTCTGGCTCAGGTTAAACTCTTTGTGAAACATGAACAAACACAGAACTTTCTTTTATTCTCCAGTTTGACAGTCAGTTATAACGGAAAAAGAACATAAATAAACTACTTTAACGTAGATTTTTTTTTTAGGGCTTTATTACGTGGTATCGAATCGGTGCATAAACTCCAGTACTTCCCGATACCGATACCAGAGTTTAAGGCAGTATCGGAGCCGATACTCTGTATCGGACCATCTCTACTTTTAATGTGACTTAAGTACTCCATACTGATTTTATAGTCACACTGGGGTTTTTACATCTTTTAAAATATCTCTAATGTTTCTATAGTGACTTATAATGTGACTTTGCTACACCAAACTTTAGTTTATAGTCACATTATGATGTTTATAGCTCTTAAGATTTCCCTAAAATACTCAAAGTGACTTATACCCTGACTTGCGTACTCTAAATTGAGTTTATAGTGCATTTCGGAAACAATACTTTGTAATGATATTGTTACAATATTCTTGTAGTGACTTATTTGTGACTGTGGTACTCCAAACGGAATTTATTGTGACCTTATATTGTTTAAGGTATACCGATAATATTATTACAGATACTTATAATGTGACTTTGTTACCGTATACTGACTTCATGCTAAAATATCACAAGATGTCCCTCCAGTATTCAAATAGTGTCTTACAATGTGACTTCAGTAAACTGAGTTTATAGTGATTGCAAGTTGTTCACGTTACTTAAAATAGTTCATTTATATAGCACTTTAAAGGAAACAAAGTGCTTTACAAAGAAGAAAACGTGTCTGAAACACACAAAGATACACATATATACATAGATGTAGTGGAAATATAACATTTTAATAGAAACAAGTTAAAACACAAATTGAAACCCATTAAATCAGATAAAAACAATAACTATATTATTCCTTAAGTGACTTAAAGTGTGAATTTGGGACTCCATATTGAGTTTACGTGTGACTTTATGGTGTTTAAATCTCTTAAGATGTTCCTTTATTTGCTTATTATGTGTCTGTGGCAACCCATTCTGACATTATTCAGACATAAAGAGGACTTGTATGTATGACTGCATCACTGTAATATTCCTATAGTGACATAGTGTGTCTGTGAGCTTATTTTATCCTCATTTATAGCTCTTTATCTGCTTTTATATGAGCCATATTTGGACTGCCCCTTACAAGGTACTAGGTGTGTCTGTGCAGCCTCTAAGATACTCCTTTAATGACCTATTGTGACTTAACATTGTTTAATATTTTTTTTATTTTGTGCCGTATACCTGGTTTAACATTGGATTTGTGCGATAAGCCAAAAAGAAAATTCTAGGATTACATTTGTTTTCGCTTATTGAAGGTAAACCCGTAGATAGACTGTGTTTCTGCCACCTCGACAAGGTATGGGTGAGATATAACCCTCCATGCGGCCTCCTGTTTGGCCGGCTCTCAGGTGTGTCTACCTGTGGGACTGGCTGCCTGGCTGTCAGCGCACTCGCTCTGCCTGCTCTGTTCGTCCCAGGTGGGCGGGGCGGAAATGGTGTCGACGGCTGCTGGGTAAATCCTCGCACACCTGACACCCGGCGGCAGCTGCTGCAGCGCCGAGGCTGACACAAATATCTGTTTTCCCTGCCAAGAAGACTGATGAGGCATTGTGGGATGTGTTGTGTAACGCTGAAAACAACTTGATAAAGTGACGGTGACAGTTGATTTATTCCCTACAAGTTAAGTGTTTTATTGTTATCATAATGCCTACTGATTTTTTTCAGATATTGGCTGTTTGTCTAAATATAAACAACTTAATCACTTTGGCCTCTGACTTACAGCTGCTATAATCAATATTTTATATGAACAACAAGGGTGCCATGATTCTCCAAATCCTCGATTCGATTGTCTATTTCAACATTTTCTTTTCAGCAGTGATGGCGATGCTACAATAAGAGTTACTAGATGTTAGAAGGTAGGGGTGTAAGAAAAAATCAATACACTTGAGTATTGCAGTATTTTATTTTGCAATGCTGTATAGATTTTCAAAAAGGCAGTCTCAATTTATTTATTTTTTAAATAAAGTGACAGTGGTTCACGTTTATGTTGTGTTTAAACCCCCTACGGCTAGATGGCTATGCTGAGACGCACCACTAGTGTCCTCGCCTAACAGTGCCTAGCAGTGCTTGACTTTTTGCTAGAAGCTAACATTTTAGCTATGGCTGAACTTTGGCCTACTTTAGCCTACCAAATTAGCTCACTAAGAACCTGTGAACCACAATCCCAAAATGGCTGTTTGATTTTCTGTGTACTCAATTGTTTACCTAAAGTAAACTTCATTTTTAATAATAGTTTTTCTAAAATTATACTTTAAAAAAATCCCAATATATCGCCTTACGCACAGTATTGCAATATATTGAACCGTGACCCATGTCTCGTGATACGTATCGTATCGCCAAATTCTTCAATACACAGCCCTAATAGAAGGGTACTTGCAACAACAGTTTGAGTTTCTCAAAATGAACAAAGTGCAATTAAATGCACTATTAGCTTAACAAGGTGCACATGAACACAACATGAAGTCCCATCAGAGCCCCCTTGCTTTACCTTTGTTGTTAGTTTCCATAACTCACTCACGGGGAAGACAAAATGTTGCCACACGGTGACTTCAGGGAAACAGGAGGATTTTCCAGTTCTGTTGTTTCTCCGTTGTCTTCATCTTCGACGACAGTGGCCACGGTGTCTGGAAAAGTCAAGCTGCAGCTAACGTTAGCCTGTGTCTTTAGCTGCATGCTACCTGCCGATAAGCTAGCTGTGTCTGTTTTTTGTTTTTTTTTCTTTGGACGTGCGCAAGTAGGTGGCGGTGCAGAGAAAAAAATACTGGGTGATCTCCCATCCTGCTTTTGATTGAGAAAGTCGAAATTCAAAGCTCATTTCACTTGATTTTTGATTTAAAATCTTGAAATCTTATATGTGACACCCCCAATAAAAAAGTGATTAACTGATAGTGACGAACCCACAGAGAATTATCACCGACTAGTTTCTTTCACCTCACCCTCTAACAATGTTATTGTCCATTATAATGTTTTCGCACTGTGGACATCTTGATACATATGCCAGTTTGGTAGACGTGGCCCAACCCTAAACCTGTGTGAGCTCTTATCTTTGCCTCACCTTTTTAGTTTTTACAATTTTATGCCTCCGTGGTTTACGTCAACACCACAAAATGCAAAAAAAGTTTTTTAAGTTGCTTTATAGTTTCTTCTGTCCTTAAGCAAATATAAACTATCATATCTTTATGAAAGATAATGTGACTGAGCTTTGCTGATGGATGTTGGGACACTGAGAATTAGTTTGACTGTTGTCTACAACTGATCTGACACATTTTGATTAGCCTTTTATTGCTGAATTGATTGACAATGTGCTGGTCGTGTGTTTTGGGAAACCTTTGGAATGACTCCACATGGTTGGGTACATGGAAATACATTTTTATTGGTGCTTATCATCTGATTGTTGGTTTTACTTTTAGTATCTTGGGTGTCAGTGGAGAGTTTTAGTGTCCTGTGATTGTCTGAATGCTATTTCAGGTTTGCTACAGAAGGACGATTAAGCAGCACTAGCAGTCTGAATTTGATCAGCTTTATTTATTACCATTAGGCTATGCTTTTTTTTTAAGCTGCCAGCGTCTGTTTTACATTATAATCCTCTGGAGTAAACCGTGTTTCAAAAAAAGTAGTGAGCACTTTTTTAAACTCCACCACCGACTTTTTTTCTAAAGCTCAGGGCGTCTTTTTGAAGTTAAAAGAATTTCAATTTTTCTGAAAAAACGCCTTACATCAAGCGCTTTTTTTGACAGCCGACCAATGACAAGTGGAGTAGCCAAACCTGTCGTTTTCATAACTCCAAGAAAACATGAAGTCGGAGCACAGCGAGTTATACGCTATGACCGGGTGCTCCCTGTACAGGGAACTCTCTTTGTTTTATGTAAGGTTAGCAGCACCGCGCTCTCTCTCTCTGTTCTTTCTCTAACTTGCTCCACCACTTTGTTTTATCTAAACTTAGCACCGCTCCACATAGCAGCCCAAATTACTTATCCCAACTCTCATTGTGTACATTTTTTGTGAAAGTACCAAAAGTCAACCCTACAATATCTGACCAAATTAGAGCATGACCGATATATCGGCTGGCCGATATTATAGGCCAATATTAGGCATTTTCCAAACTATCGGCATTTTCCAAACTATTGGCCGATGAATGAATATTTAAAAAATCTAATAAAAACGGACGAAACACCCTTCAACCATGTTATGAGTCCACCATAGGGCGCTCTACAACGTCCCTGTTGGCAGCACTCTTTGATTTTGTTGTTGTTATTGTGTTTTTGTTCAAAGGACTTTAAGTTTCATATCTTAAGTTTGTATTTTTTTACGGAACTTTAATATATTTTGATGTTCCTCTGTTCTGTTAAAACAATAAAACAAACAAGTTTATTTTTAAACTGCATCATCATATTATTTTAGTGAGGACTCATAAATAACTACAAATAACTAATGTTAGGTAAATCTGTTTATGTTTTGTTACGCGTTTCTGGATTTTCTTTTTTATCGGGCGATATATCGGAATATCGGATTTTGAAATCGGCAAATATTTGTATCGATATCGGCCTTAAAAATCCTTTATCGGTCGGGCTCTAGACTATTTGGTAAAAAATATCGTGATAATAGATTTTCTTCATATGGCGCAGCTCTACATCTTAATGAAGAAAAACAGAAGAGGGCGACTTCCTGTTTCCCTGCTAAACTGTAACTCCTGCAGGGGATTTATTCTTCAGTTTCAGTTGAACCTTCCCGCGTTCTGGTGTTGAAACATCCTGTCAGTGTGAGTCTACAGCTCGGGTGTCACCAGGTACAGTGCGAACAGGTTGTTTCCAGACATTGCAGGGAAGCCATCTGCAGGTGTGTCTGTGACGGAGACGGCCCCGATCAAACGCCAGGGAGTGTCCCCTTCTTCTCCTGCTCTTTGTCATTTTTACGACTGCACCTTTTAAAGAACTCAAGCAACTCGTCATGACGTAATGTGCCATAATCACAGGCTCCACTACACTGAAACTTAAAAGAGACTTTTGCTTGTACGTCTGTGCTTGTTTCTGGGTGTGAAAGAAACCGCAGCAAGCTGCTTGTGAGTTTTGGCTTTGGGTGGTGAGTCAGTTTTTCTGCGGTCTGAATCATTGTAGAGCAGTTTTACACTTTTGGTTTGTTTACATTCACGTTTTCCTACACCGGAGCTTTTAAACAGATGTCACATGAACTATAGTTTTAATAGCAAGTCACATTACACATCCATCGAGTCCGATTAGGCAACAGATTGAGATCGGGCCGAGCTGCGAGTCATTGAAGTGTCCGGTTTCACTCATGATCACAGTTGACGTACACTATTTGAATTCAAAGAAATATCCAAATATCCAAAAAGAACTGTCAGCTAAATAAAATGATTAAATTAGAAGGGGACTCAGAGAGCACAGACTTCAAGGCCAAGGCATGCCCCATCTCACAATGTTAATGAAATGTGAATTTTCCCCGTCGGGAACTCATTTTTCTGATTATTCAGACGGCGCATGAATGCAGCGCAAATGCCGTGTCTCCCAATGTTAAAGAGTGTGTAACCGCCCTGTGAATTGGATCTGCTCCAAAATATAATGGGTTTTATGAAAATCCGGTCAGTAGATAATTCTTTTTTTTTTTTTTTTAGATCTTAAGCCGTACAAAAACCAAAGTGTAAAAATGTCAAGTTTCCTGGCCCATAACCCCCGGTCCCCCAGTAAAACAAATGAGATGCATGTTATTTAGTGAGCTTTAGAGATGCAGGTACACAGATTTGTTTTACCTGTGGACAGAGCCAGGCTAGCTGTTAACCCCTACTTCCAGTATTTTTGCTAAGCTAAGCTAAGCTAACAGGCTGCTGGCTCTGGCTTCATATTTTTGCGTACAGACATGAGTGTGGTTACGGTATCAATCTTCAGATCTAACACTTGACGAGAAGGAAAATAAGCACATTTCAAAATATTCATTTAACATTTGTGAACTTTGGCTTCTTTTATTACAGTAAATAGAATCAAATGGTTTTGGTAATGTAGCGTCACGTGTAAGCGAGTAACAAACATCCACCAGACTTGCATGACTCAATGGATCAAGTCGTGTTTTTGAGTTCAAACGAAACAGGAAATGTTTTAAGAGTGGTGAGATTTCCACATGATGCGGTTCTGCAAAGGTCCGTTTTGAGAATGCTGTGTTTGTACTTCCTCCTCCAGCAGCTGTGACCTTTGACTTCTAATACACACACACACAAGGAGCTTCTTTTTTTTCATTATTTATTTGCATATTTGGACACCACTCGTTTAGTAAAAACATGGATCTCTCTCCCCTCTCTCACACTCACTTGCACACAGTTTCCACAGCCTTGTCCAAGTTTTCCTGAATGCAGCTAAATGTTTGCATGTTCACTTCACTGACCTCTAAAACTCAACTCTGCCTCTCTCTTTCTGTCTGTGTAGCTACCCAAATCTGTCTCTTATTACCAGGTTGACTGGTGATATAACAGCTGTGTAATTCAGGTGTGTGTGTGTCCACTCTATCCCACTGCTTCTCTGTAATATCTAAATCTTTTGTCTGCATTTAAACTCGGCCTAACGTGATATAAAGTGTGCTGCGGTGCATCTCAGAGACTATATAAGAAGGAGACATGCACTTGACTAAGACGTTGCTTTTTGTCAGAGCAAACGCTTTAAATAACCTCCTCCAAAGGAAGAGCGTTGGCTTTAAATTGTGTGGAAAAGGTACTCAACGGGTAAACGGACCTTACCTTGTGGAAGGTAAGAAGTGTTTTGGCAGAAATCAGGAAAATTGGACCATTTTACTGTACATGAATCAAGATGCTGAACAAGTAACTTAAATGTTTATATGTGAAATTAATAGAATTGTAATTGGTTTAAAGAAATGCCAATGAACCAGGGGGTCTCATTTATAAACGTGGCGTACGCACACCACGGGGCTGAAAATGTGCGTACGCCACTTCCCACGCAAAGGTTGTTATTTATAAAAAAAAAAAAAAAAAAACTTGACGGGAGACTGTGCAGTTCTCCACGCAAACTCTGACCCATGCTTACGCACATTTTGGAGACAATGGGAATTGGCGACGCAGATGGTGAGGTGGTGAATTGATTTCAGACTGCAGAAAGTACATGTGGGAATAACGATTACTCATAATATTTTCAAGTATTGATGCCTCACGCGTATCTTTACTCCATATCATCCACGTTACCGTGAAGATTAAATCCAGCAGTGTTATTTGCACTTGTACTGTCTGATACTTGTTCCTTAAACACCTTGTGAAATCTAAATTTGTTCTTAATATTTAATTGGCGCTGTCTCGCTGAGGCTGATGCACGTACGCACTCTTGTACGTACGCTTTTAGTAAGGATCCTACGCACAGTTTTATGAATGAGACCCCAGAGCACGTGTTTCTCCCATCCCGGGAACGCTGTGTGGATTAGCCAGACCCTCCTCCGCAGCGCTGTTGAGGAAGGTCTGGCAAAGTGAGACTACGAAAAAACTACTGACCCAATTGTCATGAAACTTGGTGGAAGTGTGTAACATGGGCAAAGGAAGAACCAATTAAATATTGGAACTGAACCATGAGCGGATGCACAAATTATTTCTAACTTTGTGCGACAGGGCACGTCCTTGGCGGAGGTATGTGTTTCTAATCTCCACATTATCAACATGGCATCATGACTTTGCGTAAACATACACGCCACTTCCCTAAAGCCAAATGGCGTGATATTTGTACGCATTTTGAGCTATCCACGTGTATGTCTACGCTGTATACAGCGGATGTAAACATACACCCCACGTGCTATTGTGACATCACACGCGTGTAAAAAAAAAAGAAAATGGTTGGGTGTAGGAAAAGAACATTGGGAAAGGCTTTAGTAACACAACAAAACGACAAAAACACAACAGTGACCAACGCCACACGCTTAGGAAAACAAACGGTTGGGTTTAGTAAAGAAACATTGGGAAAGGCTTAAAAAAAAGTTATAAAAAAAACAAACTGTTGATAAATGCCACACGCGGGATCCAATCTCTGCTCTCCTGGGTGACAGTCCTGTGTTCTACCCATCCGCCACCCCAACCGACCTTGTTCCGCAGACTTCCGTCCTTACTCGCTACGGCGATAATTCAGACCTAATGTAGGTTAATGGTGGCCGAACGGCGTTGATAAACACGCTAAAAAGCAATTATGCGTCTTGATTCATACATACGCCACTTTATGGCTAATCATTTCTGAAGCTAAAAGGCCAAACATTTGTTTCCAGCTTCTCAAATGTGATGAATTGCTTCTTTTCTCTGTTTTATGTTGTTTTAAAGAGGTTTAGAACTGTTGTTCAGACAAGAAAACAACAACTTGAAGATGTCAGTTTGAGGTCAGAAATTAAATTTAAAACATCAACAGATTAATCGTTAGCCGCAGCCCTAATTTCATGAATAAAATCTAAATGCAGTTGCTTGACGGTGGTGTAATTATTTGGATTTCTTTTTGCTTGACACAACGTTTTTTTTTTGCTCTCGTGCGGACAGTTAATGGGGTTTATCCAGTGATCCTGGCGACTGGTTAGCTATCTACCACTTTGCTCAGGTTAATGGATGAACCGTCGAGACAGACCACAACAAGCCGGGAGATTTAGGGTTTAGGGGGTTTTCAAAATGAGCAACATCATCTAAACACTCTCTTGACATTGTAGCTTTGGTTAAACATTAACACCAAACACCTTCTCTTTTTTTTTTTTTTAAATCGGGGAAAGTAGGTTTGTTTGCATTGGAGTGTAATTTACCTTGAATGCCCGTAAATGATAAGCCAACAATAGAATTCCCAGACTGCGTGTCTGACGGCTGTTTTTAAAGATTATTTGACCTGCAGTGAAGCATTAACTGGAACAGTTTGTGATTTTGAAAAATGGTAGTTTTGACACTATGCTCCTCAAGTGTAGAAGCACCGAATTTATTAACATTAATGATTGAGCCCGTGTTGAATGTTTAACTTCCTCCTCTCTTGTTCTCTTCCCCCCCCCTACGCTGAGACAGAACGGTCGAAGTGTAACCTCTCAACTTTATATAATCCCTCTTGCAAGTGAAGTCTGTCGTTTTGTATTTATACTGTCAATACGTTCACAAGGCACTGGAAGTAAAGGCTGGATATAGGATGTGTTTGGGTTCAAAGAGTCCTCATTTCACTTTGAATCTTTCAGAGAGAGAGAGAGAGAGAGAGAGAGAGAGAGAGAGAGAGAGAGAGAGAGAGAGAGAGAGAGAGAGAGAGAGAGAGAGAGAGAGAGAGAGAGAGAGAGAGAGAGAGAGAGAGAGAGAGAGAGAGAGAGAGAGAGAGAGAGAGAGAGAGAGAGAGAGAGAGAGAGAGCTGGGGAAGCCCCATTGTTGGTTATATTGGCCGTTTACTGAAGTTCCTTGTTGGCTAAAGGTGAATCATGTCGCATGCGGTTCCATTATTTATTTGCCTGGATCACGAACACACAAAGAAGTTGTTGTGTATCTATGTTAGAGTAGGGTCGTGATTGATGTTGCATCACAGTGATATTTGTGCTTGCATGTTTGTCACTGGGCTGTATTGTGGTGTCTCTTTATGAGTCCGTGTGGGCTGCGAGCTTGTATGTGCACAACACAATTACACAGCAACTTCTAATGCTGACTGTTCGCAAAAAATTCCCAAATTTAGAAGGAAAAAAAAAAACATGTAGCAAGAAGTATGACACGTATTCACTGTCTCTCATCTTTGCTGCTGCGTCTCTCTGCACCGAGCTAAAAGTATCCTAGGACAGTAACCGCTGTGTTTGCTGACAGGGTGTGGCAACATTGTGGTGTGTGTGTGTGTGTGTGTGTGTGTGTGTGTGTGTGTGTGTGTGTGTCTGACTGTGACTGCGTTCCTTTTTTTAGTTCAGACAGAGAAAACTCAAACCGCATCACAAGAGTATCATACGCTTCTGTGGGTGTTTTTATAAAATCTTCATCCAAACAATTCTTGGGAGTTTAAGAGCTGTGTGTGTGTGTGTGTGTGTGTGTGTGTGTGTGTGTGTGTGTGTGTGTGTGTGTGTGTGTGTGTGTGTGTGTGTGTGTGTGTGTGTGTGTGTGTGTGTGTGTGTGTGTGTGTGTGTGTGTGTGTGTGTGTGTGTGTGTGTGTGCGAGATGGCAACACCTCCACAGTTCACACTGACAGGGAGTAAAGCTGCTCTAAGTCATGCTACGTTACACATGACATATAAACACACAGGCATTTGGGTGAAGATTTTATCTTTGCTATTAAAAAGATCTTTCACCAACATATTTGCTCCCCGGAGGTATAACCCGGTTAATTTGAATAATCTTGTGACCTTTCCTCTGGCACCACCTGCAGAGCAAATCCGAAATATATCGCCCACAGTCATTCCTTTTCTGACGTCGGTGTACTGCTAACGCAGGAAATGGTAATGCCGACAGTGAAATTCACTCTTATGAACTCTTCGCTGTGACGTGTATTGCTGTAAACTCGCTGCTCAGTTTTAAAACCGCAGCGGTAACAAAGAGTGCAGAGTTTAGGAATTGAATGTAAGTCAGTGGAAAGCCCTCAGAGATAAGGTGTGTGTGTGTGTGTGTGTGTGTGTGTGTGTGTGTGTGTGTGTGTGTGTGTGTGTGTGTGTGTGTGTGTGTGTGTGTGTGTGTGTGTGTGTGTGTGTGTGTGTGTGTGTGTGTGTGTGTGTGTGTGTGGTCAGGGAGCTGTGTGTGTGTTCAGTTCCTGTTATCTTTAACTGTCATGCTGGTTTCCTGTGTGTGTGACATGGGTGTCGTTAGGAAAGTGATGGAAACAGAACTTTTATTATACTTTTGTGGACTTTGCATGGCAAACACTTCAAATTTTTACCCACATTTATCTTACTAAATCATAATAATATAAAATAATTACGTCTAATTTTCATTAAGTAGATGCTACATGCTGTGTGTGTATATGTTTGGAGTCAAATACAGTTTTATGTGCAGTTTTTTTAAATTCATTTGTGTGAATATAAACTACTCTTAATCATTAATCATATTTTCTTTTGTGTCTCCCTGTCTCCTTTCCTCTTCTTCTCTCCTTGTCTCCTCTTTTCTTCTCTTTTTTTTTTTTTTTTTTTTGTCTTCCTCTCCTTTTCCTTTCTCCCTGCTCTCAGAGTTCTCAGATTGATCCGGAGGAGTTGTTCACCAAATTGGATCGCATTGGAAAGGGATCTTTTGGAGAGGTGTGTGTCTGTGTTTGTCTGTGTCTGTGTGTGTCGCATTTAATTGTATTTTTTATTGGTACTGTATTTACTTTAGTTGTTTTTCTTTTTTCCTCCATCTTTTCTTAAATCTAAATCCTTTTTTTCTCTTTAACTATCCCGTCTATATGTTTTGTCCTCTTACACTTTCTATCATCTTTCTTCTGCCTTCCCTATCTCCCTTTTTGGCCATCTTTCATTCCATGTTCGGCTCTTTCCTAATCTTCCTTTCATTCCCCTCATGCGTTCCTCCTTTCTCTCCTCTTCCTCCTCCTCGTCCTGCAGGTGTTTAAAGGGATCGATAATCGTACACAGAGCGTTGTCGCCATAAAGACGATCGATCTGGAGGAGGCTGAGGACGAGATCGAGGACATCCAGCAGGAGATCACAGTTCTCAGTCAGTGCGACAGTCCGTACATCACCAAGTACTTCGGCTCCTATCTGAAGGTGTGACAAGTTCTTATATTTCCATTCTGTCAAACTGATCGCTTTATGCCACAAAACGTGAAGAGGGCATTGTTCTTTTAAGGGAAAATTCGCCAAAAAAGAATTGATGGACCGATAAATCGGTCAGCCGATTAATCGGGCCGATTACTGCCATTTTGAGATGATCGCATCGGCCGATTAACACAAAATGTCTGCAGACCCGTCGCTTTTCCTTTGTGTTTTCAAAACTATTCTGCAAGTCAGTGCCGCCGGCAGCCTTAATCCCGTACGCACTGTGCACACATTTTTTTCTTCTTCGCGCAACTAATGATAACAATGCGTAAATGCGCACAGGAGCAGCAGCGGCCAGCAGCTCTGTTCTGCTCTCTGCTCTGTTCACGGTAATAATTTTTGCAATGATTATACCTTATTTCACCACTAACCCAACCACTACTAATGGAATGGAAATGTATTTATTTGAAACCGGGACAATGCACAAATAAACATTAAACTTGCAATAAAAGAGAATATGTCTTGCGCCAGGTTATAGCAACATTTGCTAATTTCCACCTGTAGTCCCTGTCAGAATGTAAGTTAGTCAGAAGGTTCATGTTCATGACTCGATCCGAAGATAAACTGGTTGCTGGGCGCTGAGTGTCGCTGAGCCCACGGACTGAGCTAGCATGTGGTTTGACTCATGTCAAATTTGAAGACTTTAGACTCTACTTGATAATTTCAGGAAAGACTTGCAGCTCCACTTGGACTTCAACACCAATGACTCGTGACTTCACGGGAGCGGTATCAATCGGCACGAGCGACGAATGAATTTTAAATCCTTAACCTTAATTTACAAAGCAGGTTGTCATCTCTTTTCCATGGATCTGACCCCTGCTGGGCTGTGCTGATTTCAGTAGTCACCCAGCCTCCGATCTCTAAATATTAGAGATCGCCCAAGCCTATGTGGTAGTCAACAAAAAATAGATTGCAATGTGCAAAACATGTGGGATGAAAATTACAGATGGAGATGCAACAACTCCAACTTCGTTCAATGTTTTATGCTGCACAAAGAACGGTAACATCAAGTCGAGGCTAAATCATTTAATCAACAGAGGCACCGTGTCAGCAAAGTGTTGTGGTGGGTTCCCTCCTGAACTCTTACTTCACTCTTAGTAACAGAAATTGTGCATCCTTGTGGGTGAATGAAACCGTTTATGTTGTATGCAAACTGTTATGTTCTCTCACACACACATGCACACACAGATAATGTATCCATAAAGTGAGTTTCTTTCTTTTACATTTATCTTTTTAATTTATTTAGACATAAAACATTATGAAAGTGCAGTGGCTGTGTTATTCAAGTCAATAGTACTTGATACAACTTGTTTAAAAAAATAAATACACATTTCCAAAGGTCTTCATGACTTGTGTACATTTGATTTATTATTATTATTCTGTTGTTTAGATTTGGTGAATATTGCGTTATGGCTTGTTTAAGACTCGAAACCCAAAGTTTAGGACTTTGTACTTGACTTGGGACTTGCCTGTCTTGACTTGGGACTTGACTTGGGACTTTGGTGCAAAGACTTGAGACTTGCAAAAACATATGACCTGGTCCCACCTCTGATGTTTGTTAACATGGACATTGAGGCTTATCCTGTTTTTGATCATATTCGGGATATGATGCTTACATGGCATACACTCTCTCTCTCTCTCTCTCTCTCTCTCTCTCTCTCTCTCTCTCTCTCTCTCTCTCTCTCTCTCTCTCTCTCTCTCTCTCTCTGTGTGTGTGTTACAAAATGCTTCAGTAAAATATTTTCATGATCTGGTCATTAATGATATGGAAAAACTACGCTAGGAGCCCACTCTCATACACATTAAATATTATAAGAACATCTGATTTCTGCCGCAGTTAACCTCTTCAGCGGGCGGGCGATTCTTGTGTGCGTGCAATGAAATAGAATCCTGCCAGTGCCACTGGTGCAAGCTATAGCCTACAACCTAGCATATTCTAAACCGAGACAATGCAGACAATATGAGGGTTAAATGTTCATTTAAGTTCAGCAATTTTTTTTTTTATCATCATTCAATTGTTCAATCATCGAAAGGATGAATTAAAAAAAATTGTTTTTGAAGGCTACATTAAAAGCATAATCTGTTCGATTTGACTTGCATTTTTCTGTCTCTTTCAGGGCAGTAAACTATGGATCATCATGGAGTATCTGGGCGGAGGGTCAGCACTCGACTTGGTGAGTGTTGACATTTATTGACCTAGTCCGTAAAATAAGAAAAATTTGTTTAAGTTCTATTTCAATTTCATTCCAAAACTACCCTTTCTTCTCAGATCCATTTTCAGTATGCACAGTATGTAAAGCCACTCTCCCTGCCTGGTAGAGAGAAGGAGAGTGAGAAAAGGGAGATAGATATAGAGCAGAGAGTTACATCCGGAAGTAATCCTAATATTGAAGGTTTTTCCAAAAGATAATAATAATAGTTAACTTCATTTGTAGAGCACTTTTCACACGAGATGTAGCTCAAAGTGCTTTAAAAGAAGAAAAAAAAGGCAATTGACAGCAGGAGATGATAAAACCTATAAGTGAAAGTAAAAACAGAGACTTAAGAATAATAAATGAGAGAATTGGTACACAAATAAGAATGAGATTAATTGAAAGCCAAGTTAAAAAGAAATTCAGTTGTGTCCAAATACATCCCAAGACAAAAAAAAGAAAATGAAAAAAACAAACACGTGGTCTGTATTGTTTGCAGAGAGGCCATGTGTAGGTCTATGAAGCAGCTGTTCAGGAAGAATAAGCTTGGAATTGAATATGAATAAAAAGGATCGTTTATAGATTTATATGGTGTTTTTGATTGCCTAATTTTCTGTTTTGAGTCATTATCTTATATGAAACTAAACAGGGTGTGTTTGAGTTCCTGCGATAAAAGGTTTTATAACTGTCATCACTTGTGTGTCTGTGTGTCTGTGTGTGTCTGTGTGTGTCTGTGTGTGTGTGTGTGTGTGTGTGTAGCTTCGGGCGGGTCCGTTTGATGAGTCTCAGATTGCCACCATGCTGAAGGAGATCTTGAAGGGGCTCGACTACCTGCACTCTGAGAAGAAGATCCACCGAGACATCAAAGGTACGGGTGGGACTAAACTAAACTACTGCTGCCAGCTGGTTATAGATTGGTGTTTAAAAGGGTTAGTTTGGATCCACCAAAGTCGCACAATAACACAAAGTAACCGATGGAGGCAGCGTTTAGAGCAGTCACTCCCGTGTTCTTCGAGGTCAAATTACTGTTAGGAGTCTGGTGAAGACAGCAGAGATAATGGCTTTAATTCCCCGTCAGAAAGGGCTGTCTGAATGCGGTAAACATATTCTTTGTAAAATTTTTATGCTCATTCTCCCGAAACAGTTTGAGTTTTGCGAGGCGATGGACATCCGATGGTGCCGTGTGTCCCGGGGATTATCCAGTAAATGAAACACTGGCAGTCAGAGTCATTTTAAAGACTTTAATTTCTTTAAAGTTGTTTTTCTCACTCTAGGGTTCAATTTGACCTGCTTCATTTGCATTAAAGGGTGATTGCCGTTGTTTCAAAAATCAGTGTATGAAACTACAATATACCAAAAAGAGACTGGCACGAGACAAGCTTTGATTTAACCAAAGCGCGTTGTAATAATCCTTATTAAATATAATTATATTTCTGCTCTATTTAAAATTATTCATAATATTGCTGCTCCCCCTTTTGAGAAAATTTGTCACATTTGAATTCGGAGAGAATCTCTAGAGCCACACGGTCGACAGTCAGAGGAGAGTGCAGCGTTCCAAGACGTACAACCACATATGGTCAACAATCGTTTTCTTATAAATCAGCGAGCCTTTGGAGCACTCTTCCAAACGAAATTATTTCATGCACAAATTTTAGTACTTTTAAACGCCTGACCAAACAGTGGTTATTATCTAAGCAAACTTGTACGCACTGAATGACTGTGATATGAATGATGTAAACTGTGAGTGAGTGAGTGATAGATTCCTGGAGTGGAGAGTGTTTTTATGATGTGAGTGAAGTAATGCTTTCATGTATTATTGTGTATATATTTTATGAACTTTTTGTAAGTATAACATCAACCTGTCCAGGGACTGCGGGTGGAAATTGGCATTTTTTGCTATAACCTGGCACATGACATCTCTTCTTTTATAGACTAAAGTTTTTTTGTGCATTGTCCCTGATCAAATAAAGAAATAATAATAAATAATAATAATAATGTGGTTAATTCTCCGTAGCTGCCAACGTCCTGCTGTCGGAGCACGGTCAGGTGAAGCTGGCCGACTTCGGTGTGGCCGGTCAGCTGACGGACACGCAGATAAAGAGGGAAACCTTCGTGGGAACGCCGTTCTGGATGGCTCCGGAGGTCATCCAGCAGTCCGCCTACGACTCCAAGGTAGGACACCGGTTATCTTCGTCTACTTCAGGGGTCTTCAACGTTTTTTAAGCCAAGGACCCCTTAGCTGAAAGAGAGATGGAGCAGGGACCTCCTACTACATATAGTGTATACAAATTAGTTGCATATTAAAATGGGCCGGATTAATAAAAATGGATGGATAGTCATTTTATATTTTACACATCATGGTTTAATGTTAAACATACAGGTGGAAAGCTACCAGTAAGTCATCAATGTTGCGTAATGTACATGTTTTTTTTGTTTATGAATATGCTGATACATCTTTGCGAATAAATTGCTGGATTTAAGGTTATCAATATTTTCAGACATATATTTAAATTTTTATATTAAAGAAACTTAAAAAAAAAAAAATTAAACAATTTATTTATAATTTAACTATGGTCTACTTAAAGGTGCAGGAAACTGAAATTTGATAGTAATTGTGTTGGTGGTGTAGCAAATTAAAATGAACACTGATTTCCCAATCCTAGCTGACTGACTTTGGTTAATGGGCATTCACTGTTCATGGGCATCAGAAAAAAAATAATTTCCCAGTGAAAACGTCATCGTTCACATCACTTCCTGTGGTAATCAGAGGTGGGAAACTCAGGCTCAATTTTGCTAACCGAGTTTCCCAGTTGGTGCTGACTTTTGATGGAGGCGACTTTCACTGAACATACAGTATTTCAATGACAATAAACTGTTTATTGTGCACAAACGCCTCTGCCAAGAAACATACACAGACATAACCTGTTTCAAATTATTCATAAATAGGCCTAATATGTATAATAAAAAAACACCTTATCCGTGTCTGTTTGTATTATAAGAAAACAGCAGCAAATCTTTTGTTATTGTGGCCTCCATGTTTTCACACACCTGATGCTCTAGGCTATGTCCAACCGTTGGTGGCAGTCATGCAACAAGTTGTTATGCCAAACGCCAATATAACAGAAGAAGAAGAACACACATCCCGACCATGTGAACGCTGGCAGTCGGGAAAGCAACGCAATCACGGGGGCGGTCCCTGATGAAAATAAATAAAAAAACAAGTACAATACAAAGAAGGGTAGTACCTAGGATATCTCCGGTTTAGGGGCTCTGAGACGCCAGGGCAGTGTGAATGCGAGGTGTAAACGTAGCAAAAGCTATTTGTTTTAAAAACCAAAACGTAGCAATGTAAACGTAACCTTAGTGCTGCGGGCCTCTCAAGCTCCGGATTTCTCCGTACTCTGCATTTAAAGAGATTTTAGGGTTGTGTCTTCTTTCCCTTTTTGCGAAGAGTTTTCCCCCCCAGGGATGAATAAAGTATCGGATCAGTTTATCAAACACACGGAGACAGAAAACTCAGACCTTGATGTGTCATTCACAGAGTTGTTAAAGTGATTTGGTCTCTCATTCCTCAGATGTATACATGCTCGTTAGCACAAACATACACTTTCCATGTGTTGATTTAAAAAAGCTCATCTGGCTTCAATCTACACTTTACGGCTGTGGGATTCCTCTGTTGCTTTAACACCGCGCGCCATGTTTGCAATGCATTTTGCTATTGCTGTAGCAACCTCCACCACGGGGTTGTTGTTGTTCTGTCTGGCTTTGGGGTAGTTTTGCATTATTTCCACAGTGTTCTTGGTTTTATTTGCATCTATTAGAAACACCCGCTGTGTCATGTTGTCTAGACTTCACCTAGAAAAGTCAGAGTAAATAGGATTTGAAGCTGTTATTTGATGTTTAATGTAACTTGTATGTCTATCTATAGATCGAGAAAACCCTTTAGTCTCGTGCCAGGCTTGTTTTCCTAATTTAACCCCTGACTGTGGCCATAATGATTTCATTTAGAGGGGATTCCCTCATCTTCTTCTTTGTCCATGCATTCATAGCTGCACCTGCTGCAGTTAGACACACACAAAGGTAAAAAGGCTGGTTTAAATAGTTGGATGGGATACCCAGTAACAAAGTAAACAAATGTCTTTTTATGAAATTACATAACAAGGTGACGTCTCCTGACCTGCTTTCTGTTTCTTTGTTTCTGTCAATACGTATGTGTGTGTTTTGGAAATAAGGCAAATCCATTAGGGTGTGTGTACTCTGTCAGTCAATGTGGTATTGTGTGTGTGTGTGTGTGTGTGTGTGTGTGTTGTGTTTGTGTCAAAATGTTACTTTTATCCTAAGAACGCCCACAACAGCAAATGTGTGCGTTTGCATAATTTGTCATGTTGTATGACTAATACCGTAGTCATACAACATTAAAGCTTAAACAGAATGTATAGAGAGGAAGTAGCAGACACAAAAATGTCTGGAAACAGAATGTTATTTTCACCAGACTTCACCATGTATTTATTGTAGCAATTTTAGCTGATGCTCTCATACAACGTAACTAATTCTTTTCTTTTTACTCCTCACCGTGATTGTTATTTTATATTTGCCTTGTTCGTCCTGCAACTACGACAACAACTATTTCCCTCGGGAAGAACACAGTGTTTATATAATGTCATCTTTTCTTATTTTCATTATTCATAGATGTGCTGACGGTGTTTGATAACCATTTCATTCATGAATTGGCAAACAAATGGCCATTAAAAAGTTACCAGCCATCAAAGTGTTGACTTCACGGTAATATGCTGTAAGCCCTGCTTTTATTTTGTTGCAGTTAACTATAACGGTGGCACGTGGTAGGGAGGTGGATTGTGTTATTCAGGCTTTCTCCTTTTTTTTTTTTTTTTTTTTTTTTAACTCTTCTGTAAAGGGAAGGAAGACAAAGTGTGACTTGTTGAAATACCAAAGACCGTTTCAAGACACCGCTAACAGTTACATAAACTACAGCCGTAACCTGAGCAGTCAGAACAAGCTTACAAAAACACATAAAGGTGTGTGTGTGTGTGTGTGTGTGTGTGTGTGTGTGTGTGTGTGTGTGTGTGTGTGTGTGTGTGTGTGTGTGTGTGTGTGTGTGTGTGTGTGTGTGTGTGTGTGTGTGTGTGTGTGTGTGTGTGTGTGTGTGTGTGTGTGTGTGTGTGTGTGTGTGTGTGTGTACGTGAGTTTTGCAGCTTTAATCCAAATAAATAAATAATCAATGTTTCAGTAATTTCCTAATACTGCTGGTCACTGTAGTCTTTAGTCACACAGACAGGAGGTATAGGACTATTTCCAGCGGCAGGTTAATCTACACTTGGTGCTCTAGTGACTATTGTATTTGGGGCAGCAGGACAGTGTATGTGGGAACGGGTCAATTGTGTCTTCTTCGCAGAAAGTTTAAGTAGGATACATGCAAGCAATTCTGAAGACACTGTGTGTGTGTGTGTGTGTGTGGGGTGTGGGTGCGTGTTGTCTCCTGCTACAGGCTGCCATATGTTCAGTGTGCCACAGTAATCGAGCGACAGCGTTAACAGTCAAACAGTCACAGAGCATCCTGTTGTAATATGAGCCTGAGCAGCTACAACTGTAGTGTGTGTGTGTGTGTGTGTGTGTGTGTGTGTGTGTGTGTGTGTTACCTTGGCTGCCACATGGTCATTGTAGCAAGTTGAAACGATGTGACATTCAACCTGTGTGCCTTTGTTATACTGTACCCCAAGCTAATACACTCTAAGTGTGTGTGTTTACATTAGTGTATGTGTTGACATGTGGTTAGTGGGTGTCATCCTCACAACTTTCAGCCACAAACCTCCTGACTCTGTGTGTGTGTGTGTGTGTGTGTGTGTGTGTGTGTGTGTGTGTGTGTGTGTGTGTTTGCATTCATGTAAAAATTAGCGGTGTAATCTCTGTTCACTTGTTTCACTACGCAGTAAGAATAAACTTAAGCTTGTAACAAAGTAGCAGCTAAAACAATTTTGATAATCAATTAATCGTTTAAAGTTATTTATCAATCAAAGATGTCAAACCGTGGCTGGTTCCAGCTCCTTAAATGTGCAGTTTTTGTTTGTTTTTATAATATTATAAACAAAGATATTCTTTAGGTTTAGGATTGTTGATCAAACAAAACAAGCAATTTGAAGATATTTCATTACATGTTTTTGACATTTTACAGACAAAACAGTTAATCACTTAATCACAAAAGGTAACTGGTAATTGATAATGAAAACATTCACTTTCTACCTGGGAAAAAAAATCAAACTAAACCTTTCCTTAAATTTGTGTGTGTATATATATATATATATATATATATATATATATATATATATATATATATATATATATATATATATATATATATATATATATATTCAGTACAGTATACAGTACTACAATACATTAGACTACACCACTGCTCACAACGAAGTCACAATAAGGAAAATGCTCAAGCGAGATGACTGTAAAAAGTCAAATAACTTTAGCTTGTTTCTTCACAAACAGCAGCTGCAATCAGTTTGGATTCACAGTGGTTAGCTGGCTCCATAGCTTCTGGTGCTGTCTTTGAATTGCCAAGATCTCTCCCTGTTGTGAACCCGGGCTTCTTTCTGAAATTATACAGAATATATGAGGACACTTTACTTCAGAGGCAACTCTCATCTTCTTAGGAAACGGTAATCAACAAAGCACTGTTAGAAAAAAGCCCCACATACAACCTTTAAAAGGCTGACTCATTTCCAGTGGAAAGATTAAGATTCTGTAGAAACAGGTGTGGTAGAGGGAGCGTGCTTATGTTCCCGCAGACCTATTTTCCCACATTTCTAAGATTTCATTTTTTCAAAATTAGGCTATATGTTCCCACAGTTCCCATATTTCTAAGATTGTTTTTCCGAAATTAGACCCTGTGTTCCCACATTTCCTTTTTCATAAATTTGTATCAGATATTATCCCCCTAACCCCTAACCCCTCACCCTAAAAATGTTGTGGGACGATAGGGTTTAAATTGAAGGGAAATATAGGAAAGCAAGACCTAATTTTGAAAATGTCCTAGAAATGTGGGAACATAGGACTGACCCCGTGGTAGCCAGTGTGTGTCTGTTAATTCCGACTGTGCGTGTCTTTGCAGGCCGACATTTGGTCTCTGGGCATCACGGCCATCGAGCTCGCCAAGGGAGAGCCCCCCAACTCGGACATGCATCCGATGCGAGTGCTGTTCCACATCCCCAAGTCTCCTCCTCCTACGCTGAGCGGAGATTTCTCCAGGAGCTTCAAAGACTTCACCGAGGCGTGCCTCAACAAGGACCCTACCTTCGTAAGACACACACACACACACACACACACACACAAACTACATTCACTGTAATGATACAGTTTCTCACTTTTTTATAATTTCTCCTCACAGCTCTGTATAAAGGTTCTTTTTTATGTTTTCATGATACTCGTGCTTTACTCGATAATTTTACTCCACTACATCTCAGAGGGAAATATTGTATTTTTTACCCCACTACATTTATCTGACACTTGTAGCTGCTCCACATGAAAAAAAACAACCGTCAGGATTTAAAAAAACAACACGTTGTTAAAGATTAAACCAGTGGTTCCCAACCTTTTGGACTTGTAGCCCCTTACAAAGTGTAGTTTAGGCCCCTTGTCATGTTTTAGATCCAACAACAAGAGACATTCCCCCTCTAAACTAATGACATGGTTTCATTAAAATGTTGGAGGCTCAAATGATCACGGAACCGCAAATATTAGAGACCAAATATTAAAAGTCCAAATCATGGAAACAATTCTGTGTATTAAACTTAGTTTCAGATTGTTTTTCCTCTCCCATTAATCATCTCACGACCCCTCTGGTGACCCTTTGGAGGGGCGCGAACCCTAGGTTGGGAACCACTGAGCTGAACTAGCTAACTGTATATAAAGAAGTTAAAAGTATTTCAACCTGGAGCAGTTCCAATTTGCTCTAACATTGATGCATCTGTATTAACAATCTTATAATGTAATATATCTGTTACATGGGTACAAATACTTACACTTTTGATACTTAAAAGTACACTTTGCTGATACTACTTGTGTCCTTTTTTATGTAAGTAGGATTTTGAATGCAAGACTTTAAACTTGTAATGGAGTATTTTCAAAGGTACGTTTTTAGCTATGAATACTCCTACCACTGGTTTTATACTTGGACTCGTAAAAAGATATTTTACTACTCAGTCCGGGTTTAAAGGTCCCATGGCATGAAATTTCACTTTGAGGTTTTTTAACATTAATATGCGTTCCTCCAGCCTGCCTCTGGTCCCCCAGTGGCTAGAAATGGTGATAGGTGTAAACCGAGCCCTGGGTATCCTGCTCTGCCTTTGAGAAAATGAAAGCTCAGATGGGCCAATCTGGAATCTTCTCCTTATGAGGTCATAAGGAGCAAGGTTACCTCCTCTTTCTCTGCTTTGCCCGCCCAGAGAATTTGGCCCACCCATGAGAGAGAGACATCATGGCTTTCAAACGAACAAAGTGGCAGTTGGTCAAGGCCACACCCCCACCCTCCACCTCTCTCCTGCTCAATATCTACAGACACAGAAATGGCACATACTAGGGAAAGCTCATTGTGGGACTGGCTCTAGTGGCTGTAATTCTGCACCATGGCTGAATTTCAGGAAAAAGACTTCAGATACAGTATTAGGGGACCACTAAGGTCTATATAAAAGAGACTTCAGATACAGTATTAGGGGACCACTAAGGTCTATATAAAAGAGACTTCAGATACAGTATTAGGGGACCACTAAGGTCTATATAAAAGAGACTTCAGATACAGTATTAGGGGACCACTAAGGTCTATATTAAAGAGACTTCAGATACAGTATTAGGGGACCACTAAGGTCTATATAAAAGAGACTTCAGATACAGTATTAGGGGACCACTAAGGTCTATATAAAAGAGACTTCAGATACAGTATTAGGCGATCACTAAGGCCTATGTTAAAGCATCCAAAAAGCAGCATGTCATGGGACCTTTAATCGTCTTTTTAGGGGTTAGGGTTTTTATAAGCGCTTTTGATGTTATAAAAACAATTTAAGATAATAAAAAACCAACTGCCAAAATATTGCATTAGGATTGAAATTATGATGCAAAAATACAAGAAAATACAGATTTGATACATAATTGGCTTGTTTTGACTTTGAACATCTAGCCTGTGTTTAAATAGTTTTTATTTTGTTGTCATTTGTTCTGCTGTGAGTCATCTTGTTCAGTACTTAAACTCAGTTCTTTTATAGTTTTTACAGTTGGGACGTTTGAGTCAAGTCAATTTGTTTCCATGCCATTCATTTTAAGCCAGCTTCCCTTTACTGTGTGGTTGCTGCTGCATTTTGCTTCCCCCTGGTGGACAAACGGCTCCTCTTCTAGCTCCTCCTTATTTTTCCTTTCTCCTCCATATATAACCAGTATAAGAAAAGGTCTCAGGAGAAGTACAATTTTAAAAACTGTTCCACTTATCGTCCAGAATTCATGATTTTACGTGGGTTAAAAAATGCCAGAATGAGCTATTTTTCATCTGTAGTCCCCCGGCCTCGATGTAAAAATAAAAATAAAAAGAAAGAAGGCTTTTTAAAATACAGCAAAGAGAGAATGGAGTGTTACAACAAGACACAGCTGTTGAGGGAAATAAAAGCAACAGTGCAAACAGTGCAAGACCCTTTTTTCTTTTTTTTTTTTTTTTTGGTATAAAATTCATCTTTCTCTCTCTGAATCTCCACAAAGCCCTGACTGAAAAGCTGAAATGAAGATGGTCTTTCTCTGCTCTCTCTCTCTCTTCATGCAGCGTCCAACAGCCAAAGAGCTCCTCAAACACAAGTTCATCGTCAAACACTGTAAGAAGACGTCCTACCTCAGCGAGCTGATCGACCGGTACAGGCGCTGGAAGGAGGAGGGCCACAGCGGCAGCAGCTCCGACGACTCCGACAGGTAACGGGACTACTTTTTGTTGTGGCAAAAGTTACTTTGTGAGTCGAAATAAGTGCGTTAGTGCGGTGGTCAGCAGAAAGAGTTCGCTCCCAGGCTCACCCCCCTCTCTGTCTAGGCCCAAAAAAACCAGGTGAATAGGTGAAGCTTTTGTGAATCACTTTTGCTCAAACCGCGATGAAAACGCCCACCACCTACACTATAAGTGCACAATATAATAATGGATCAATAATATAAATGAGACCATAAACAACATACAATATGTGGCTCCTACAGTATCATTAAATGCAATTTCAGAAGGTACAATGATCACATGTAGGCCTCGTGAAATGGGGAACCCCAAATAAGCTACTAAAAGCTTTTCGGAGGGGGGCCCGATAACAATAAACCTACAACAGAGAATATACAGGCACCAAAAACTCAATTTACCATAGAAACAACATAGACAAATAGATTACAGACACTTAGAAATAAAAAAATAGAAACAAATCCAGTCACAATGGACTCAACATAGACAAATACCACAAACAGACAGACGATCCCAGCACAAATATAACACTTAAGGCATATTCAACAATCATATGTTTTGAGCAATTTTTTCTTGAAGATGGAGACAGAATGCGACAATTTCACGTTTTCCTCCAAGCTCGAAATTGTCGTACCAATACCAGTATCGGAAAAGCCTCCAACGCTGTCTAAAATGCTGGCGTCGGTATGAAATGTAAATGGACTGCATTTATAGAGCACTTTTCTAGTCTTAACGACTACTCAAAGTGCTTTCACACAGTACAGGAACCATTCAATCACATTCACACTGTGGACGAGGCTGCCGTACAATTCAATTTTATTTTTAGCATCAAATCATCTGAGTTATCTCAAGACACTTCTACAGATAGAGTAGGTCTAGACAACACTCTATAATTTACAAAGACCCAACAATTCCAGTAATTCCCCCAAGACCAAGCATTTAGTGCGACAGTGGCGAGGAAAAACTCCCTTTTAGGGAGAAACCTTGGCAGACCCAGGCTCTTGGTAGGCGGTGTCTGACGGTGCCGGTTGGGGGTGTGATAAACAGTGGCGATAATAGTCACATTAAAGATACTGGAACTACGACTAGAAATGGTAGTTGTAGTTCATGGCGTAGCAGGGCACTGCAGGGCGTAGTAGGGCGTAAAAGTACAAGGTGCCACCTGCTCATCAGATAAACAAGTGTTTTGAGACCATGTCTCATGGTGATATTGCACTTGAAATACAATTTAAAAAAAAAAAAAAAAAAAAAAAAAAAAAAAATGTTATGTAACGTGTGTGTGTGTGTGTAAAGCGAGTCCAGTAATAAGGAGAACAGCGAGTCTCCCGAGTGGTCCTTCACCACGGTCCGTAAGAAGAAGACGGAGGGCAGGAAGGTCCTCAATGGAACGGTCAGTACCAATATCACAGTGTGAATAGAAGTAGCATGTACTTTTCACTGCTGGAGAAATGCTTCTAGAAAATGTCCAAATGCTCAAATCATTCAATGGTTTCTTGTTTGAAGAAAAAGTTTAACAGAAAGGGGGGTGGGGGGAAATACCATTTATTGTAGTAGGCATGAGGAAGAAATGGATTTGTGAGAGATAAGAGATTTTTTTGATGATGTAAGAGATGTTTTTTTCATTTTGTAAAATTTGAGTATGTCCTTTTTTTTTTTTTTTTTTTTTTTTTTTTTTTAAATGACTACACTTGAATTTCTCAACATATTTTAAGGGATAAAATGTTAAAACAAGACCACTGACTCAGATTTAATAGAGGCTTTTGTTCCAAACCACTGATCTTACGATTACTTTTGTCACGTCAAACATGGTTAATATCTCCTGTTTTAGTTGCTCTTCAGCCGTAGAGAACTGCACCAAATGAAATGCTCAAGTTTTTCTCCTTCTGTTCTGATTTACATGTGCAGGGTCAGGATCAGCAGAGTAAATCAGCCAGTCTGACCACAGTCATCTCTCCCGTCTTCACTGAGGTTAGTGTATATATACAGTAGGGATGGGCATGATTAATCGACGATCGATAATTGATCATTCAATTTCAAATTTTGTGGATCCGCTGCTTTAGAGCATATATCTTAGCCTAACCAAACGTCCAGTTTAACTGCCACAAGTTGTTCTTCTTGTAATAAAGATCTCATCGGGGAAAAACACGCTGTATTTTAGTATTTTCATTGCATTTTTAATTTATAAAACGTTAAATAAATAATGAATTTTAATATAAAAATATTAACAATGAATCGTTAGTCGATCGTTAATTCTCCCGACGATCGATTAAGAAAATGTAATCGAATGCCCATCTCTAATATACAGTATACACATCAGGCATGAAAATATACAAGCATTTTGAATCAATTTATGCCTGTATGCCAGATTCCTGACTGGGGTTCGCAAACATGAACATATCACTCCCATTTTATTGTCTCTTAACTGGCTGCCGGTGCGCTACAGAGTTGATATGAAAATAATGCTGTTTGTCTTTTAAATCTTTAAATGGTCTTGCACCAGCTTATTTATCTGAACTGTTAGATCTGAATGTACCTGGTAGGTGTCTACGGTCCACGAGCAACTATAATCTGTCCCAGCCACGCTCGCGACTAAAGTCAAGAGGGGACCGTGCCTTCGCTGTTGTTGGTCCTAAGCTGTGGAATAGCCTCCCCGTCTCCTTGAGATCGCTGTCCTCTTTAAATGAGTTTAAACTCAAACTAAAGTTTTATCTCTTAGAGCGTGCATTTCTTTAAATTTTTATTTTTTATCTATGTCTTTTTGTTGTCTGACTCATGTTATGTGAAGCACAGTGGTCAACTTCTGTTGTGTTTACTTGTGCTATATAAATAAAATGAAATGAATGAATGAGGACATCACCGCAGTCTGGGTTTCGAATGGCAGACCTATTTTTTACATTTTTTATTGTCTGTTGTAGTTGAAGCAGCAGCACAAGGAGCACTCTGAGCAGCGATTGGCCATCGAGGAGCTGGAACGCAACATCCGATTGGCTGAAGAGGTCTGTCCAGGCATCACAGACAGGATGGTCACACACATCATTGCTAGGTACCAGAAGTACATTTTTCTTTTCTTTTTCCTGTTTAGTTTTTTAAGTTTGAGCTTTTTATCCCTTGCTCACTTTATTGCTAATTATCTTGTATTTCTGGCAGTTTTTATTTTTTTGCTGCCAAAATGAATATCTTGCTATGTTTTTCTTTAGGTTTGATGTCTTAAAGGGATAGTTTGTAGTATTAGTTTGAAGTGCGGTTGTATGAGGTACTTCTATATAATCAGTGTATTAGCTACAGTAGATGGAGGTTGGCACGCCCCCAGTTTGGAGAAACAGGCAGGAGTACCGACACACTGACTATGGATATCATACAACCACACTTCAAAACAAATCTAAATTACCCCCCTTTAAGGTTATTTTATTTGTGTGTAATTCCTCCTCACCTTCTTCCTGCTGCCTTTCTTGGAATCTTTCTCTCTCTTGTTCAGAACAAGATCTGTATCGTCCTCCGTCAGATCATTCGTTGACCAAAATGTTTTGCTTTTTAATTTCTGTCTCAGATTCACGACGAACTGAAGGAGTCTGAAAATGGATGGGAAAAGGAAGTACGTTATGTGAAGAGAGACTGTGTCTCCATACGGTGACGCTGCTGGCTGATTGGAAACAGAGGATATTTGCTGTGCGATGTCTCCTCGCTATACACACACACACACACAGACACACACACACACACACACACACACACACACTACTAATGTAATATATACACTATATATTACTCACTGTTGCTGGTTGAAGACTTTTTTTCTCCCCAAGTTGGAAGAAACAAGTTTGGAAGAAATAATCTAGAGCTGTCAGTTGGCCCTGGACTTGGTGGAAGTTTATGTAATTATTATTCTTAAAATAACCATCACGTGCCTTAATTATTTATGCTGTGAGTCATTTTCTAAAAGTAGGCGTCACCTTAGACCAGAAAGATATACATAAGAGAGTTCTCCACCATCAGCAGTGGTATGTTTCGAGTCACGGCTTTTCTTGACTTTGTAGATGTCTATATATTTGTTCAGTAGCACTTGAGACAGATTATATGCCAATATAACATATTTTTTGTTGTCTTTAGTAATGCCTTATATTACAGTTCCCTGATCCAGGAATTAGGTCCAGGTCAGGTCTAACTTTCAAAGTCTAACACATCGAATTTTCAGGGTTATTTGTCGTCATCATTTTAGCTCATTTTACAACCATACACCCGTTCCATTCTGGGATTAACTCCCTGGGATGTGTGTGGCTCAAAAGGTGTCTAGTTGGAATAAGATTTCAGTGCAAATGAAACAACATGATGAAAATGCACAAAGGTCTTCCACCCGCTCACAAAAAGACTGTCCTTTTTCATTTTTTTCCTTTTTAAAGTAAAAAAAAAAAAAATCATTGCTGAGAGTTGATTCTTAACGTAATGCTCGATGTGTAAAGATGTTGTTTATAATACCACCATTGGAAAGTAGCGCAGGTCCTTTCCAAGAGCATGAAGGGAGCTGTAATCAAAGATATTACTGATAGTTCGTACCAAAGACACTATAAGACTTGGTCATTGTATATTTTTGTCTTTTTATATATCATAAGGGATTACGAAAATGCTTGTTGAGGGAGGAGACGTAAAATGAAAGATGTAAGATTATACAGAAGTGTACTTTTTTTTTTTCGTAGCGGGACTTAGAGTTTTATGAATAAATATTTAAGTTTGATTGAGAAACGTGTTTCATGTGTTTCTTTGTTTACTTCGTTGTGATTTCTCTGGAGAAAAGTTTTCATCAGTGTCACAAGGAATTAGTAGTTTCTAACAATCTTTGCTTTTATTTTAATTTCTGTTATCACAATGTCTTAAAGAATTGGATATGATCTGATTTGCATTGATTGAAAAAACAAAAAACAATGATATGATAAATTGTAGAGTAAATATCGGGTGAATTTAATTAGAAAATCTTCTCTTCCTTGTGTAATTCTTTATTGGCACATTGTAAATCTTCACATTTCTCTACGGAATTCTACATCACCCAAAAAAAAATGATATCCAATAAGTTTTCCAAACCTACGTAGACATCACACCAACGAGATGTTAAAGTCTTAAAAGTTGTACGAAACTGTAAACCAGGTCATTTGCTAAGGCCGAGGCTGATACAAATTGTTGGGCCTTTGATAGTCAGCTAGGGCGGCTACTGTCACGGCACAATCTTTCTATTGGTTGCCAGGCTGCTCGCAGGGCAGCTGGGGAGTTTCCAAAGCGGAAGTTGAGGACAGACTGAGAAGAGATTCGGAGGAGGAGGAGGAGGAGGAGGAGGAGGAGGAGAAGGAGGAAAGATATGGGTTTCGGAGTGTCAAATCGTTTCCCCCCCCGATCAAGTTGTGTTATGTTATTGTCTGCGTCTTTGAATGTCTACAAATTAACTGCCGACGCCGCTGATTAGTTCTTTTTGGCCTAGCAAACTTTGTAGTTTTTTTTTTCACATGCTGCTGCAACAACTAGTAACGTTAGAAAAACTACAACACCACACCGGATCCAGCTAGACCGGAAACAAACCAACAGGCACGGCGCACACTCTGGTTGGGGCTCGCGAGCCGGCCAAAGAGTAGTAGGCTAACGTTACGTTTTGAGTGGATGGAGAGCGCGAGACGGCAAAATGGATGCCAATAAGATTCTGAATGGAAAGTTTACTTTTAAAAAGTTGCCAAATGGTTCCATTGACAAGACCAAAGTGGTCTGTGTGTTTTGTCGTTGTGAACTGAGCTATCATCGCAGCACGTCCAGTCTGAAATACCACTTGATGATGGCCAAGCACACAGCTGACGCCAATTCTCCGCTCCCCTCGTCAAAGCCAGGTGACAAAAGCACAAAGCAAGCCGATCCACTTTTCCATGTTGATAAGAGCATTAAAATGAGAAAAAAATAATGGGACAAAAAGAAATCGAGGTATATTTAAAATAGATAAAAAATATGTGATTAATTGCGAGTTAACTATGACATTAATGCGATTAAATATTTTAATCGTTTGACAACAAAACCAATCACAATCGTCTTGGGCCGGACGGAGCCACAGTGCCGCTGCAAAGTAGCCTCTGGAAGGAACATGGTGGAACATGTACTGTACGTTCAAAAGTTGTTTTAGTCGTGCAACAGAAAACTCAGATTGGACAGATAGTCTAGCTAGCTGTCTGAATTTCCCCTGCAGAGATCTGAGGAGCAGTTAACCATAGTCGTCAGAAATCCACCGGAGGTTAGAACGCCAACACAAATAAAGCAGAAGGTGAGAGACATCTGGCCGAAAACAGTGTCATCCGGTGGAATTTCCGGCAGCAACGGAGCAATCCCGGAAGTGGAACATCGTGGATATAGACTACCTGTGGCCTGGCAACCGAGTGTACGGCTCTTTAGATTCAAATGCACGAGCGGCCAAACCTTGGAAGCTCCTAGACGATATTATCAAGTTTTCCCAGGGTTGTGGGTATGCCGTGACAGTACATAGACAGAATTTTACACGTATTGATAACCCTCCAAATTTGCAAGCTTGTAATGTAATGTGTAATGTGGCTACCAAAGAAGCGGCCGTTTTTGCTAAAACGAGGCAAAAACTACACAATTAAACTGCCAGCACACCTCGTAAACAATACGCTTGTCCTACATATGAGGCCATCACATTTATTACAATTTTCCTGTTTATTCTACAGTCTGTAGTGGATGTTTTTTTTGTTTGTTTTTTTAAATCCATCCTGCCAGTTTTCACAATGTGACTTCAGTAATCTTTGCAGCACTTTTAGTCCCATCTCCTCCTGTCTTTTCTTTCTTCTCTTCTTTGCCCTTCAACTCCTTATTTGCTTTCTCCTTCTCTGCTCCATCCTCTTCTTCCTCCTCCTCTTCCTCCTCATCCAGTTGAAGGCTCCCGGAGGAGAACCTCATCCTGGCCAGTCCAGCGGACCGTACCACTTTCCCCTTCGGAGGTGGTGGGCAGTAATACGGATAGAAAACCTCCGGGTCGGAGTCGCTGTAGCTTCCTGTGGTGCCTCCAATCATGCATAGCGAGGTGGGTCGATCGGGCAGGGGGGAGGAGTTTAGAGGGAGGTAGGTGGGTCTGGAGGGGCGTGTCAGGTGGGGGTAGTAACCAAGGGGACGGAACTCAGAGGCGGGGTTAAAGGTGGGGTTAGAACTCCTTGAGAGGTTAAACTTGACATTTGGTTGGCTAGCCACGCGGCGAGGGAGCCCCGGGAGGAAGTTGGAGTCATCGCTGTAATGCCCCGCCTCCGTGTGTCCGACGCCCAGGTGCCTCGCCCCGTTGCTTCCAGGCTGGTAGACCCGAGCCAATCCAAGCCCGCCTGATCCGGTGGGGTGGAGGTTCCTCCTGATTGGCAAGATTGGCGGCGAATCGTAGCTCAGCGGATAGAAAGGCGGCCGCGACATGCCATCCATCCTGACATAATCCCGCCTCCTTGCCTGCGGGAAACGCTCCAGTGAGGAAACGGCAACGTAGTCCGACAAGTAGGGGTGTCGGTTGAGAGGCGAGGAACCTGCTAATGGGAATGTTGGGAGGATTGGGTGATACTGGTAGGCAGGACTGTTTGGGTAGAGAAGAACCAGCTGCTGAGCGGCGTCAGGGTGTGGCTGAGGATTGGGCCGACGCCGTGAGCGGTTTCCATAGACACCGGCTAGCCTTTGGGCTTGGCGCTGCGCCCCGATCCGTCCGCCCCTCATGTCCTCCATCACAGATGTGGAGGCGGATCTTATCTTGGGCGAGAGGGTTGACCGGTGTAGATGGGATGGAGAGAGAGAAGTGACGGATGATTGGCTACGTTTAGCCCCTCCTCCACCGATTTCGACGTTGACTACACCTCGGTGATGTGGGTCCAACTCATCCTCGCTGCAGACCGCCAAGGCGTGACCTGACCGGGTGAACAGGCAGGAGTGCTCGTACATCTGAGGAGGTTAGACACACGTCGGTCAATAATGTATCAGAAAACTGAAGAATGAAATGCCAATCACAATATCCTGGAGCTAAAGGTCCTCAAATGTTTTGTCCGACCAACAGTCCAAAACCCAAAGATATTCAATTTTCTAAATGTAAAACCAACTCGACAGTGACCGAACTGGCTAATATTCTGTTGATCGACTTAGCGGTTATTCAGCTAATTGATGCAGCTCTACTTCTTATGTACAGTAATGCATTTGCATAATTTTTATTACCTGTTTGGAGACGTCCGTGAGGAGATCAGGGGAGGAGCGACACTGTCGATCGTAGTCTGACTGACAGTAGGTTCTGATGAAGAGCAAGAAGACAAAAATCTTGTTAGCTTAGTGTTTTTATCCCTTTTCTAAATTTTCCTTTAACCTAGTTGACCCTTGACCTCCAAAGGAAGGTGATTAGGTGGTTAGTTTTAAAGCTCCTGTGGTAGATAGTTGGTGGATCAGTTTGCTCCTTTTAATGGTGGTATTTCCATTAAAAGGGTCAATTCTGGCATTGTTATCAGTGTGTGTACCTTGATACATTTGACTTGTGCCCAAGAGTTTATTCTCACCTCTCAAAGTGCGAAGGCTTCTTCTCCCCTGATCCCATACACTCTAGCAGCTGCTTCTGCGTCCGTCCGCTGCCACACAATATAAATAACGCATTAAAAAAAAGTATATCATCATCATTGTTCTGTTTAAGCTTATTGTGTAGTTTAACATACAAAAATAATACACCTCAGTTTCGGGCAATAGAGTAAAGTACTATTACAAGTGTTGAGGTAATGAAATGCCGTTACAGTGACTTGAGGCCTTAATAAAGTAAGGAACACTTAGTCAACAGAAAGACATGAACAGACCCATAGCTTGTTCCCCGTTGGTGCCCCGAACTGTACGATTTGTGCATCAGTTAAACATGTTTCGACGACATTTGAAACTCAGAAAAACAAATAGGTAAGATTTTAAGTGCTCATATTATGCTTTTTCCCTTTCCTTTATTGTGTTGTATATCATTTTGTGCACGTTACAGGTTTATAAAGTGAAAAAGCCCAAAGTCCACCCCAAAGGGACTTACCATCTCCAACAGAAAACACTGTTCACAAACAGCTCCAAACAGCTCTATTGTAGTCCAGCCTTTACTTCAGAGACGAGCATGCGTCACCTTGTAACACACGTTATAATGCTCGCCTAGCTGCTAGCGTGGCGCACCCTCATACTCTGCTTCTGACTGGCTAGTAGTCCTAACCTAGGTACTGAGCATGTGCGACTCCCAACAAAGATGGAACAGAAGTGAGATGCCTCACTCTGTAGCTAAAACAGAGAGCTCAACACACAAAAAAAATATGGTGTTTTCTGAAAATTAAACCATGTAAACCTCTTCTGGTATAACTTCTAAATACAGTTATGAACCTGAAAATGAGCAGAATATGAGCACTTTAAAACAAAACTGAATCCGAGTATACCTTTATATCACCACAGTATGTTTTACCTGTATCTAAACTTGGAGCCTTTACAGGACAGCAGTTTTTTTTGTATTGTCTTCGGTTCCTCTGCCAGCCTGAAGAAGGCGTGGTACTCTACACACATCTTCCAGAAGGACTTACACACATCTCGACTGGCCATGCAGAACTCTAGTGTGTCCTTACACGACGGCTGGATGGACAAACACTTGCATTAATAGATGCATACAGTATCTGAACTGAACAAATGCAGTCACAAAACTTCCAGTCCACCCATCCAAGGAGTTCGATCCTCACCCCAACTTTGTCATGTAGCTTGATCAGGAAATGTTTGCGCTTGAAGCTCAGCTTGCGGATCTTCGCCCAGCTGAACGTGTTGATTTTGGTGTTTCCCTAGAAAGCACAGACAAAATCAATCCATTGATGTGCCCTTTAGTGCACCAGGGGGAACACATATTAATGAGAGAAGTGGCAGTTGGTCAAGGCCACACCCCCACCCTCCACCTTGCTGCCCCCGGAAAGAGACTTCAGATACAGTATTAGGGGACCACTAAGGTCTATATAAAAGAGACTTCAGATACAGTATTAGGGGACCACTAAGGTCTATATAAAAGAGACTTCAGATACAGTATTAGGGGACCACTAAGGTCTATATAAAAGAGACTTCAGATACAGTATTAGGGGACCACTAAGGTCTATATAAAAGAGACTTCAGATACAGTATTAGGGGACCACTAAGGTCTATATAAAAGCATCCAAAGAGCACCATGTCATGGGACCTTTAACTGCTAATGTTAAATGTGGCCTCCTGCTAGAGTAGAGCAGTGTCAGTAGTATGCACTTTTAGTTCCCAGCTTTGTGGAAGGTTAATCCTTATGAAAGTGGTCCTTTAGACCATGAAGCACATACCTGAAAGACCAGTACTCCAGAGTGTGTAACAGCCAGGTTGATCCTCATTCCCTCCCCGTCGTGAGCGGGGTGAGGCCGGATGCTGTACATGTCCAGCTTCCTCGCCACCTCCAGCAGTTGGATGTCAGAGTCTCCTGGAGACACACCTCTACAGAGAGAGAGAGGGACTGAATGAAAAGGGAAGGCTATATGTCATAATCCAGCTCTGTCAGGGCGGCAGCGTGGCGGCAGCGTGGCGTTTTCTATGTCTTTGCACACCAGAAACGTGACTGACGCGGCGCCGCTGCTGCTAGCCTTGTCTGTATACATGTATGTTTCCCATAAACATAAACATACATATATACTGATTTGATTACAGCAAAGACAACGTCGGCAGTATTTAAGGCAAAATAGGCTACAGAATATTTCGTACTGTATTGACAGGTGCAATATTTGAAAATCGATAATTCTAATTTTTTTTTAAATTACATTTATATCTGTATTTATGTCAAAACCTAGAGACGTTCAAACATCCAAATTAAAAATAGGCGTCGGTCAAAAAAGTATGGGAACTGTATGAGATGGAACAAATTACATATGCAATAAGACCCACATTTATAAAGAGATGGAGCCCTGTAATGAGTCTGCTAATGCAATGATCGGTGGGTGGAACAGCTGACTGAGAGACTGCTAAAGAGGATTGTGCTTTCTGACTTTGACGTGACGTTACCCCACTGAGTTTGTTATGTCCGCGTTTTTTGATGTCCAACAAATGAACTGTTACCTGTCCCTCCCCTCTGCCACCAAGAAGTCTGGACTCTGAACCCCCACCAACCCCCATCAGGAACAGCAAGGGCCACTTTATAAGACTCACCCTTTGCTTTTTTTGATAACTCTGCAAACCCTTGGTGTTCTCTCAATGAGCTTCATGAGGTAGTCACCTGAAATGGTTTTTCACTTCACAGGTGTGCTTTGTCAGGGTTAATTAGTGGAATTTTTCCCCTTATTAATAAAAAAGCAAAGGGTGGCTACTTTGAAGAATCTAAAATATAAGACATGTTTTCAGTTATTTCACACTTTTTTGTTAAGTACATAATTCCATATGTGTTCATTCATAGTTTTGATGCCTTCAGTGAGAATCTACAATGTAAATAGTCATGAAAATAAAAAGGAAACACATTGAATGAGAAGGTGTGTCCAAACTTTTGGCCTGTACTGTCTATGAACCGTTAATGACTTTGGGTGTGATTAAACCTAACGTTTTACAGGCTTTGAGATGCGTTTACTCCCTTTTGGTGGCTTTGGGGTGAAGGTCAACACATGCGCCCCGGTGAAAACGTCAACACGTTGTACCTGTGTTTCTTGTGAAGCTTCATGATCTTGTGGTCTAGATATTCCTGGTTGGGAACGTACTGCTTCATCTCTAAATGGTGACAGTCCAGCTCCTCGTCATAGTCCCCTAGCTCTGCTGCAACACACATATACATACATACAAACATGCCCGGGGAAACAATGTATACATACACCCAGCCAGGGGAACTTTCTCTGAGTGTTTCCAACTTTCCTCGTTCAAATACAATAAAGTATTTTTTTTTCCCCCAGATGTTGACTTGAGTAAAATATCTAACTTGTTAATCCTCTTAATGCTTGATAATATATATATATATATATATATATATATATATATATATATATATATATATATATATATATCAACAAAAATCTAAAGTACTATAAATATACAGTAGATCAATTCAATTCTATATTTTAGAAATGACATGTAGATTTGAGGGGTTGCGCAAAAAAATCGATTCACTTTCGTATCGCGATTCAAGCTCTACCGATTCAAAATCGATTCATAGCATTTTTGGAAACACCACAAACTTGAGAACTCCCATGGTACCCCATCACCCAGAGATTAACATTAAAGACGTGGACAAACAGCAACCACATAGTACCTAACGTGCCAGTCGACCAACGCACTCTCTTTCAATGATCTAAACTCCCAAGCTCTTTTCAGTTAACAGTTTTATTTTATACTTAACTTGAATTAAATGGATTTGAAAGCTGGCCAGAGCTTGGCACTTTGCAGTTTTTAGTTGCAAAAGTTTTTTTTTATGTTTGTATGAAGACATAAAGTAAGTTTGTGCAATCACATGGGAAAAGTACATTTGCATACTATGA